>NC_049911.1:28592325-28935132 GCF_001411555.2 Juglans regia | reverse complement strand
TGCTGGACTGCAAATTGTTTCCAATAACATTAAAGCTGAATACAATCTCCCACCCAATAACCAGCGATCAAGACCATTTTTTCAAGTTATTTGATATGCTGCAAATACTTCTTGATAAAAAAAACTTTGTGTAGTTTAATAGTTTTTAATAGTATCAGAGCTATTATATACATTCAAGCATGTCCATATACGTGTGTAACAGAAACATGAAGTAGCGGTTCTGAAAGAAGGAAAAAAAAAAAATTCCAATCAACTAAAAACAAAAAACTCTGAGTATGGAGGAAACGATGTGTGTGATGGAATTGGAACCTAGTCTTGCGGAAGTTGAGCAGATTTTAGGATATGAGTTAAAGGCAAAAACTAAACTTGTTAATAGTTAGAAGAGTGATGCTACATACAATTATAGTTGTGCATGTATCGCATACTCATTTTAAAAAAATTGAGTAATTACAGGACTTACATAAAAAAATTAATTTTTTAATTATAAATTCCACTCATTTTTAAAGTGAGTAGGCGTTATTTACACACCCAATGACGTAGATGGACGAAGAAAATGCTAGCGTATTAAAGAAAAAGAAAACTTTGCAATTATGGGAGTAAGAACCCAAAATTGCGGTGCCAGCTTCCTGATTTACCCCATGGTCGTTCTTGTTGTCTTGCCAAACCCCACCGGGAGGGTTGAGTCCAGCTTGGAAGGTAGCAGCAGCAATCAGTGCCATCACTACTAGAAGTGCACTTCGTACATCACTGGCGGAATCTCGTTCTGGCTTATATTGAAAGTATGAAACCCAATCATCTCTGAACGTTTGATCAGGCTGGATAGGCCGCATGATGGGTGGCTGGGCTTCCATTTCTAACGAGGAAACAGCTGGTTGGTTGGGTTGGGTTGGGTTGACATCTGTAGTACTAGGCATGTAGCAAATAGCAAGCTTACAAAAAAGTGCGATCAAGACGTTAAAAGAGGCATAGAAACTCTCCAAGAAACTCTCCAAGATTCTTTCCAAGAATACGTCGAGTGATTGGGGCTATGCATGGCTGTCACCGAAGGCCACCAGGCCATTTCGGTGGTTGCTCCTCGCCTCCGATCCTATGCAGACTTGATCCTGGAGACTCCTCAGCCTATCCCTGAAGTCATGGTACCTTTCCGATCTCACAAACTTGTTGATGGAGAGGTATGTATTATTTTTTCTAAAGATGAAGTGGACCGTTCGGCTATACCTTTTCAATACTCTCTAGTATTGAAATTTCTCAGACAAAGACTCTCTCTTGATTCCATAAGAGCGTTCATCAAAACCAGATGGGGTCTATCAAACCAACCGATTGTTTCATCTATGAGTAAGCCGCGGAATGTCTTCGTGCGACTGGCGTTGGAGGAAGACTTTGTTAAGGCTTTTGCTCGTGAGAATTGTGAAATCAATGGAGTACCGTATAGAGTTTTCCATTGGACTACTGATTTCCAAGAAGATAAAGAACCAGTCCGTGTGCCGGTGTGGATCACGCTTCCAGGTCTTCCACCAAACTATTATCATGAATCGTTCCTTCGCAGCATTACGGCTCCCATTGGAAGATTTCTAAAGCGTGACAATCCCACTCGATGCGCTACTCGTACAGATGGTGCAAGAATCTGTTTAGAGATGGATATTTCTAAAGAACCTATTCAAGCGTTGTGGATTGGTACCCCCCGTCATCCACAAAGTCTCTATCAAATTATTGAGTTCGAGACCTTGCCGGCATACTGTCCTAAGTGTCATGTTCAAGGCCATAATTCCAAGACTTGTAAGGGTGAAGGCAAGAAACGGAATGTGCAGATGAAAGATCCTAAAGACAAGGCAACGATGGAACAGGTCTGGGTTATCAAGGAATCCAAAGCTGGGAGTCTTGTTCAGAAGGGTGAGTCTAGTAAGGTGGACGGGAGGCAGTTGATTGTGGAGGACCGTATTCCAAATGATCAAGTTAGGGAGACATCGGATGCTGACCGTATGAATGGTGTTGAAAACAGAGGAATGGAAGCAGTTACTCAATTAGAGCAGGAAGTGGTTGATGGTGAACCGGGGTTCATAATTCAGGTTCCCATAGTTCCAGTTATGGACCAGGTGGGGCCTGGTAGTTCAATGGACGTTGATTTGGAGGTGGCTGATCTTGAGGAGGGGATGTTGTTGGAGCCGAAGCTGCTAGATGAACATGCAGGTTTGTGTTCGGGAATAGACCAAGAACGTGTGGCATCGGGTTCGAAGACTGATATGGCAGGTTTGCAAATGGACGGCATGCTTGCACCCATTATGGAAGTTTTTCATACGGAAAATATTGAAGGACATACGCTGGAGGAGGCCTCGGTACAGGAAGGAGATGCTTCAGTTTTTGAGGAGGTTGGGCGTAAGAATTATTGCTCAGATGGTCACACTTGCTCTGATTCGGACTCGGACGGGGAAGCGGATAATTTAGCTAAAGATAAAATTGTAGTCTCGGATTCAGATTCTCAATTGAATAAAAAAAGGAAAGGGAAATGTATTAAGGTAAGAGGTTCTTCCAGGGTCGTAAATAAGCCCGCCCGACTTAATTTATGAAGCCATCTTTATTGTACTGGAATGCTCGGGGGATAGGTACGTCAAGAAAGCGCCTTAAAAAATTGGTATCTAAATTTCTTCCTTAAATTCTTGTTATTGCTGAGCCAATGGTAAGTAATTCCCGTTTAGATTTGTGGCGTGATTGTTTGCGGTTTGATTATTGTTGTTCTAATGTTAATGATGGAGGTAAGTTATGGATGTTTTGGGTTCAGGAATTAAATCTTGTAGTTGAGTTTATGGGTGATCAATTTTTGACAATTCGTATTGATAATCCTAATGTTGTCCGCATTACTTTTGTATATGCGAAATGCTCCTATTTGGAGCGTAGAAGACTGTGGGATGTTTTGATGGCGGCTAATATTCACCAGTTACCTTGGATGGTGATGGGTGATTTTAATATTATTAGGAATGATTCGGAGCGCAGAGGGGGACAGCCAAGATTAGCTTTGGCTATGGAGGAGTTTAATGATTGGGTGGGTGCTTGTGGTCTTCTTGATATGCCTTTTTGTGGGAATTCTTTTTCCTGGTGTAATGGTCATTCGGGGAGATCTAGGCAATGGGCGAGGCTTGATCGTTGCTTTCTTAATACTGCGGCTCTTGATATTTTTCCTGATGCTAAATTGGAATATTTATCTCGAACCTCTTCTGATCATGCACCTATGTCGATTTTTTTGGAGAATCAGTTTGTTTCTTATGGCTATCCTTCTTTTAAATTTCAGCAAATGTGGGTATCTCATGCCCAATTTTTTGAATGTGTTTTGAATTCTTGGAAGGTGGATGTGGTTGGAGGCTCTAGTTTAAATGTGCTGATGAATAAACTTAAAAGACTCAGAATTGCTTTGCGAGAGTGGAATAAGCATGTTTTTGGGAGGACGGAATTTCATATAGCAGAGCTTGAGGCTCGTATTAGGGGTTTGGAGGCTAGTCTGCAATCTGAATATATCAAAGATGTAGAGGATGATCTCGTGGTTTCTCAATTGGAGCTTTCAGTTTGGTTGGAGAGGGAAGAAAAGCGTTTGGCTCAACAAGCTAAACAAGGTTGGATTCAGAAGGGAGAAGCGACATCCACGTTCTTCCGTGCGGTCAGTCGTCGTAATCATAAAGTGGTGAAAGAGATGAAACTTGCAGATGGTACTATTCTTTCCTCACCAGAACAGATCCATGACGGGGCTATTTCTTATTTCTCACAATTCCTGGAGGTTGGTTCTTGTTGTGAAGAGCCGAATCTGGGGGGTTTGGTCATTCCTACTATTTCTCAGGGTGATAATGAATTTCTGGCTCGTATTCCATCATCCCAGGAAGTTTACGAAGCTCTTTGTTCCATTCCGGAAGATAGTAGTCCAGGTCCTGATGGGTTTGGATCGGGATTCTATCGTTCATGTTGGCATATAGTGGGTAATGAGGTTGTTGATGCGGTTTCAGAGTTTTTTCGAGGTAAGAATCTTCCGAGGTTTTTTAATGCTACTTTCTTGGTTTTAATTCCTAAAGTGGATAATCCGACAAGTTTTGATAAGTTTAGACCAATTAGCCTGTGTACCGTGTTTTACAAAATATGCACTAAAATTATGGTTAATCGTCTTTCCCCCATATTGGCAAAAATTATATCTCCTGAACAATGAGCTTTTCTTCCGGGTCGAAGCATATTTGAGAATATTAGTATTACACAAGAAATGATCCATTCTATTAATAAGCCGGCTCATGGTGGAAATGTTGTTTTGAAGATTGACATGGCTAAAGCATATGATAGTGTAGACTGGTCTTTTCTTTTGCATGTTCTTAAAGCATTTGGGTTTTCAGATTTTTTCTGCATGTTAATTCAAAAATGCATCACTAATCCTTGGTTTTCTGTGATTATGAATGGGGTGCCCAAAGGTTTTTTTAAAGGTGGTCGTGGGTTGAGACAAGGAGACCCTATCTCTCCTTATTTATTTATTATTGTTGAGGAAATTTTTACAAGGATGATAAAAAAACAGGTGGATATGGGTAAGATTATTCCTTTTTACCATTCTAGGGGTACTCCCATTATTTCTCATTTACTCTATGCAGATGATATGGTGCTTTTTTGTAATGGGGGAAAAAAATCTTTAAGAACTATTTCTGATGTGTTAAAGACGTACGAACAATGGTCGGGGCAAGTAGTTAGCAAAAACAAGTCCTCTATTTTTTTCTCTTCGCAGATTCCTATTTCTAGACGTCGGGCTCTTCTTCGTTTCACGGGTTTTACGGAAGGGACTTTTCCCTTTAAATATCTAGGAGTTCCTATTATTTCAGGAAGATTGAAAATTGCTTATTTTGATGACTTGATTGCTAAAGTTCAATGTAGATTGGAGGGTTGGCAAACCAGATTGTTATCTAGTGGGGCGCGTCTGATTCTTATTAAACATGTGCTTCAAAGTATTCATGTTCACAGTCTTTCTATCTTAAGGACGCCTAAAGCTGTTATTGAGAAACTTAAAAAAATTATTAGCACCTTTTTCTGGGGTGTTAAAGATGGAAAAAACAAGAAAAAATGGCATTCTTGGGTGGATATTTGTAAGCCTGTTTCGGAAGGCGGGATGGGTATTCGGAGCCTTCAAGATGTGCAAACATCTCTACATATGAGGTTAGCTTGGAATCTTTTGCAAGGTACATCTCTTTGATCTAATTTTTTTCATGCTAAGTATGTTGGTGATAGTCATATTTCTATAGTGGATCCAAGGAAAGGGTCTATTTTTTGGAAGATGATTTTGGAAAATATTCCTTTAGTGCAAACAAATTCTAAATGGAGAGTTAGAGAGGGTAAGCTTCTTTTTTGGCATGATAAGTGGGTTGATGATGCCCCTCTTAGTCATAATATTCAGATTTCGGGTATGCCAAATCTTAAGTTGGAAGATTGTAAAACTGAGTTGGGTTGGAATATGGAGATTTTTGCTCAGTTGGTTGGGCATCAAAAAGCTGAAGATATTATTATGCAATTGGGTAGGGTTAAACATGGGAAAGATAAATTGATATGGCTTCCTAATGATGACGGAACTTTTTCTTCGAAGAGTGCTTGGAATTGTATTCGCTTGAGGGGACCAGATTTCCCTTGGGCAAAATGGGTTTGGCACTCTGTTCTTCCTAAAAAAATTTCAATCACAATGTGGAAGGCCATACATGATTGTCTTCCTGTGGATGATAGAATTTGCAGAATTGGTATTCCTATTGTTTCCCGTTGTGATTGTTGTTCCAGTTATACTTGTGAAGATCTAAATCATATTCTTGCGGGAGGTGATTTTGCTGAAAAAATTTGGCGTATATGTTCGGTGGTTATTGGAATTCCGTGGGTGGAAGGTTGTTCATGGAGACAGAGGGTGGAGTGTTGGTATAGGAGGGCTAAGAATTCTAATCGTCCTGGTCAACTGTTGGGTCTTCTTCCGGCAATCATTACTTGGCGGTTATGGGGCCGTCGTTGTAAAGCCCGGATGGAAGGAATAATGGAATCGGTTCAACAAGTTTGGTGTTCTATCAAATATTGGGTTTCTTGGATTGCAGTTAAACTTAACAAGGTTAATTTGTTCAATCGGCGAGATGAAGGTATTTTAAAATGTTTTAATATGCCGTTAAATGTCATGAGGAAAGAGATTGTCATTCCAGTAAAGTGGAATCAACCTAAGCAAGGTTGGGTAAAGCTGAATGTTGATGGTTGTTCTCTAGGTAATCCGGGCCCTTCAGGTGCGGGAGGTATTATTCGAGATGAAAAAGGTAATCTGCTTTGTGGGTTTGCTATTGCTATGGGGCATCATTCGAACAATTATTCTGAGCTAATGGGTTTACTTCATGGGCTTCGATATATTGGTTTGATGGGTTTTCTTTTTGTGGAAATTGAACTAGATTCTTTGATAGTTCTAAATTGGTTGAAGAATCAGAGATGTGGCTTATGGTATATGGAAGACTATTGGGATGAAATTCAGAGTCGTATAGCTGGTATTAATGTTTCATTTGTTCATTGTTATAGAGAATGTAATTCGGTTGCGGATGGTTTAGCTAAAATGGGTGCTAATGGTATTTCGGGATCATGG
Organism: Juglans regia; assembly: GCF_001411555.2. Lineage (NCBI taxonomy): Eukaryota > Viridiplantae > Streptophyta > Magnoliopsida > Fagales > Juglandaceae > Juglans > Juglans regia. Next base: position 28,928,528 of record NC_049911.1, on the reverse strand, counting down.
TTGTCTCTTCCTGAGTTACCTCCTGCTATTAGAGGTAACATTAGGCTGGATAGAGGGGGTCTCCCTTACTTACGTAGAATCCGAAGCAGTTGATTAAAAGATTTGTGAGCTGGCTGTTTGAGAGGTATGTATTTTTTTGCATTTGATCATTTATTTCTCACTCTATGTTCGTGCAGATTTTGTTTTTGCAGGTTGTTCTTTGAAGGTTTTTTTGGAGGTTTTTGTATAGTGGTTGAGTTTTTTGGTTTTTAGGCTTGGGTTTTGGTTTTATTATATTATTTGTAGCCCACAGGCCTTGGGTTGTAACCACGGTTTTCCTCCGCCACAAGTGAGGGTTGATTAATAAAATTTGGGACGGAATCACAATTGGACATGTGACTTTCGGCTCTTCATAAAAAAAAAAAAAAAAAAAGGCGTTATTTACATAATCTATAATTGTATTTTAGTATTATTCAGTAACTTTTTGGTTTCACAATTCAGAAAAGTATTGAGAACGACATGCATCTCACGGGCCATTGGCTTTTGTTGGTGACTCGATACTCAACTTTTTAACTACGAGGAAACTGTTCTGCTTGCACCCAAAACTCTCTTCTGGGAAGTTGACCGATCTCCGCAGTAACAATTCTGACAAGTGACAATGAAAAAGCTTGCATGTGTGGTTTTCAACATGGTCTGCATCGATTTATACATTGCAAGATGCCGGTAAGTCTTCAATATGAATTTGTATATGGTCGAACAGAGAGGAGGGATCCAAAATCCCAAAACACGAGACACATAATCTGGTCCTAAAGTTTGACAAAGATCAGGCGAAAACCACAAATTTGGTGCATGACTATGAATTTTTAAATGTGGGTTTGATATGGTACCAAAGAAACAGATCATTAATGTAAAGGTATGTTGAATTTTGAACATGGTTTTATTTATTTATTAATTTTTTAACATGGCTTTTTGGTATTATATGTAACCTAGATTACTCGTCTGGCATTTGGGCATTTTCTCGACAATGCAGAAAAAAATGTAGAGGTTTATGCCTATTTTTCAGCAATGCAAGTCACTAATAAAATTAGAATGAAGAAACGTTATGGAGCAGGGGAATTTGAATTTGCCACTAACTTGGAGAATTTAATATTTATAGCCAATTTTAAAAAGAGTAATACTACATATAATTGTAGAGTGCACAAGCATTGTGCAATAGATTACTAATCTAAAATTTAGCTAAATCCATAATGAAAATTAAATTAGCCTATTTTAGCTAAATCCATAATTAAATTTTAGCTAAATCCATAATCATTGCCTCCAAAAGTCAAATTAAGTTTCGTAGGTTTGTTTGAATTGAGCATTGTGTCAGAGAAAGAAAAATTATATTCATCAACCTTATAACATATGAAAAAAATAAAAAAGATAAAAAATTAAAATTCACTTCACACATAGAACTACTGAATAGAAGAATTCTAATTACAAATATACATTGTTTATGATATAATGCATGATAAGTTTTTTGGGATGTTTTGGAGCCTTTCGTAACCTCGGAAAAGCTTGGAGAGAACCCTGTGGTAACACTATTAAGGATGTGCAACAAGAAGGGATTGGAATAAAGATTTGAAACAGACCCATGGGAAAGGCCGAAAGAGACCAAACCGCTAAAGTCTATGCGTGTGAGAGACAAAACAATGATGTTTGCCATCACGCCCCCACAAGCCCCATTAGATCAGAAAAGACATCGTCATCAACTTGAGTGACAGTAATCAACGTAGTTCATTGCACCAAAGTAATTATACCTTTTGCAAGACTTGCCTTTCGTATTTTCCAATTTCAAGCTATTAAATAATTGCTGTAATTATTAACCTTTTTCTATCTATCATCAACTTATGATTTCACAGAAACAACAGAGTCTCTCTTCCTTCCTTTCTAGTCTTTGGACGTCTCTCTTTTTTTCCCTTTCTGGTATTTATTATAATAATACTGAGATTAAATCGATTGTTCTGTGTGTTCATCACAACCATGTCACGGGAACATATTTTCAATCGTCCCGTGACATGGTATGATACCCTGCGAGATGGAATCATGGAAGAGAGGGAGTATGAGTTGGATTTCTCGGGCTTTGACTTTGTATGGACCATTTGATCCTTACGTTCTTTACCGAGGATAAATTTTACGAGCTATTGGATTTGGGCACATCCTATCTGCGATGCTTACACGTGGATAGACGGACTGTACTCTTACGAGGAATGGATAAAAGATTTTCTAAAAATATATTTATATAAAAAAAAATTTATAAATTAACGATTTCATATGGTTAAAATATATATTTTTTAATTTGTCAAAATGAGAGGTGTCCAACTCAGGACAATGATTAACTTTTTTACCCCTCTATTGTCACTAAATGATAACACATTATTAAGTTTGCATAAGTCGTAACACAAATTTTTCTGGATGTAATTTATTTATTTATTTATTATTTCGAGGAATATTGTTAAGACTTTGTTGGATGCATAATGCATAGGTCGTCGTCTCCAAAACATTTACGGATTGCGCCACAAAAATTTAATGAGTAGTGCTAGTAGTAGTTAGAGTTTTACTTATATTTTTATTTATAATATTTATTTCGTTAATTATATTTTAAATTTTAAATTTTATAATTTTTAACATATATATGTAGAAAAATAAGTTTTTTGTAAATTTTTTTAAATACATTTAGCATTTTTTAAATTTAATTAGTCTACTAGAATTTGTTTTGAGGAAAAAAAATATAAACTAATTATGACTGAATATATCAACCTTGCCCTTGGGGACAGGCTTGAATTTTTTCGGAACCTGCTGCACCTAATTAAAATTTAAATGATAAATCCCTACAAAAATTGAGTTTATTTTATTTTGTATTTTATTCGATAAGTAACACTATTCACTTGTGCGTAAACAACAAATAGATAACGGCATAAAGATTATGAAATATGCTATATACTACACTATCAAATATGTTATAACTCTATTTAAATCAATTAATATAATTGTGACACTCCATTCAAATAAAAGCAATCTTATACAGCTACCTGTCATTTTAAATTTTTAAGTAGAATGATAAAATAGTTATAAACTAAACCTAGATTTATCAATTTTCTTAACATATTTTTTTAATGTAATATTTTCATTATTATTTTTTAAATATATCTCAGATTTATAAATAATACACATAAAAAATATGAATATAACGATATCGTAGTGTATAATATTTTTCTACTTGTAAAAAAAAATGTAACATTTTCATATATCACATTATCACGAGACATGATTGTAAATTGCTAAAGTATAAAATAAATAAAAATTTATAAACTTTTGAAATAAGTGATATTTTTATATAATAATCACTCTACGCTTTATTTCAAGAGGTTGAACTTAATTATTAAAAAAAATATAAAATAAATAATAAAATTGATGTCCTTCGTCTAATTAAGCTTGAACGCGAAGACAGCTTTACTTCGTTCCAGCTACAGCCGATCTGATCACAAGCACAACCGACAACCACCCAGCATCAAACTCACTGTCTTAATTTACAAAGGACTGCGTGCTGTATGCCATAATGCCCTCTTAATTTACAGATTGTTTGCCAAGTCCTCTCTTTCACCTGCTCCACTTCACAAATCTGAATCTCTCAGAACCTTCTCACTCACTGTCTTCTCTCTTTGGTCGAAAAGTAGAAGCAGCAAACGCAGGATGGGCTCGGTCTCTCTTAAAATAGGGGATGGAACAGCCAGATTCAGAAGAGCATCCCTGTGCTCTTCAGCAGTCAACATTCTCATGCTTTTCTCCGTGCTCACCACCAATCTTTTTGCTCTCTACGCTTTCACATCCTCCCCAAAGGACCACCAAAACCACTTACTTCTCCGCAATCACAAGAACATCTCTCTTATCTCGGAGCAGGTCTCTCTGATCCTCAGAGAGATCGCTGTCTCGCAGAAAAAGCTGGCCAAGATGGAGAAGGAGCTCCTTGGCTATGAAAGCCTCGATCTTTCAAGACCCAATCTCGCTAACGAGCTCAAAGTCTATCTCCAGCCCCACCAGCTCCCACTGGGGAAAGATTCAAAAACTGGAATCACTGAAATGGTGGCTTCCGTGGGTCATTCCTGTGAGAAATCCGTGGACCTATTGTCCCAGTATATGGCCTACAAGGTCTCTGGGCCTTGCCCTGATGACTGGAGCCTTGCCCAGAAGCTAATTTTACGCGGATGCGAGCCTTTGCCGAGAAGGAGGTGCTTTTCCAAATCTGTTCCTAAGGTTGGTCTCTACCCTTTTCCTACTTCTCTTTGGAAACCTGTTGGTGATAAGAATGTTACCTGGAGTGGGCTTGGGTGTAAAAGTTTTGAGTGTTTGAACAACAAGAAATTGAGCAGGGATTGTGTTGGTTGTTTTGATTTGGTTAATGGGTATGAGAATCAGAGGTTTGTTAAGGCTAGAGGCAAAAATGATTTTCTTATTGACGATGTTTTAGCTTTGGGAGGTGGAGGGATCAGAATTGGGTTTGATATTGGAGGTGGGTCAGGTACCTTCGCTGCTAGAATGGCAGAGAGGAATGTGACTGTGATCTCTAATACCTTGAATATTGATGCCCCATTTAGCGAATTTATCGCTGCAAGAGGACTTTTCGCTCTATTCTTGAGTCTAGATCATCGGTTCCCTTTCTATGACAATGTCTTTGATTTGGTTCACGCCTCAAGTGGATTGGATATCGGGGGAAAACCTGAGAAATTGGAGTTCCTTATGTTTGATATTGATCGCATTCTGAGGGCTGGCGGCTTGTTTTGGTTGGATAATTTTTACTGTGCGAATGAAGAGAAGAAAACGGAGTTGACAAGGTTGATTGAAAGGTTTGGATATAAAAAGCTGAAATGGGTCGTGGGGGAGAAGGCAGACGCAGCCGGGTCAGGGAAATTAGAGGTTTATTTGTCTGCCGTTTTACAGAAGCCTGTAAGAGTATGACAGGAGCTTCACTAGGAAACTCCAAGAGGTAAGATATTTATTGCTATATCTATCGCTGTTCACACAGAAATTGTGTGATTCATTGCTTATAACATCCTCCTGATATTCCTTACAGAGCAGAATAAGTTTGTTAATTGTTTCTTTCGCCGACTGCAAATCAGCAGTGAAGGATTATATGTTATGTAGCTTTAAGGCTGTTGTATCTCTTATCCTGTGCTTTAGGTAGCCATCGTATTTATTTGGACAATCAAATGTTAGGAAATGAAAGAGTCATAGTGTATTTTTGCTTCTGTTAAGGTATTTGAATTGACGTTTTGAGTTTTTAGCACTGAAATATGTTTCCCTATGAATAATGTTTATAATTGAATCAAGATGCGCCTTACTCAGATCCTAACGATTAGCACTATTCCAATTTTTGTTTAGGATATTAAAATGTTTCTTACCAATAATCTCTGTGAATGACTATATTGCAAATTCTGGAACCACTCAGATGGTGATTTGCAGACTTTTCGTGCATATATTTTATGGAATGTTTGACTTTGCATTAGCTCGATTGTAATCTGTGCATGATTAAACATTGCTTGTTATATGGACTCCATGAAGTCAACGAGTACATAAATTATGATATTCCGTCAATTCAGTACCCTTACTGCATGCAGTAATTGATGAGTTTTTTTGCATTGGTCAATATTGCCCACAAGCCACCTCTCCAGGCCTAACACCACCCATCCTACGACCATATTTGTATAACCAGCATGGGCTACTGCCCACCAAATTTTGCTTATAAGTCATGACCCTCAACATTCATTAATTCCATCCACTTCCTCTTCATGATGTGTTCATTCTTTTTATAGGTAAGCATAAAGAAAGTGATAATCGGATCTGTTCATTGGAGTAAACTGATAAATTAATCAGAAAACCATTTGTGGTGCCTTACTAATCTCTGTTATAAGATATTCGAGGTATTTTATTTAGAAAACTGTAGATACTACCAATTCCAAAATAAAACATCAGTGATGCATTGAAAACGGGGACTGTTTATCACAATCATTAGTTTGACTTTCCCCTTATAGATATACTACATGATTGCAATAAGGGTTTGTCATACCTTGGCTCCTTTCTTTAGTTCTACAGTTATGGGACCTAAATTCTAGGTTGATGAAGTAGGCACTTGCTGCATTGCAGCCTTGATTTCTTAGACCTCTCTCATCACATACTGGTACTGGATGCAGCTACCTTCTCCATTTTTCACTCTGAATTATTGATTGAGGATAGTAGGACTACTGAAAAAAAAGGCAAGAAGTGCTCGTTCTGTGAAATATTGATCAAGTTCAAGGTCTCAAAAGGTTATTTACTGTAGCGCAATATTGACATCAAAGTTACAAATACACCTTTAACCTTCAATGCTCTTTACAGAGAGGCCATAGACCCAAACAGGGGGATTTGCCCACGAACCATGGCCCTTGAGTCTTATGTGCCCGGGAAACCGGACCCCACCCGGAACAAAGTATTGGGCACTGCAGCCCATATGCATGGTGGAGGCGAATCAGTTAACCGACTCATGGTCCGACGCCTAAAGTAAAGGACCGGATCCTTTTTAGCTTTTGCTTGGATATCTTTCTGCCTTTTTCTTGGTAGTGCAATCAATCATAGTGACACTGTCTTCATCAACATTTCTTTCTTTTCATTTTTGGGTCTTTTCAGATTGAGTAATGATACCACACTCTTATCCTACTTTTATCACACTACATAAGATATGACATATTTTTCACCAAGAATCATCTAATAAGAGATTATTCAATGATGATAAACGTAACACATCTTACTTAGTGGGATGGTAGTGTAGTATATAAAATTTTTCTTTCATGTTGTACGAGTTATAAAGGATGCGCTACTCTTTTTCCTTTTCTTTCACTTTGTATTAAAGAACTTGGTGTCTTCTATTAATGTTTTCCTTTCTTAGCTGCATAGATTGTTTTCGCCACTCTCTCTCACTCGGCCGCCCTTGTGTCGGTCAAGAATTGCAAGAAAATCTCTACTTTTCAACGCTGAACTCGTGTTATTGTTGTGAAATTTCAGACACGAAGTGATCCTACGGGTACAACTTCAGTAGGATCTCGATCTTCTTCTATCTTATTACCCAAAAAAACAGAACCATTAACATCCATCATTTCAAATTAAATGATTAGTTTCAGGATTTATCAATTTCAATATTTAATACATTGCCAGCATATGAAGTTACTACATGTTATAAATACTAAAATTAGCAATTTAATTCTAAAATTGAAGTTGGTCTATGGCTTTTATCGTCCGAACTCTGTTATCTAAAGCTGTCGCTCCCATTAACCTCTCACGAACACTCCCGCCGCCGGGGGATCAATACCAACACGTGGCTCAGAGATTTTGGGTCGCTAGCAACTTGGGTTTAAAAAGTTGCATTTCAGCGGAATCAGGCCCAATATTGGCTAGTCCCCGGCACATGAAATGGGCTTACTTTTCAACAAAAGTTTTGAAAAGTAATGTGTATTTCATGTATTTTTTTTAAAATTATTTCTTATATAAATTTTTTTAATAATTTTAAATATTTTTAAAAAATAAAAAATATTCAGAATATTATTAAAAAATATTTTCTTAATCACAAAATAAAATAAAAAATTATTATTTTGTGATTAAGGAAGTATTTTTTAATAATTTTTTTTATTTTCTAAGTAAGTATTTTTAATGATGTTCTAAATTTATTTTATTTTTTAAAAATATTAAAAAAATTACTTAACAAAAACACATAAAAACACATACTATAGCTCTAGCGGGAGCCCCAGCTAGAGCTGTAGCATCTTCCTTTTGAAAATCGATATTTACCGAACATTTACGTTTAGTATTGGGTCAAATGTTGGCCATTTTGGAGTGTTTCGGTCAATACCGGCCAATTTTAGACATTTCGGCCGATATATCAATTTCGGTCCGATACAGTAAATCGGGGGCTGGACAATTTTGTAATTACAATGAAAGGTCAAGAGCTTTTTCGTAAAAATAACTCAAAATCTAAGGTTTTCTTTATGGGAAAATATTTATTGCAGCCTACTGTGTGCTGCAGCCGCAGCACACCCTGTGCTGAGTTATAAAAAAAAAAAAAAAATCTCATGTGAAGTGTGGGAGAGTGGGGCTGATGTATAGCCGCACTCTTTCTTTTTCCCTTGATTTTTCTTGGTCGGCAACAACAAAACAAAGGAGAATTTTTTCCTTTAGTGAATCGGTCCTCTGCCTATCGCCACCGGCGCCCAGAGTCCCACACGACCAGACCCGAGTCGGCAATAACCCACCCCACGCCTTTCTCGGTTTCCCCTTCTTCGTTTCTCCCTAGCGCCGCCCAGAGTCTAAACCGAAATCGAGGAAACCTCTCCACGCCGCCATCGTCGCCTCTTTCAGCTCGTGTCGATGTTGCTCCTCTATCGCATGTAGACGCTCAAGCCCCAGACCCCACATTCTTAGTTATCTTGAAGCTTGATGATGACGTTTATTTTTGTTGTAAATAACCTACATTCTGATGTGTATTCTGGTCATTCTAGGCTCAAAGGCTTCAATCAAAGGGGTTAATTTAAGAGGTTTCTAAACAAACTTCATTTTGTTTTGTGTTTGTTCAGTGTTTAGGATAGAGATGTATTATTGAGAACTTACAAGTACGTGTTGTTAAGACTCATATTGAAAAGTATTATTGAGTTTATGACTTATATTGTTGTTTTTTTAGAATATAATTTATATATATATATATAATCAATTCAGAACTGCTATAGGTACCTGTCATGGGGTACCTTTTGGGGAATCGGCTGCCATGGTTAATGCCATGTCAGCCTATATTAAAAAAATAATAATAATAATAATCGATTTTAGAAACTCACCTTGCGGGAAACTCATCTCACCTAGCGGCAAACTCATTACTGATATTACATCTCAGAAGAAACGTACCTGCAACAACTTGTCTTCATTCTTGGCCATCGGAGCAACATGTATCACATCTGATCAACAGGTATCTACAGCTCGGTTTCGTTCTGTTGAAACTGTGCTGTTGTGCCAGAAGAAACAGAAACGGTAGTAAAGTATACAATCGACCCTCAGTAGATTCCCCATTTGAAAGCCATGGGCCCAAAAAAGGGAAGGTAGTAAAGCATACAATTTTTGCATCTTTCTAGTTTTTTCTGATCTACCGCAAAACCAGATATTCAATGTTTTCGACTTTTCCCAAATAGTTGGTGGGCAAATTCCATTATGAATAATGACCAGGGTAGTGACCATGATCATGAATCCCTCGCCTCACTCTGTCCCCATCAAACAGACCAATAATCAAACATTCTCCATCTACTTCTATTCTTGTTCTACATAGGTTAATCAGAACATAAAATTGGAGATTTCTTCTTCGGTTTAGGGTATGCGAAGAAATGGGGCACGAAGAAGATTTCAGAAGATGAGAAGAATGTGTGAAACAATAGATGAGAAGAACTTGTCTTCCCGTTTCATCTTCGTGGTCGTCTGTGGGGAAGCTTGCTCCAGAAAGTCGAATTTGTTCCATGGGCTTCAGATGAGAAGAAGCAAAAAATGAAGATGAGAGGTACTTGATCTTCGTGGTTCTCTGTGGGGTACAAGAAGAAGAAGATGAGAAGAAGAAGATGAATCGATCTTCGTGGGTTTTTGAAGCTTGCTCCGTTTCAACCTAGCTGAATTCAACGAAACGACACGTTTCATTTTTACACGTGGACGGACGTGTACATGGGAATTCCCTAACCCCGAGTGCGAGTATAATTTTTGTAATTAATTTATTCATGTATAAACTATCCTAAAATAGTTCTGATATCAAAATATTTCGTTTCAATATCTCACCCAAAACGATCACTGAAACAGTATTCAAAGCCTTGCTTTTCATAGTAAAATCTAATGAATCAATGATAAACCAGGCTGACTCATTGCAAGCAGTAACCAGTGCTGAAGCCCGGCAATAATGGACCAGACCATTGATCATCAAGCCCAATTACGCCCTACAAATTGGGCCAAATTACAGCCTCCACAAGGTGCATGATTTAATTGTTAGAAAATGATACTTGACCCCCCTTAATCTTACCGCTCAAAGTTATTGATCAAGTATTTTAAATTTTTTTGGTTTAAAAATTAAGGAAGTGACTATCAATAAAGTTGTGTTTAAAAAAAATTAAAGAAAAAAAAAATCTCAAATACACTAGGGACATGCCGAGCGGGACATGCTGGGCGGCCCCTAGCGTTGTCCTTAATTATTAATCTTCCCTATCAACCATAAGCTCTATTACACCAATAAGGGTTCCACGTCTAATTTCATGTTCGAACAAATGCGACTCAAATGTCAAACAGCACATAGCAGCTTTACAAAGGCAAAAGCAAGTAATAGAGTACCGTTCACCCACATCAACTAGCCTGATCGAGGTGCGTGCTAGACCCAGTTAAACTCATGCAGTTCCTGGCCAGAAACTGAGATCTCCCCACAAATCAGACTCATGTGATCTCGAGGATGATTGCAGTCAAGTTAATGTCCAGCATGCTCACTTAGACCCCTTGCATTGCAGCACTGTTTAGAAGCTTCATTCCCTCTTCACTCATCTTCTGAACCTCTGAAGGTGATAAGATTTTGATGCACCGGACACATCGAACAAATTGCCTGCACAGACACCAGGCATATTTTGTAGCTGAGACAGAGAGTATCTCCTGAATATTTATGCAGGCAAAGCAAGAGCAGCAAATGAACCATCACACAGAAGAAAGAAAACTTACTCCCAAGGATCATCTCCTACGAGTAGAACATCATTCTCGTAATCTACATATACTAGCTTCCACCCTGAACCTCTTGGGTCATTGAGCAGCCCCTCAAGTCCAAACATGCACTCAATTGCAGCACACAGTTCATCGTAGTTTTTAAAACCAGTGACATCAATAGACCTCCCAACAGATCCTTTTTTCTGGACCTGTAAGCCAAAAAACAAATTCATTACCTCTGGACAAGTTTATATAAAAGTAGAGCCTCCAGAATACACAACGTGCAGGCATAGAGAGCTTATGACATATTCTGGCATCCACTGAATCAATGGAACTTAATCCAATTCAGCCAGTGCATCAGGCTTGGCAATTTGGCAATATGTGCTAGGGCATGATATACTCCATGAACATAATGACAAAACTGTGGATATATATAGACACGCATACGTTTCCCAGATCGATAGGCTACTATGGCCACACAATACAAATAAACTTCCAGTTCACAGTGTGGGGCAACATTTTGACAATTTAATAATATCCATACCTTTGTATAGGTTCGCACAGGCAGAACTACTTGCTGCCATGAGTTATTCTGAAGAAGACTGCCCTCATCAAAATCTATGTTGCTCGAGGACGTACCTCCTGAGTTGTCGGGTAAGTCCTTACGAGAGAGAGCCTGAGAGTCTCCTAGGCTCACCGAGGTAATCTGTGATTGAACATCTTGACCAGAACTGAAGTTGCCTATCAAATAATCAGGAGGATTCAGAAAATCTGTACTCTTTAGCATACATAGGTCATCCACAATGGTGCTCGAAACAGAAGGATCTACCATAGCACTTCGACCATTATTTACATCAATGTTAGGGCAACTGTAAATCCCACTTTGGTTGTAGCTCTCATCTGACATATCTCTTAAAACAATTGAATTAGACGTACAATTAACGTTACATGGGTCTTGTTGTGAAAAAGAAGAGAGCTGCTCCGCTTGGGATAAACTATTTAAATTATTAAGTTGATGATCCCAAATTTCCTGTCCCATTGAAGGTAGAGGAGGATTAACTGCTTCAGGAAACAATGTCGAAGGGTCTTGCAATCCAAACACAGATAGAGGTCCAGGTGATCTAAACATCCCACTAAGAGGTTGGCATGAGGGATAAAATTTCCATTCATCAAGGTCTGGGGATGGAAGAAAGCCATTGAGATTAGAAGAATCAGATTGGGGTACGTCAAGTTGTTCAGTATGGTAGATCAATGATTCCAATTGCGGCTGCATAGGCCATAGACTAGTTTGTGCTTGTATCGATTCCTGGCTCTGGTTAAAGAATGTTGGCTGGTTTACAGGGTTTTGAAGACTCATAGGTCCTGCAGCCATCTTTTGCTCATTGCACTCGCCAGTGGATGTCACCTGGCTTAACTCCTCTGCTGAAATCTCAGGCTCAAAATTTGGCTTCTCTGTATTAGCTCCAGCCAGTGTTTGATTTTCAAATTTCGGTAGAGGGTTCAATTTTCCTGATGCAATTGCTTTCAATGATGAATTTGAGTTCACGACGTCTTGTTGGTCAAGGCATGACTGAGGGGGAACAGGGGATGTACCTTCTGATGAGATGGACTGAGACTTTTGGTTCATCGTGCCCAGCATGGTCTTCACATCTTGTAAGGGCTCTACCTTAGTAGCATATTCTTGTTGAGTAGATAAAAAGTTTCCAGGATGGTTAATAATCTGAGGTTTCAGTAACATGTTGATCAGTTTTTCTGAGCATATATTAGATATTGAGTATGGCAGATTCCCGTTTCCATTTTCAGGAACCTGGACAGGGGGCCTTTTAACCAAATGTCCCCATTCAGTTTCTGTTCCTGGTAGCATAATAAATGGGCATAAGATAGATATATGGTCAACTCGAACAGAAAAAACCACTGAAAAGACAGACTTACCAAAAAAACCGGAGTGCAATGGTCGTTTGAGACCGGAAGTCAAAGAAGGGAAAATGAAAATACTTTCAGGAGTCTCTACTTCCCATGGACTGACCCTATTCTGTTTATCGCAACACCCTGGCTCATCCCACTCCACCTGTTAAGAAAACAAACATGAGGTTTGATTCACAAACATCAAAAGAAAAAACAATTTCATCAAAGAGGGAAAAAAAAAATTAAATAGAAAAATAGTTTAGTTCCTTAAAAAATAGGCATTTAATCCACCTGAAGATTTCTCCACTTGGAACCAGGCCACCTCAGGGGATCGAAGTCACTAATACCGACTATTGTACCCATATACCTGCAGGAGAGAAGAAAAAAGTAAAGTCTTATAAGCATACTCAGGCAATGAACTCATGCTGATAATGCATCAGCGTGGTTTGGTCAAGCAGAGACAAGTGGCTATATTTTCTTGTCCACTAAAATTATCAAGCAAAGAACTCACCATGATAACATTGATATCAATGTCTTTCGTCAACTAGATTCTAAATGGACATAAATTGGCCCATATCATATACATTTTGGCCAATAATTAATCACAATACCCGCTGGCTATGAACAAAAATGAAGCAGGTCCAGGCATTAAGAAAATTACCTCCGCTTACCCGACTCCTCTGTTTCAAACATCATCCCAAACCTCATGCCAACTGACAGTTGCGTCCCATAGACAGATTTGCGGAATCTAGCTAAATGAATGATAAATTCTGAAGGGCATGCCCTACAAATAAGAAAAACGATGATAGGGTAAAGAAGCAGATACAAGATAAAGGAGTGTGGCAAAAAGAACAAAGAAAACACAAGTAGGTGAAAGATTGCAGATTCGGTGAACCTTGGGTTGTAGAAAATTGTGAATGGGCAGCGGTCAGCTGCGGCGTGAGCTGCGGCAGCAAGGACACCAATGTGCATGCTATCAGCAGATAGAACAGATGACGGTAATGTTGTTTGCTGACGGTTGGCACGCCTCACGCCAACCAGTAGCTGTGACTTTTCATCCCTTGTAACAATACCATGAAATGCACAATCAAATGAGGGCAGTATATTATAGCGTAACAGGTGGGGGGGTTTTATTTATTTTTTTAAATGGTGTTTAGAATGGTATCACTTCTACTACAAGTAAAGTACATTGGATTGGCAAGTAATACAGCCCCAAACTTTAGGATGGCTTAGATTATTCTTGGATTTGGAGATCTCAACACTCCATGAAAGGTACAACCTAGATTAACTTTGTTTGGAAATTATTGGGACTTTCCAAACTGCATTGCTAACCGTTTGCCAGGCCAGAGGTTTTAGGACCATTATTCGGTTTTGTTCATTCCAAAAAATGTTGCAATAACCCGGACCCAAATCGAAAAACAATAAACTTCCTTGAAGTTGTAAAGCAGAAAGAAGTTGTCAAACATGAAAGGAACTGAAAAAAGATACCAACAGCTATTGCATCATAAGACAGCAAGGTAGGTGATTACCATTTACCTGATAAAAAGGACAGCATCACCTGCTTTAAGCCTTTTAGCACCAACAAACAAACTCCATCCAGTTGTGAGAAGATGTCGCTTCGGTTGTCCTATATAAAGGAGAAACAATAGGTCATACTTGATAGTACATATCTAATGCATTGAGGACAGGTACATATAAACAAACAAGCTACAACTATGCAGAATGGAAAAAGTCTGATTACTAGAAAAGGCAAGCACTTACTAGAGAAAAAAAAAAAAAAAAACTAGTAATTCTACGCATTAAAAGTCATATGGTAGCACAAAAAATAGAGAAATCACAGCAAACTCACCACGGTATATGTGACGAAATGTCCAGGTGTTATCATGCAAATCGCGGACAACAAGTTCTTGAGTTGGTGGTTGCATTGTATAATCCTGGTATAGGTATTCCATTTGAAGGTGAATATATATAAAGCATTCCCTAACCTCTATTAACGGAGAAATGATTTGTACAAGTTTCAGATAGACAAGTCTTGCGTAGGCCTCTCTAAAAAATAGATCTCACTTCGAAAAAATATTAAAAAAAATATATTCTTTTTTAGGAGGACCCATCTTTTCACAAAGGACCTATGCGAGACTTATCTATTTAGAGCTTATACTTGCATTACTCCTATTAACATTAACAGGTATATATAAACACAGGAATTTTAAAGCCTCACCAACGGAGGAAAGAGCTTCTCTGCTGCTCTGCGCGGTACTGAGAAGCCACCATGTGTGCTTGTATCACTTGCGGTTAACGTTTTGCAGAAAAACTCGTTTGGATGTTTGCTGGGCTTCAGCCCAAAGTCTGGTACAGGGAATACATCTTTTTCCTGCAGATAATGATAAATTAATAATTGGAAATAAGTAACCTACACCAAGAACTCGTGTTGTTCTTTAATCCTTTCAATTTCTGGATTGTTGGAACACTTTTAAAGCTAACTAAACGTACAGAGGTCACAGGTTGAAGACTCATTTGAGCATAAATTTCGTCCGTATCTTTGTCTGCCTATCAAAATGTAAAGAAAAGGAGAAATCATAGATGGTCTAATGTTGTATATAAGCAATAACATCCATGAGTACAGGCTGTACAGGGAAGCAAGTAGCCATAGACAAACACATACATGCAATGTGACATTTTGAACTTGGCACATCAGCTGAGAAGGGAGATTCGGATAATTGGGAATTTGTGAAGTAACTGTCCGTTTAGTGGAAGCAGCTACCTGTTTCAAATAGAAGCACAATAGTGTTAGCATTTTTTTCTGGAAAAGTACAATGGTGTTAGCAATTATAAAGGCAAAATAAAAACAGTAAAACTGAATATAGAAGACCCGGTGCATGTATCCAGAAAAATCACTTCCAAAAAGCTCCATTTTTGTTTTAGCATTTTATGAAACAAACCTAAGTATACAAACTTCATTTAAAAATGCAAAACCTGTTTGTTTTTTCTTTTGATAAGTATATTTAAAATATAATACAAATAATTAAATTTATCTCTCGTTCTTGGCCCAAATGAGTTAGCTCAATTATAATGCAGTAATTCAATTGAAAGCAGGTAGCCCAATAATATACAATTCCTCCCTTTATAATCAGTACATTGTTTACCAATTTCATTCTGTTAAGCCACAAAAACCTGAACTTTCAATCGAACGGAGAAAGCTGCATGTTTGACATACTGGAAGGGATATAAAAAATAACTCGTCTCTTTCCGAAATTCTTTTTTTTTTTTAATTTTAAATACACAAGGAAAAAGAAAAAATATATATATATATAGATATATATATATATATATATATGCACATCAAGGCACCGAATGATCTCAAGTACTCAACGACGATATAAATTTCCCAATATGCCTTCATCTAAGCTACAAATTTGTAATCTCATAGTTATAAAAAAATATTCAAAAATGACAACTAAACTAGGAAACGAATCCCATTATTCCAATTTCCCATCCTCGATCTACTACTATTAGATGACCAGAAATGCTTTACTATTTCACAATAAAGGCCACACTGGAGGCGCCCCCAAACAAGATGTTATGCAGTGGGGGACTCAACGGCAGCTACGAAAACAAAAAACAAAAAAGGGAACTCGAACACATGATGAAAGTTAATTGTAAAAAAATATTTTTTTTATAAGTAATTGTACAAAAATATTATCCTTCCTTCATCACTTCATTTTGATATATTGCGATTTCCACCCCTGCATGTCGCTAACTATACCTTACTAGCAGCAGCTTAAAGAGCATATCAGCGCATCACAGAGCAAATTTTTGGAAATGAAAAAATGGAAAGCTTAGCAGAAAGAAGTTGCAGCAAAAGAGTGGTTAATCTTTGGAGTAAGGTACTCAAACGTAAGGGAACAAATGCAAACCTGCTCGCTATGACCTTGAGGGAAGTAGTACACCAGGCTCCCCACCTGCGGCAATGAAGCAAGGGGACCGGCGCAGGCGTGCCATAACTCGGAGTTTATAGCCTTCCTGGCCCCTGAAATCAACCCGTACATATCCTAAGTAAGATACAATCGTAAAAATAGTCTATGAAAGACAAATGCTTCAAGTAAACTACTTATGAGTCATTGCGGTATCAACGCGTTATGAAGTGTATTAAATATGCTCCAGGTTACGCCTATATGAAAAACATTCAGCCCCAAAAAATTCAAACCCAAAAAATTCCCAGCCAAACTCAAACTCGAAAAAAAGTAGATTTTCACGAAAGAGAACAGACCGGACTGATCCTGCATTTCCTTCAAGAACTTCATCTCCTCGAGCAGACTTGTACGTGCCCCACTACTTAACCCTCCAGCTTTGACTTTCTCCTCAACACAACCCATCATGTGTGCCCCATAAACATCTTCAATGAGACACCAAGAACCCCAACTTTCCCCTAAGTCCCAAGAAGGAAAGTCTCATTTCTCATCCAAAATAAGTCCTAGCTCTTCAGCTTACCTCTCCTTCATAACTTTTCCTTCAGAAAGATGGGAAATTACAATCAACCCTCGTCTCAGTATTAAAGATCCTCCGAGAAAAACAAACAATCCAATCGGGCACAAAAGCAGAGCCGAGCCCCCCACCCCCAAAGAATCCAAAAATCAAGGAACAAAAACTGCGAAATGGGTCTGCAAATTAAGAGGTGGGGCTTTGGGGCACAACCAAATAAGGGAAGAGAAATGGAAAGAAAAGAAACAAACCCATCAGTTTGTATCAAAGCACGCGGACCAAAGCATGGGTGGCCCTCTCTCTGTATAGTAATCGAGTGCTTGTTTTTATCTTACAAAAGAAACCGACCTTTCGATGAACACCCCCACATACTCATGACACCGATTCTCTCCATTGCCTCCCCTCTCCAATCAACAACACCAAAGAGAAAAGGCCTCTCTCTCTCTCTCTCTCTCTCTCTCTCTCGGTGTGTTTATTTGTTTGAAACGGGGAAGAGTGCAAGCTCTTATCCTGCGCACACACTTTTCTGTATATGGGTGATTCCGTTGCAGCTTTAACTGTGAGGAAGTTTTTAAAAAGAGTGCATAAATATTAAAATAAGAAATGGGAAAAAAGCATAACAATGCTATGAGAACACGAAAACAGTACAAGAAAGGCTGAACCATAGGGAGAGTGTGTGTGCGCGAAAGAAAAAAAGGGAGGGAGTTGGAGGTGCTTTCGTAGGACAAGAAAGAATGTCATGGTGGCGCATTTTAGCACGTGGATTACGGTGATTTGCAGGCTCTTCTTCTTCTCTCTCTACTTTCGCCTGCTCCACCAATTTTCTATATATATACGCATATGTATCGAAAAAGAAAAAGAGAGAGGGAAAGAGAAAGAAAGAAAGAAAAGGTTCTTTCTGAACTCTTTGCGTCTGATATTTGACCGTTCGGCACGCGTGCGGTTCACGACAAAATAAAACCAGGTGTCGCACGTTAAATTAACTGAAACGTGTCTCATTGCTGACTGTGCGGTCACGGCGTCGTTTCTGTGTTTCCTTTAGATCACCCGAATCCCTCCCTCACGTCTGTTTGCATGCGCTTCGCCTCGCTACCCCGCTGTCCCTAATAAGAAGGAAGATGGTTAATATATATCTCTCTACAAATTTTTTTAATAATTTTATATTAAATCTAAATATAATTTTAAGAGAGCTATAGGTATTATATCATTATTCCAATAGCAATCGCATTTCAAAATTATGAAATTTCATCATTTAAATCTGTTAATCTTAATAACATAATATTTATTAAATATTTTACTTTATTTAAGTGGCTTAACTAGTGAAACTATTTAAAATGTTCTATATTATCAAATATGATTAAAAATAATAATAATAATAATAAAATCAATAAAAAAAAAAGGGGTAGATTTAATAAGTATATATTATGGTATTCCAGCTTGGGAGATGATGTGAATTATCAGGTAGAACAAATGTAGTATAGTTGTGTGGTTAAGTTCGTCCTTTTCTTTGGTACATAGGTAGATTCTTATAATTATGCAGATCTGAGCTGGACTAAATACTGTCGCAGTGGGCATATAATTTATGTTAGGTGGATGTGATTTTGGCTTTTAAAGAGATAAGATTATAGTGGCTGGTTTAATAGCAATTTATAGCAACATTAAATATGACCATATTATTGGTGATAACTATTCCGTACCTTTTTCTAACAATTTTTGAACTAATGTTTATTGGGTCTTTTCGATGAGTAGGTAGATGTTATGCGTCCTACTCCGATCCTACATACATTGTCAACTAGCTCTGGATACAATTTATATTTCTGTTGAGTGAGTCATGAGTCATGAGGTTTTTCCCTTAATTTTGTTTCTCTTTTTTATTTTGATTGGGTAACATTTTCCATTCAAGTTCACTTGATTGTTGTAGCGTATCATTTACCACCCGCGGTGACAGAACCAAAGACCACAACACGCTGCCACTCGTGTTCATGCTTTTTTCTTGTGTAGGTGCTAAAAATGCTTCATTACTAAGATTTTTGAGCTATTCTCTCCTTTTCACTTATAGGAAGCTGCTTGTGTATGTGTTTTTCTTTCAGGAGTGTAAGATGTGAGATCTGACATCTTAAACTATTACCTCGACACAATTAGAGGCACAAGTGCTCAACCTCCTCTCGAATGAACCTTTTGCAATATTACATGATTCAAAACAATATAATGATCCGATGGGACCAAGCCATATTTTGTACCATTTTTATATTTGGTTTTTATTTCTTGCACTGAATCTGTTGTTTGGGGCTGATCGGAACTACATTGCCCCTTGCCCCCTCCAAAATTCTAAAAAAAGGTCAAAAGGTTCAGATGTATTTATAAAGATAATTTTCTAAATAAATTCCCTTCCCCCATGGGCCCCATCAATATATATATATATATTTTAAAATTTTACCCCGCAATTTTAAATTCCTAGTTACACAACTCGTTATGGGGTGATTGTCGGACAACACAGTCTCATGATATAATTCTTTAAACCGCGAAATAAAATGATAGAATGGATAAAACATTGCAAGAGAGCTTGGCTCGGTTGGTTGGCAAGAGGGGGGGGTGCTGCGAACATGTGAGCTTTCCATAATTCGATGGCTCAGGCGGAGTACATGATTAGGAATGATGTCTTTGCGGCCCACTGTTTCCATGGCTCCATGTGCATGGGCATCGGCCCCCCCACCCCTGTACAACTTCTGTTGCATGCTTCTGTACGCAAAAGCGTCGCGCACGCATCCCTACGCATTGTTTATTTTCATAAATTAAATGAGATAAATTAATATTAAAATTAAAAAATAAAAATATTTTATAAGAATATTTTATTTTAATATTATTTTATTTAAAAAATAAAATTATTTATTTTATTTTATATAAAAATTTAAAATAATTATAATAATTCAATAAGATAAAATAAAATAAATTATAAATAATTGTAAAAACTAACTAGGCATATATCTCCTTTTCACTGTTTCCCTGAGAAATACGGAATCCCCCCATATTCAACAACAACGTACAAACCAACAAACAAACAAACAAAAAGGTGTATCTTACAGCCTACTCCATTAGGGTCCAGAGTCCAGACCACACTAGATGGTGCCACGTGGGACCACTTATATAAGATCAAACATCACAAAGATTTCTCTTGTTTGGCCCACATGTTTGGATCTTTCACGTTTCCTGCCTGCTAGAGAGGAGTGGTATCAGCTTCCCTGGAAGACTGGAACATATAGTAAGCAAAAACAAAAAATCTACTCAACCTCTTACTATTCACACAACCTCTTTACTTCACATTATTTTTAATTTTTATTATTTTTTTCTTTTATTAAATATTTATTATATGAATAATGAATAAAAAATTTGAAATAATTTAAAAAGAATAAATTCAAAAAAAAATTTAAAAAAAATATTAAAAATTTAAAAAATTTAAAAAAGTGTGGAGTGTGGAGTGTGGTGGAAGTTGTATAGCAAAACTCAAGCAAAAATATATAGCAATATTATACGATCTCTCTAATTTTTAAATATTATATTTTTAAAAAAAAATTTAATTTTTTAATATTTTTTAAATTTATTTATTTTTAAACTAATTCAATTCTTCTATTCATTATTTATATATTAAATATTTGATAAAAGAAAATAATAATAAAAATTAAAAAAAATGTGATACCTGAAAATTATATGAATAATAAGAGGTTATGTAAATTTTTAAAAATATAACCCTTATTAATAATTTGTACAAGTCTTAATAAATAAAATTTATACTGCTTATTTATAAAAAAAAAATAGATTCCATCATTAAAAAAAAGTAAAAAAATATATATTATTTTTTAATGAGATTTACTTTTTTTATGATGGATATAAGTATATGTACAAAATTTGTATATTGGAGGCTTATACCTGCATTACTCTAATAGCCAATAATGGTTAAAATTGGTGTACATCATTTATTCTAAAAGTTGGCTAATCTTACATTTAATGGCAATTCTATTGCTCATAATGGTATGTTCTAAAATTTTCAAATAATGCCCATTTGTTCAAAGATATGGAGAGGAAATGATATTTTAATAGCATTGAAGAAACAATAGCTAATGAGATTTTTTGAATAGGTTAGTCAAAAAATAAAAAGTCACTTTTTATAATTTATCTAGATCTTATAAGTAATAATTCGTACAAATTCCAATTATACAAATCTTACGTATACTCTTTATAAAAATAGACCATGTCATCAAAATATAAAAAATTATTATTTCTTAGTAAAATTAATTTTTTTTATAAAAGAGATCCACAACATTTCTAAACCAAAAATTTATACTTACTTATTTTTATACAATCCCATGCCAATTCATAAAGTAAGAGTGGTCATATGTGATACGATTTGTAAATTCAATATAAACATAATGTAAAATTAGCAAGTTTGAATTTGATATTACCGTTTTCAAGTCAAAACGGGTTGACCAGTTAAGATGATTTATATAAATGAGTCTACTTGCTTAACATCAAATCAACTCGTTTTGATCAATTTAAAATTTATTTAAAAATTAAAATTTTATTATTGTTAAATTGTAATATTGATATTTTTCAATATGTTTATATTTTTATTATTGAGATTATAATTTTAGACTTATGTTCATATTTGTTATTGTATGGTTTGTAATATTAGTTTTCTTGTATATTAAAATTTAAAAAATATTGATATATATATTTTTAAAATATTGTAGTTGTCAATAAATATAGATTTTAAATTTTATTTTAAATTATGTTAATCAGATCAAATGAGTTATACGTTTTAATTTAATCTATTTATATGAAACAAACATGTTTAGATGAGTCGTGTCATATTAAAATATTTCTAATTAATTAGTAAACAGATCAAAACGAGTTATATGACACGACCTATAATTTAAATGAGTATTGCTATTCATAAACCACACACACCACATATTACTACAAACTACAATTCTTTTTATTTTTTAAAATTTTTATTTTTTTAATTTGTTTTGTTTTATTATTCTTGAAATAATTAAATTATTCTACTCATTATCTATATATTATAAATTTGATAAGAGAAAAAAAATAATAAAAAAATTATATATGATGTGCGAGACTCTTGAATATAATTTTTTAATTTGAATATATTAAATAAAAATTTAAAATTTTGACACGTGAATTGATTCACGATAAAAACTATCCGAAAAGACGGTTTGTTATCCTTACACAAAAGTGCAAAATTTAAAAATAAAAAAAAAAAAAAAAACCCGACGAGAAGTCCATGAACGTTGAAGATAATCAGCATAATAATAAATCTACGCCACCACCAATTAATTAATGCCACGTGTTATCTACGGGTCAGGAAAGTAATGTCAGTCGCACATTAA
The DNA here is from genome assembly GCF_001411555.2 of Juglans regia. Lineage (NCBI taxonomy): Eukaryota > Viridiplantae > Streptophyta > Magnoliopsida > Fagales > Juglandaceae > Juglans > Juglans regia. Next base: position 28,905,996 of record NC_049911.1, on the reverse strand, counting down.
TTAATGTGGATGTGAGAACATGATCGGACGGTTCCATTCCGACACCGAATTCAAAGCGGCATGCGGATTTGGAAACTGTGTGAGATTGTGTTTTGAATGTTGAGTTAAATTGAATTATGTATAAATAATTATAAGTTGAGTAATGAAAGGAATTATGTGTAATCTATTTAAATTGAATTTAAAATATATTTAGATATTAAGATAAATTTAATATTTTTTTTATAAAAAATTAACAAAAAATTATAAAGATCTTTTAATTAAAAATATCACATATATGAAAATTTTGAATTTGGATGATTTTGACAAGTCAACAAAATTCAACTGAACTTGAAACTAAATGCAGCCTTACTTTCAAACTGCTGCACGCTGTCGGCTGTTCAATGGGCTTGAAACTTATCTCGTCGTATCTTCTCGGCTTTTCCGGCCAGGTTTTTATTTTTTGAGTGGAGAGGAGAATTTCGATATTCAGACCGCTCTTTTGGAGATTATGCTGCTAATCAGGCTAAGGCCTATCAACAATTAATTACAGGCTTAACTGTGGTGCTTCAACCCTTGTTTGGTCGTCAGAATACCTTACCAAACTTTTATTGGAATTATAAGACTTTAAAAATATATTACAGTTGATTTAACATATAAGACTTAAAAAAAAAAAAAAACATCCAAAATCTACCATAGATGGGATTAAATTATCTTTTTTTATATTTGATCATGATTTTCTGAAATGAAAAATTCTATAAATCACACTTTATCTCACTTTTATCCCATTGCGATGAGTTGACATTATCTATTAATTTTTATATTTTTTATTTCGAAGAATGATAAAAGTATGATATTTACGTGATGAAATAAAAGTATAATGAAAATGTAGGTTTTAGCATTCCTCGAACAGAATTTTGCTCAATTCGGATGATTTTTTTTTGAAAAAAAAACCTGTTGATTCTTTGGTAGGAGATCTCCTTTTGTTACTTGATAGATTGGATAACACACGACTGACTGGCTGACACATTAATTTATTGAGGTTATCATTAATCTTAATATTCTATAATGAGAGTATTTTTAAGTACGTTTGGTTATCAAATTTATCTCAATTCATTATATAATAAATAATTTAATTTTTTTAATTTTTAAAATAATAATAATATTAAAAATAATATTATAACAATATTTTATCATCTCAATTCAATTTAACATCCAAACGAAATCAATAATCACTCAATAGTTAATTATCGGTCCAAAAATGACGTGGAAAAGTATGAATTTTTGTTTAAAAAGATCATTAATCAATGGATTATGGCGGCAAAAAAACTGGAATTATTATCTAATTTAATTTTTGTAAGATGCAGTGGAAGAGAATGTACAGATCAGAGTGTTAAGTTGGGGAGGCAAGTGGTAGTTGGCAATCATATGGTGCGGCTGTTTGAACGGTGATAGGTAAAAGAAGTGGAATGGCAGGAATTGGAGCAGAAGAGATCAGCGGCACCTGCGAATAATGTGCCGAATACCCCAATGCCATTCTCAATCTCATCTGCTTTCCCAGTCATTATTAATTTTGGACAATGCGCTTAATTGAATAAAATAAAAAGAGGAACGCGTCGCACTTTGGTGAAGGTCGGGTGGAATATAAATGATGGACTCAACCTAAAGAAAGAAAGAAAAAAGGGGCAGAGAAATTTAATCATTTCATCTTTCATAGCATGCCAAATCTGCACAGTCCTCTGCCTACTTTACACGTCTCTTTCTCCGTTTACTGGCCGGAGGTGTGAGATAGATTTAAAGCGTCAAAGGACCTATAATTTTAAACGTGATTGCTCATATTTATAATTTTCTTTTCATTTTGATTAGTGAAAAAATATATTGCATACAACAACTTTGACTAATTAAAGCTTCAACTAAATGTATTTTTATTTAGAGAACTGTTACAAATATAAAGAAATAATACAAAATAAATTCACAAACTGATATAGTTTCATAAAATTCGTTAGATTTATTTTATAATAAAAATATTTTTATAATATAACATAATTTATTTTTATATAATATCTTTTGTAATTAAAATATTTTTCTTGTTTAAGCAACTAACATAAGAAGTCGCCCAAAATGTATTAGGTCAAATTGTGATAACTTACTATAATAAATTCAAGATAAAAGAAATATCATTACTAGAAAAATAAAAAATAAACAAAACTAAGTTATGCAATATTTAATATTGTCAATTGAATAAAAATTATGTTAATGTGTATGTAAACGTCAGATTATCTGTGCCAACGTCACCTAATCACTAGTGGATCGAAGGGAAGTCGTAATTTCCACCAATAATGATGGGGAATTAGTAAGTTGAAGAACAAAAGACCAACATATGGTATACCAACAAATTAATTAACCAAAAAACAAAAGGAAGTAAGCAAATAAGAGGAAGAGCCCACGTCGGTCAAAAAACATCTCAGCCATCCAATGAAAATGTTGTTTGAGGAAGATAGGTCAGGTGACTGTGAAACTTTACAGAAGGAAACAAATGATTGAGATTATTATGGAGATCATAAACTTTTATTAGGGTCAAAACAAGAGTATTAATGAAGAGAATTTTAGACGAGGAATGAGTACAAAATATATATGCATAGTAATGTTGGGGGGTGTGTGAGTGAGGGTCCACAAGTGATAATTGAGAGTGAAAGAACCTAAAAAAAGGGAGCCGTGGCGTGAGGGGGGGAACATGGAAGCAGTGCAGATTGTAGGGATTCAAGGGGACATTTGCTTCTGAAACTTTCTGACGAGAGAGAGCTCCATTTTGTCTTCCAGTGATCTATCTTGCCAAAACTCAAAATATATATAATATATAAGTTCTCTGAGATATTATTTTTATTTTTTTGGTAAAGATGATTGATACTATTCATGCAGTCATTCTCATGACTTCGGTCCTTGTGGCTTTGGACCGAGATTCGAGGCTACTTTCATGGCTTTCCGATGAAAAGAAGAGACGAGAGGCTATTTCCCTATTTTAAGTGATGAGTAGAATGGATGAATTACGTATATCACAATTCTTTTTGTATTGCATGGCTTCTAGCTACGGTGATTGAGCTTACCAATACGGCACTAGCGCCTAGCCGCTAGAATACACAAGCTTTGTTAAAAGAGAGAGCCCGGTTTACAAAACTCATGTTTACCTCCATTGAATTGCCAAAGTACCCTTATTTACCAGAGATATTCATCCATCTTCATTCTCCCCCAATAGAGATAATAAACTGCCTAAAAAATCCATCTTAATATCAATGTTATAGCACGTCATTTATTTATAATATTTGATGCAGTCACACCATTAAAATGTATTTGGCATCACAACTCGACGAAAGACATGCATTGTCACCTACTACCTCGAGTCCATGTTTTATGCCAAAAAAAAAAAAAAAATGATGACATGTGATTGAGACACCTTCTGATAAAGAAAATAGAGACAAAACACTTTTTCACTAACTTTATTTTCAAATCAAATTCCATAATATTTCATTTTAAATAGATGAGTTTTTAATTAAATCTTTTTATCTTGTGGGTCGAAAGAAATATTGTTGCGAGATTTATCACAAATTTAGTCAAGGTTTTTTAAGATCTAAAAGAAGTAGGTGAATGCGTTGAAAATTGATTATATTAAATAATTAAGAACTCCTAATTCCGTCTCACCTAAAGATTGTTAATTGAAAAATACGATGCGACAAAGGAAAAAAATAAAAGGTAGAGATGATTCTTTGTGAAAGACTGGCAAAGGAAGGTTTATAAGGTACCAAACGATGAAACAGCACAGTTTTTCTTTTCTTTTCAATTTTTTCTCTTTCTTAATAAACCGTTATGTAAGAAGACCAATTAGGAGAAAAAAGCCCATACAAAGTCGAGCCCCTTACCTTCATCGTTTTACGGCACGCCCCAAATCCCAGGAGCCCTTAGGCCCGTAAAAGATTTAGCAGAACCGTCAAATCCACGCTTAAAGTGATACACAAAACAAGAGCCCGACGGTTGAGCCCAAGCCCTCTCGGTTGTTAGGGTTTCGTAGGGTTTTGTATGATATCTCTACACAAATGAAACCCTAGTTCTATTTGTAATCCTAGCCCCGTAATTTGAGGGTTTGAAGGTATCAGATGCCAATTTGATTTTTTTTTTTTTTACGTGCACCCATCGAAGAGTACCAAGGTTCCCGAAGCTGTCCTCTGCGTGCTCAGCTCTCTGCTTTTCATGTACTCTTTGTTTTTCCCTTTTATAGGGCTTGGAGTACAGTTTATTGGAATCCAGTATGAATGAGCTTATTCTCTATGATAGAATGGTTACTTGGTGAGCTAAATTAATTGGGTCGGGGGCGTTGATCTTCTGTTATCTGGTTGACGAGTAAACATGGAAAAACAACTTGGAAAATCTCTATGTTTTGGTGAACACGATGCAAGTTTACAATGGTTTTGCTACTAGTCTTGCTCTTAAACTTTGTTACTCTCGTGATATTCTAAGCAGACATGTGAATATGATGCCTGATAAAACTGTTTATTTTAATATTCACTGTTAATTGGCTTCTATTAATGATGCAAAATAGTCCTTTTGCGCTAAATACTGATTAACAGTGTTTTCTGTTTCCATTTTTTTTTTTTTTGGTGCAAAGTTAGTGCACGTGATGGTTTACACTTGATCTCTGAACTTCAGGTAAGTTCATATGTTGACAAGTACATATACTGATGCTCTTTCTTTGCACCCTGTGTCTGAATACTTAATTACTATGTTCTATGTTTGCTTTTCTGTGTGAATGCTTATTTGTTCAACCACTAGTCTGTTGCATCAATATTTCATTTTAATGCCTAGAATTTTGTTACCACTCTTTTTGTTATTTTTTTTTTCTTACCAAATGTGGTATATGAATGATGTGGTATATGAATGATGAGTAAAATAATTTAATTATTTTAAGAAAAATACAAAAAAAAAAAAAAAACGTGGCGTGTAGTGTGATGTGCACGAATTATAAATAGCAAAACTCTTTATTATATGAGCTATTTGTTCTTCAGTATCCCCATTAAGCTTATAATTACACAATATCACTTTTGCAAGACTAAAAGCTGTATTGCTGTATGGGTTTTTCAGAACGTAACTGGCACCCATAATTAACTGGGAATATCTCTGGGTGTTACATTTATAGCGATAATCTCAAGATAACCCATCCAGCTTTGTCGTCTTCATGAAGCAGTCAGGTGGTGCATCACGTGCATTTACATTCTCTTTACTGGAATCTGAAAGGTTGATCCAGAACACTTGAGAGGCAGATGCTCAAATCCATCTTATAGTAGCCCAGAGAGTTCTGCCTCAGCGTAGAACTTAGGCAATAGGGCTCCCTTTCGGTGTCAAACCAGAGCCCGAATGGCCCAAACTAGCCACACCAACTCCAAGTCCATTCCTGAAACATTTGTGTTAATTTTTCAGGTGCCACGTCTGGAGGATCCATTTAATATTGAGGTAGCACGGCTCTGTCTTTTTCTTTTTTGGTTAAACATTTGAGTATCACATGGTCACTCACCCAACCTGTTGCTTGCCAGATGGTCTTTTATAAACCAACTAGGATAGTGTTCACAATGGGACTTGGGTTCTTTTGGGGATTCTTGATGTTGGATTTCAATCCTTTGTAACGCTACAGATAGATTGGACAGAAGAATTCTATGCATCAATCATTATTTACTTTCACACTTTATATTTATAATTTTTTTTATAAAGTATATGGTAGTGAATAGTGACTGATACATAAATTTTTTTATTGGACAAATGTCAATATGACAATAACCCAAGGAACAAGCTTGAGATTTCGTCAAATCGTAGAGTGTACAAAAAAGCCATGGGGAACCACCAAGTGAATCATTTTTTTTAGAGTAGTACTCGGCTGCTGCCCAACATTGACCCTGGGTGCGCCGTCTAGCACAAATTCATCTTCTTATTTTTTTTCAATTTTTTTTTCACATTTTTTATTATTTTTTAAAATTTTAAAAAAATATAAAAAATATATCAATCACTACTTCCTTAACTATGAAGTAAAAACAAAAATAAAATATAGGAGGTGTCAAAATTAAGTGTCAAAGTAGCATTTTCTTTTTTTTTTAAAGAGGGATTTGGGAGTGTAAGGTACATTTCATCGCAGCTCCATATCTGCTTAGCAAATCTTAATTAGAAACTATATATATATGTAGGACAGATCTATGTGTAGGTATAGGTGGAATATTTTATAAATCATCATCATCATCAGGTACGGGGCCTCTATCAGAACCACCACCATAACAGCTCTAGGTTCTCGCATAAATCCATTAAAAAAACAACGAAATATAGAACTTATAAAGTCTGTTTGAATATTTTTTACTAATGAAATATTTAAAGGTTATTAGATGTGTTTGGGGTGAAAGCGACGAGTGGGAAAGATATAAAGGCTTCTCAGTTGGTGAATGATTCTCCTTGTTTCCATCAACCCCCCATGTGAGCAACTCTTATTTTAATCAGCAGAATAGGCATAGGAAAAGGTCGTGACAGAGTTTCCCCGTATAATCCGGTAGTATAACATGTCCCGTACTGTCTTGTTTGGAAATTTTGAAAGTATCAGAATTCAGAAACCTCTCTCTCTCTCTCTCGCCGTACTTGATGGGCTATATATTGGGCTTGTTACCTCCTTTACGAATGACATTTGGAGCATGTTAGGAAGGGATTCTTGAAGAAAAATGTTATTTTGTCCATTTTATTTATCCACTTACTTTGTTATCTCGTATTTTTTAATTTTTTTTTTAATTTTTTTGACTATGAGTTCATTGATATTTTTTTATATTTTTTAAAAAGTACCGCTCGTTGTTGAAATCTTTTCTGAATTCGAATATATTGGAAAGAGACATCAGTCATATACAATATATATATATATATAGAGAGAGAGAGTAATGATAGGCTTATTGCATAGTACTAGTATTAATTTCTCTATATGCATATTTAAAATCACATATTTTGAAGATTTATTTTGCATATCAAGAAAAACTCACACATTATATTATGTATCTTTGAACTAAATAATAATAAAATTTTATTATTTTTATTATTTTTTTCAATTTTTTTTATATATTTTACAATTAGCACTATGTGCTCAAAAATATCAATTCTATATATTTAAATATTACCAATTTCATATATCCAAATGACCTATTTTATTGATAAATATTAATATGTGCTAAAAAATATTTTATATCATCAACTAATACAAATTTCATATATCAAAATCATCTTAATACAAATTTCATAACGTTGATTTTAATGGGTAGGAGAGAGAAAAAACAGTAAAATAATGTTTGGAGAAATTTGAAGAAATATTATTCATAGCAATGCAAAATTTTGAAGACGCATAATCCAATTAGGGCTGAAAGTTGGTCTGATCCTGACCGGACCGAACAGAGACTGAGACCAATCGATCTCGGTCCATGAAATAGAAGACCAAAAGTTTTCGATCCAGTCTCGGGGTGGGGTTTTTCCACCCCGAACCGGATCGGACCAGATCGACCAAATAGTAAAATAAATAAATAAATAAATAAATAAATAAAAATATATTATATATATTATTTATATAATAATTATGTAACTTTCATCTAACCTATCACCATTTACAATATAAAATTTTAAATATGTAATTACAAATTAATATTCTATTAATTAACTAATGTATATTATCAATTAACCTATCACCAATTCACCGTTAACTAATTACTAGCATTTACATCTATAATCTAATTAAAGTTATTTGATAAATTTTTTGTAAAATATCTAAATTGCAAGTAAATATAAAGCATGTATGGACGAGGACCTATGGATAATTCAATTATTTATGTTTCATATACAAAATGTAAAAAGTTTGATATAGCTTATTTTGCATTAACTATCATAATACATTGACATACTCTAAGTCAATAACAAATTAGCAACTAACATCATCAATATAATTATAATTAATTTTTTTAATGAGTTAGTTCTATAATTTAAATTAATAATTCACTTAATTTTAATTTAGTAATTTAAAAAAATATTTTTATTAATTTATTTAAATAATAATAATAATAATAATAATAATAAATAATTGGGTCGGTCCGGTCCCTATGGACGTTTGGTCTGATCCAGTCCGAAGAAAATGATGAATAAAAATTTTTGGTCCATCACCCCCCTCCCCCCGGACTGAACTAGACCGATCGATTTACACCCTAAATTCAATGTAGACCAATTTAGAGAGATAATATGTAAATATGAAGATGAATATAAAAATGCATAAGTCATTGCCAATGATCTACCACCTATTCACTATTTAATAGTGTATTTGAAATTTTTATTTTTTTATTTTTTAAGTATTTTCTTAACATCTTTCCTCTATATATATATATATAAATAATGCTAGTATTCATCTTCATTTTATCTATTTATTTTGATCGCTCATACATTTAATTTTTTTTAAATTTTTTTTTACTTACTTATTAATGAAATGATTAATGAAAAAATAATTTTGACGACAGTTGAGCGGGCACAGAATAGCATTGCTCAAAAAGAAAACACCATCTCATATTATTATTGAGAGTGGTGTTACTCTACAATCTCACTCTTATCGTTATATATATATTTTTAATACATTTAAATATTTTTAAAAAATAAAAAAATATATTAATATATTTAAAATTACTTTTTTAATTATTAAATAAAAAAAATTCTTTTGCCAAGCAGTCAAATAGAGCTATATAAATGAGAGGATAAAGTAGTGTTTTCCTAATATTGAGTAATGAATTTCGGACATCGTCCGCTTCTCTGACTATGTCTTGTCCCGTATTAGAATATGTGGGCTTTAGTTGTACCAATTTCGGACATCGTCCTCTTCTCTGCACCGTCCACAATTATGGTCTGAAAAGGCTGCAAGCACTCGAAAGCATTTTGGTTTTTGAGCGTGTGTTGACATCATATCATTAAAAATTAAAAAAATAAAGCAAGCGTGTTAGCTTGTACTTTGTTCCTTAGAATTAAAGACAACGTGAGGGGTTAACTTTGTAACGTACGTTAGCATCGTTTCTTTTCTTGGGAAAAATCAAAAAAATTCCTGGAGGTTAATTTTGTACGTTAAAATTTCATCTACCATCTTTACCTCATATGTCACAAATAATTTTTTAATGTTTAATTAGTATAAGAATAATAAAAATAAATAAATAAATAAATAAATATAGTCTATTATGTATTCAAATGATGAATAGTAAAATTCTTTTGTACGTTCTTGTTAGAGGGCAACTCCATCTATACTGTATCCTCCTTTCAAGGACGTGCTTTTCCTTTCATCGTGGGTCAGCTAGAATTTATAATCATAGTCCCCGAACTATTACCAGTTTACGATTATGATTTATGGGCAAAATTGAGTGTTATATGTATAAGATAAAGTATAAATGTGAATGTAGGATTAAGTTTTTTTTTTTACAAATATAAATTGAATAATTAAATAAAAAATCATCTTTATCAACTTATGCATCCTCACCATTAATAGTTATTTCCAATTATAAATAGTTTCACCCTTCCATTGAAATTCCACTTCGCCTCCATATTTGAGAGCCCATGAAGAATTTATTTATAAAAACAACGAAATAGCTAACAAATGGGATTGGAGCGGACATTTGGATCCTGGGCTTTGGGCCTATCACTAAGACCAAGAAAGTTAGCCCAGTGCTTAGGGTTAGGAGCCCCACGGCTAGGGGGCTCGTAACCACAATCATAAGACAAATAACTCCCAAAGAGTTAGAGATAGAACCCACAGTTGGATACAATCGTATTAAGTGAGATAATTATTACAAAACAAGAGGTATTTTCTCCATTTAATAAAGGATCATGAAAGATGCACATACGAGACTGGTGATTAGAGTTAGTCGTTATCACGCCACATCATTCTGTAAATAACCTATAAGAGGTAACAAACATTTTCATCTTTATTTTATATACACTTATCTTTATCCTGTTATTGACTTAAGTATCAGAGTCTACCTAGGGTGATCAGCGCCGTCTCTTCACTGTTGCAGGTTATCCGTACGGTTGGTAGTGTGAAACATGTCATTTATAGTTGTGCCATATGTGGGATCTTCACAGACCTCAATGTGATTTTTAAATGCAAACCATTAAGCGATCACAAGTCGATCGGGATCCAGGAACGAGCATGACAAAGGTATAAATAAGGTAAGCAAAAACGAAGGAAATGCTGAAACAAGTAATATCGGTTGTTGAACTACTACTACTACAAAAAAAAAAAAAGAAATTGAAGCGACAAAGGGATAATCCCCAGCCCAGAACGGGCAACTAGAAGGAGATGCACACAGCGCGAATGGAGTTAATAGTGAAGAAATAGAAAAGAAAATAATGCATGATGAGTTGCGCATTTTGGTGGATAATTACGAGGAGATGGCGAAGAGGATGAGTGGTTCCTCTTATGTGGAGCAGCTTCTCACACGCATAGACCTCCCTTACAACGAGGAGGTTATGTCGATTCCTCTATTGGCTAAGTTTAAGGTGCCACAGATCGATCTATACGATTGATCTAAAGATCCTGTTGATCACCTCGAGAATTTCAAGGCGCACATGACTCTCCACGACTTTCCCGGAGAAGTAGCTTGTGACACCTTCCCATTAACATTGAAAGGAATAGCATGAGGGTGGTTCGGGACCCTGTGCCCCGAATCTATTAGCAATTTTGAGTAGCTCGCTAAACAGTTTCTCACACAGTTTATGGCGAGTAGATAAGCTGCCGGCTTAGAAGGCACCGCAAGCCGGCAGCTTATCTGCTAACCACAAAATAGAATAAATGGGAGAACCTGAAGACTTACCTGACATGCTTCAATAAAGAGAGGCTCACCATAGACAATCAGGATGAAAAGATTACCTTAGCCACACTTTTGGGAGGAAGCTGGCCCCAAAGCCTGTTCATGGCTGAGCTGGCCAGACGAATTTCGTCTACGTTAAGGGAATTCATGGACCGAGAAGATGATTTCATTAATGCATAAAACACACTACATGCTCTGCTAGAACCACGAAAGTAGGAGGCAAAACTCAAGAATAAAAACTAAAACAATTCTAAAGGTAAAAACAAAAAAGCAAACGGACAAAGCCACCAAGATGACAAATGTGATTAACACACCAGCCGCCAAGAACAGAGGTGTCGATTGATCCATAACAACCACAACGTACAGGAGAATAATAGGACCGTTGGGAATGAATAACTCTTGCCAGGCAGAGGCCAACACCACTGCACCTATCATGAAAGCTACTCCCATTAGACTGAGGATTGCATCACCTTGTTGAAGAAATGTCTAGAAGCAGGGAGCTGGAAATGATGCTGGTTGTTTATATCAAGTCGTAGAGGAAGGAGAATCGCGAGAGAGAGCACACACAAGGTAGAAGCCCCAAGCGCCAGAAACAAGAAAGACAAAGAAGAAATAACTCTCCATGACCCAGGAGAGACCAAGAACATGCCCCCTAGGTGAAATCCGCACAATTGCGGGTGGATTCATTGGGGGTGGTGCTACAGCATCTGGCATGAAAGCCCACACACGTAGGGCAAGGTATCACGAGGTATACATGGCAGACAGGCCATATAAATACCCTAAGACAGAGGCAACTCCGACCATCTCATTCTAGGACGAGGATTGTGAGGGGGTTATGTGCGCCCATGATGACGCATTAGTTGTTACGTTGCTGATAGCCAACTACACAACCAGATGAGTCTTAGTCAACAATTGGAGCTTCGCCGACATCCTTTTACGGGATGCGTTCAAGAGAATGAGGATCAGTATTGACAAGTTGTGACCATCACACTCTTCACTGAAAGGGTTCTCAGGAGAAGCTGTTCAACCTATTGGCACCATCACGCTTCTGGTAACAACATAGCAAGGCACCCACACAGTGACTAGCATGACATATTTATTAGCTGTCAAAGCCTCGTCATCCTACAACGTCATTTTGGGATGTCCAACACTCAATAACTTAAATGTTATTATCTCTACGTACCATCTTAAAATAAAATTTTCAACAGAAGCAGGAGTCAGCGAAGTCCGAGGTGAGCATATATTGGCTCGGGAGTGTTATGTCCAGGAGTTGAAGACAAAAGTGCCAATGTTATGTTCGATAGACAACTTAGACGAACAGTTGCCGCCGCCACCACCTCAGTTAGAAGAGGGAGAAGACATAGAAGTCAGGGATGAAAGCAATCTGCTACAAGTCGAGGCCAATGAGCCCTTACATATAGTGAGGCTGCATCCATAACACCTAACTGCCACCACAAGGGTTGGTTCGAAGCTCTCGCCAGAGTACCAGGAGGCCCTAAAACAACTTTTGATCAAACACAGAGACATATTTGCCTGAACCACGAAGACATGTTGGGGATCGATAGTACAGTCATAGAGCACAACCTTTGCATCAACCCAACCTAGAAGCCAGGAAAGTGCGGCAGAAAATGAGGTCATTCAACACGGAGAAGTGTGCAGCTATAGCTAAGGAGATCGATAGGCTCTTAGTGGCAAATTTCATACGAGAGGTTCACTATCCCTATGTTTAGGGTTAGGAGCCCCACGGTTAGTGGGCTCGTAACCACAACCATGTGAATGATAACTCTCAAAGAGCTGAAGATAGAACCCACAGTTGGTTACGATCATCTTGAGCAAGATAACTCATACAGAATACGAGGTATCTTCTCCATTTAATAAGGGATCACAGAGGATGCGCACACGGGATTTGTGATTAGAATTAGTCGCATCACATCACATCCTTCAATAAATAACCTACTAGAGGTAATAAATACAAATATTTTCATCTTTATTTTATATACACTTATCTTTATATTGTTATTGACTTAAGGATTGGAGTTTATCCAGGGCGATCAACGCCGTCTCTTCATTTATATAGGTTATCCGTACAATTAGTAGTGTGAAACATGTCATTTATAGGGATGGAAAAGAAAGAAATGTAAAAAATATGGAAAACTGATCCAATGAGATTTGTGGGTGCAAGAACAAGCGCGAGCTCGACTATATAGGGAAATGAAAAATGGAAATTAAGGGCAGGTTTAGGGGGTGAGATGAGAATTTTGTGTTTTGTTTTGAAGTTTAAAATATTATGTTTTAATATTATTATTGTTTTGAGATTTGAAAAGTGTGTATTGAGATTTGAAAAAATTGAATTGTTTATTATATTTTGTATGGAGATTTAAAAAATATATAATGATGAGATAAGATGAGATAAAATGAGATGAAAATTTTATATTTTGTCTTGAGTACCAAACCTGCCCTAAATGACCGTGAATATAATGGGATCGTGATCATGGTGGTGTACCCACGTCTATACGTACCATAATGGTCGTTGAAACCCTTAATATTTGATAAGCATAAGGTATATTGATGGACCATATATAGGAGATGCTTTTTTATATTAAAGTTTGAGCCATTTATTTTGTGGAGTTTAATTTCCTCTCACCGCTCAATTATACCTCTAGTGTATTTTCAACTTTTTATTTTTTTATTTTTTCACATTTTTTTAATATATTTTATTTTATTTTTAAAAATAAAAAAATACATTAATACATTTAAAATTATTTTTTTTAATCATTAAGTAAAAACAAAATTAAAAAAAAATTAAAATAGCAAGCGGTACGGTAGACTTCGGACGGCAAAATAGTATTTCTCAAAGTAGTAAGTGTGGTTCCGAACCCTGAGGCTGAGATGTTTCTTTGTTCCATACATTCATAATGATCAGGTATTTTAGGCTGACGCATAGATTGCAATGTGTGCTTCAATAACTGGCTTGGATCCGTACGTAAAAACTTTTTTTTTTTCCACAGATAAAAAAAGGTATTTAAAAAGAGAGAATTTCTACATCATTTAAAGTTAGACAGTGACGAGACGTTGGGGGGGAAAACGGGCAAAGGACACTATTAAGAGTCCAATCACCCGATAGCCTTTTAGCAGTACAATATTGAAGATTATAATTCGTTAGGGTAAAATCACGCATGGTTGTTTGTTTTTAAAGGACGTTGATGTCCATAAGGAATCTTTCGCTTTAGTAGTACAAGCTTTATTAGTCACGTCTTGTTGGTACTTCAGGTCAGTTGCCTGGTGACTGATTAGATTTAAGTTGTATTTCAACGTTGAGTTGAGTTGAATAAGGATAATAAAATATTATTAAAATATTTCTTTTAATATTATTATTATTTTAAAATTTAAAAGAATTAAATTATTTATTATATTTTATATTAAAATTTAAAAAAATTATAATAATAAATTAAAATAAATTTAAGATCCAAACCAAACCTTACGCAGTTTCGACATCTTAGAAATTACCATCAACCGTAGTAACTAAAGTCAGTGTCTTTGCAGTCTGCTGCAGCAAGCAACTTGCTAGGCATTTTAAAATTATATTACGTACATTTATTATACAAACTTTGACACATTTATTATTATTAATTTATTATTATAATAATAATAATAAATGTTAAGTAACATTACTCTTTTCAATTATCTTCTCTCCTATTCTTATCAGTCTCGACTTCAATGACAAAAAGAGAACTTCTGCCTTCAATCATGTTTGAAGATTTTGTAAGACTTTGATAGTCTTCGAATTAGAAAAATATAAACTAAAAGGATTATAGCTAGTTGATAGTAACATCATTTCAAAAGATAGGATTGCTGCTATAACGTACATTGCTGCTATAACGTACCTAGTATAAGGTTTAGAATCGAGCCCATAGATAAATAAATTGACTGCGATATAAAAGGAAAAGCAGTTATGTGCATCAGTCGGAAGCCGCAGCACACTTCACGTAAATTTTTTTTTTTTTAACTCAATACATTAGTGTCCTGCGACATCAGGCTGATACAAGAAATATTTCTAAAAAGAAATGACTTGTAATTCAATCACTACAGAAAAAGATATCATTAAAAAAAGAGAATCTCCTTAAATTTGGGTAGACTTTACTATGTCGAATTACTGAGATAAGTGCGAATTATTGAGATAAGTGCGAGATAATAAATTTATCATTATAGTGAATTTTTTTTCTAATTAACTCGTGAATGTAGACTTTTATACTAAATTACATAAATATGTGTGCCTATCTTCTTATTTATTTATTACTTATTCTCATGGGTGTAGGTACATATGAACATCGTATCGAGGCCCAAATCATGTTCGTGGGCATGGGCTTTTCGACCACACCAACGCGGCCTGAATTATTTTTACAGACTACAGATGACTCATTCTTCCATTTCGACCTACAGTGTAAATTTACACATTAACATGTATAGTCTCTCGCGCATCTATATTGGTTTTTTTTTTTTTTTTTAAACGATGTGATGATATTGGTAAGGGATATTCATTTATAAGAGACTTCGAATAATGACACATGCCACCATTTTATGTCAATTTTCTTTTAATGAGAAAATGATTTGTGGAAATCAATCTTGGATGCACAACAGCACAAGTTCGGATAAACCTTTAAAATAATTGAAATCTATTTTTTTTTTTTTTAAACAAAGCCGTGCAATTCACAATCAAGCAGGCGAAAACTACTTTTTTTTTATCTTCTCTCTCTCTCTTCATTTTCAAGTCTCGGACATGTTATTCAACCCATGTGACTCATTTTTACGGTACGTACGTAGTTGAACAATACTTGGAACGTAGCCTCTCTCAATCAAACTTGCCAACTGATAATCTCAATTCATTGAACAAGATCACTGGTCAAAGGAAAAATATTAACAAAAACATCGAGTCAAACTTGCAATATTCAACTGTGGAGGCACGTGATTTAATAAATAATCCTCTAATATATTAAGTTCTTCATCTTAATTAGCCTCCTTCAATACATATAAATATAAATATATATACATTATATAGCAATTAGCACGTGTAATTTTAACAGATTGAACAGAGTCACGTTGATCTATATATGCGCATACTTGCATGTGGTACTGTGGCATTATGTTCTGACAGAAATCGTGAAGCAAATCTTCCGCAAATTAGAACTTCTTGATCTCAGTCAAGCTCGTGAGCAAATAAAATGCCGCATTACTTGGGCCTCATTTGCACTATCCTGTGCTAGTGCTTTCAGATTCATCCACTTCTATCTACTTTTTTTTTTTTTAATGTTTTGAATGACACTTCTATCCACTTAACTTTGTATAACAATGAAATATCTAATTACATGCATTGTATACATCCTCTAGTTTCCTACCAATGCTTCTCAATAATTTGAAATAAATAAATTAAGAATATATAAGAGTACTGCTACGAGGAATGTAGCCCGAGAATCGACTGAAAAGACAAAAATAGGTTTTTTATTTTTCGTTTATTTTTTTTCATGTATTTTTTTAATCATCATAAATATTTATTTTAAACAAGTAAAAATTATCAATATCATTAAAATTTTAATACTTCCTTAACAACTAAATAAATAAATAAATCTATTTGGAGCACAAATTCAGATCCCAAAGCATTTTTGAATATATAAAATGTAGAGGTTCGAATTCAAAACATTTTATTTATACGGTAAGCTCCAAAAGGAAAAATCTTATTGCAAGCAAGTTCGTGCACCAAATCGTATACAGATGCTGATATATAAGATATCTGTTTAATGAAACAGTACGAATTAAAAATAAAAATAATTTTTATAAGACAAATGACCTATTCTTCTTTCAAAAATTTTTTTAATAAAAAAATCATATCAATATTAATAAGCAATTTAATATATCAAACCACTTGTACTAGCCCTCCAAAAATACTACACAATTATATGTAACAGCCATTACCCAGGGACGACGTGGCAGTATACAGAAGCCGCTTTGCGTATCCCCCACGGAGGGTGGGCGAGATGAAAATGAAAAGCACAATTTAATTTATTTTTAATGGAAAAAGCAGAATTGATAAAGCAGATGAGACGTCCCTTTTTGAAAAAAAAAAAATATATGGTTCTTAATTAATTACGTGTGTAAGCTTGCTTAGCACGTGCCGCCAGGGAATAATTTCTACTTTATAATCTCATGGCAACAATATTAATGTCGGACTTCATCCAAATTGATAATTACCATAATGCCTATAGGATGATAAAGGATAAAGCGATTCTGAAACAAATCAAATTAACACTATTACTACAATTAAAACCAGATAAGAGCACACGTATCCCTGCCTTCCACATTATAAACTAACAAACAGCCTAGCTTGTATAATTTGATGTTTCCCTAACCCATTTGTCCATTTCCCTTATTCTATGGATCACTGTCAAGTACGTACGTCAAAGACCTCATGACGAATATATATAGTATAATATTTTTTGAGATTCGATCCATCAAAACCATAAGCTTTAGAAATAATTTATAAGTGAATATATGCCATATATTAATCCTTTTATTTTTTTGTCCCCAAAAAAACTCATTTGGAGTCTTTGATAAAAATTGCAAGATGAAAAGTAACGACAGCAAAAATATTCATCACCGTTTTAATTAATCTGAGTTCCCTAATATGTTATCACATTCTTGACATATTGAATCGACAATGATGAAAATACTATCTTTTTTTTTTTTAGTCTAAATGAAAATATCATCTTTAAAAGTTGATAAATTATAAAATTGAATAAATATATGAACAGATTGGGGGGTTTTGTTTGTCAGTAGAATATTGGCTACAAGAAAAGCTTTTACGTTTGGGTAGTGAGAAGTATTGAGAATGTTTGTGAATAGTAATAAAAAAATAATGAAAAAGTAATAATAAAATATTAAATAGTAGTAAAAAGTAGGTGAAAAATAATAAATAATAAAAAAGTAAATAAAAAGTAATAATAAAATAAAGAATAGTAGTGAGAGTACTCTCACTTGCCAAACATATTATAGAAATTATCTCGTTTCATTTTATCATTATAATTTTATTAAATTATTATATAAAATATAATAAATAATTTAATATTTTAAAATTTTAAAATAATAATAATATAAAAAATAATATTTTATTTAATTTTTAATTTTTAACTAAAATCATATCTCAACTTATCTTATTATTCAGATTTGACTCAAAAATGGCGACTGCCCGTACGAGAAGTAGACGACGGGCCGTGGGGCCGAGAGACCCGTAACACAGTCCAGTACAACTAAGCGGCTCCGAACCTGGACGGCCTTTTCCCAAAAGAAAAAGTAGCACATAAATAAAACTTATATTATATTATTATGAATCTATGATCCACCGCGAGGTGGTCTTTCATAACTGTGTCCCTACTATTAAGAAGTAAGAGGTAACCTCTTTCTTATATTGCGTGTATTCTCAAATATTTTTTGAATAATAAAAAAAAATTAAAAAATAATAAATAATAAAATATCTTAAAAATATATTAAATATTCTTACTATCTAGAAGTTAATACCTGGCTTCCGAGACTCAAAGACGTGCCATGTCAGCGTTTGGCTGTGAAGTGGGATAACTGATTTCCTAGAGCACTGTGCTGCCACGTAATTGAAGAAAATTAAACCAGAAAAAATGAGCCGGGTTGGTTGCATCTTGTAGTTTCGGAATTATCCTTCTTCCCATAAATCCAGCAAATATTCCCCCAAATCTGCCTACAAATTGTTGTCTGAATAGAAACAAGGAACATGAAAATTAATTGTAAGAAGAAAACAAACAAAAGAAATTAATGAACGTAACATGATTCGATTACAGGATTTTTATAGGTTTATGTCGCTCAAATGTGGTTTTTTAATTTTGTATGAACAATGAAAATAAATGCTATGATCCTTAAATCCTAACAAGTGGGGTATCATCTTTAGTAATTGGACACTTTGAGGGGATGCACCATACCGAAGCCATAACATGCACGTGGACCCACATTGGCTCATTTAGAGATCCTAATTTCCCTAGTCATCTAGCTAATGGGTTTAGACCTTCAAAAATCATCAAGAAGGTGGGGTACTGGGGGGAATAATGAAATTGATTGATCTTAATTGAAACTTTTCAAGTCCCACATCGAAGGATTATCATTGCGTTGATTTTAATTTCTTTTTTTAAAAAGGCTAAAATTTGATTGGGTAAGATGCTAATAATATAATATGGGTGTCAGTGTGTGAAAGGAGCTATTAGGAGGGAACAATTTGGCCGTTTGTTTGTGGGAGTATAAAGAAATGGGGGAGGGTGGAGCCACCCTGCACATGGGAAATGGTCAGATTTGGAGAATACAATTTATATATATATCGCCTTCGTGAGATACTTATTAATGTTAACAAATTCTATTATTCATATGGTGTATAGAACACAAATAATAAGTGGTTACATGATATAATTTAAATTATAAAATTAAAATTAAAATTTATAAATAAAATTTTATTGTTTAAGTGAAATGAATAATGTAATCTACGAAAATAAAATAACTTTGTAATGTTTAATGTTTTTGGTGAGCAACAAAAGAGAATTTTAGCTGGGTTCAACTACGGTCTACACTTGTATAATAGATGCAAAGAGAGTTTAGAGAACCTTTTTATCTTCAAAGTATGCACGTGGTGGGTTTGGGAGTTTCATTTTTCTTTTGACTAGGATGCGCCAAAAGCAACCCACAAGGACAGCTCAAACGCTATTTTACACCAGACTTTTTTGTCTCTTGACAGCGGCGGTAGACTGGATAATCAAGGAACAAACGTATATGAGATTTACCATTTCGAGATTTGGTATCTACAAAGTTCAAACTTACCGTTTACAGCACAAGAAATCGAGATGCGACGGCGGTTTAATAAGTTAAAACGACTAACGAGTATCGCTATTCCACCTAACCTCTTGCACACCCACGGCTCCATCCAATGTCACATCTTAAAGTAAGATAAATGTGTAATATATTGTATATTCTTTATTAATTAAAGATTTATTAATTTTTCAAACCTATTATAATTAAATTGAGTAATCAAAACTTCATTATGCCCGTTTTAGTCTGATACCCAAGTCATCAAAATATCATGTGGTCTATAGTTGTTTTGTTTTTATTTTTTTATTTTTCTCTGGTTTTGGTCCAAAATTGAGATAATGTATTCAGTTGTTGATTGCTTGATGATGTTGATGAGTCTAATATTCCATCAAATAATGTTTATGCTTGGGTCCAGTTTCGTATTTATTTGACGTTCACATGAGTATGTTACGAGAGATGAGACTCACATCCAATATAGATCGAGTTTTCCAATAGACAACCTCAAATAACTACTACTAAACTTTAATAATGTCTATTTTTCACTACGTGATAGATAATGGTATTTATGGATCATAATTTGTTTTATTATAAGCGGTAATATTAGATGTTATAAATGGTCCCTAAGGAATCCCTGCACGCTTCAACCTCTTGCAATTCATGACCTAATTTCCTTTAAACTACTTTAGTAATTAATATTTGTGTCTGCTAACACCTTTTTCCCGCATTTCATCCTAAAATATCTAGAATTACATTTTTTTTCTTTTTTGGGATTTTCGGCCATGAATGAACTACTTTAGGTACTTACTAGTTGAGGAACGATGAAATTAACGCTTCTTTTGTAATTCAATAATTAAAAAAGACAGCCCATATGTACAACGGATCGAACTTGGTTTTATTTGGAAGGAGGATTTGGGTTTTGAAGCTCAATCAAGTATGGTAGTATAGGCTGTATCGTTTCTACAGCATTTAAACGTCGTTCATCATGTATTTTGTAAATTCAACTGGCATATCACATATATCTATCTCTTCAATTGTAAAAAATATTTAAAATAATAAATCATATAAAATTATGATAGGTCTTGGTCCGTTTGCCTAAAATTATATAAAAAAAAGTATGCATTAATAAATCATATAAAACTATATTGTAAATACGTGCCACAACTTAAATAATTGCATTGATTATACGTTTTTGATTTTTCAGAGCAGGGTTCGTCCAAAATACAGGATTGTATTATCCAACATAAATCTAGTCATCCAACAGCTGCAAAAACCGTAGACAGAACCTCGTAATTATCGCCAAAAGTAATGGCAATTTCGGGTCATCGTCTCTATATAGTCCTCCTCCCTCCCAACAAGCCAATTCCCCAGCATTCTCTCATCCCTCTTAACTTTTCAAAAATAAAAAACTAGTATCAAAACCCAACTACCAGGGAAGAGCTTCTTTTCCGTCACTTTCCCAAGAAAATGTCAGCCGGACTCGGAAAATGCAGCAAAATCCGCCACATTGTGAGGCTCCGCCAAATGCTGCGAAGGTGGCGCAGCAAGGCCCGCATGTCAGCCAATCGCATTCCGTCCGACGTACCCGCCGGACACGTGGCGGTCTGCGTGGGCACCAGTTGCAGGAGATTCGTGGTGCGCGCTACGTACCTGAACCACCCCGTCTTCAAGAAGCTCCTGGTGCGAGCCGAAGAAGAGTACGGGTTCAATAACCAGGGTCCGCTGGCGATCCCGTGCGAGGAGTCACTCTTCGAGGAGGTGCTCCGGTACATCTCCCGTCTGGAATCCGGTAATTCGGCCCGGTTCTTGAACCTGGAGGACCTCCAGAGCTACTGCCATGTCGGCATCAGGAGCAAACTTGATTTCTGGGCCGAATCGCGACCGTTGCTTCATGGACTTACCGAGAAAAGCATCTGGTGAAAAAAAAACCCCACTGCCAGCTGATTCAGTTGGTGATTTTCATAAAAAAATAAAAATAAAACAAGCGCTTTTGGTTCTGACCCGGGTCTGACTCAGTCCGAGTTGGCTAGCCTCGAGGGAAACCCTCCACAAACAAATTGAATTAAACGGCCTACAGGTAAAGGGAGTCGTCGCCGAGTACACTGTGCATTTGACTCGGCCGAGTTAACCAAGGAGGTTTTACCCTTTGTTTTCAAAATTTTCTATTTTATGGGTTGAACTGTGATATTGTTGGGTACTGGGTTTGTGAGCCGTGTACCATACAATGCTCCGGAGAATGATGGAGGAGATGGCAAACGGGTGGGTGAGTTATCCACCGAGTCGTCCCGGGTTCGAATCGGAGTGAAGATCAGAAACTAAAAGAAGACCGGAGGCACTTTAATTTTTATCTAAGCGAAGGCGAAAGGAAGTGATGATTAGCGACATGGGTCTCTTAATGTAAATTCTACGATTTATTGATTAATTAATGGAAAATTGTAGAGAAATTCATTCCATTATCTCCATAATGCTTTCTTCCCAGCTAATCTTAATCATTTTATTGGTACCTTTGTTTATTTTATTTTTTTGTGAATATTATTTTTTATTGATTCAATTGTTTATACTTCAATCATGTTGGCGTTGTGGAAGTTATAATGAAATGGTACCACAAACCCACGTGAAATCAAAACAAGTTTCCCATTTGCTCTGTTTCACCTGATTCAATTTTGTCTTTAACCATTATTTTTTCTCGACAATGAGTCATGAAACCTTAAAATTATAGCATGTTTAAAAAAAAAAAAAACTTAAAACCAATGCCAGTGAATGATGTTGTCGAGGTAAAATTTCACTGTACTAATTATGGAATGTGGGGTTTACTTATGGGTAGAACCGTAGTAACAGATTTCTTGGTCGAATATGAGGGAGAATAGATCCAGAAACATTATTATTTCTCTTTTACCTGTCGGATCCTTCAAAACGATCATGGTCAATCAGGTAGCAGCAACTTTCTGATGGGCCATATATATAGGACGAAGTCAAGCTGATTAGCCAGCCATTATTGTACCCAAATTATGAAATTTTGACTTGATTGTGAACCTTGCACTTCTTTATTTTCGTGTCTGATTTTTAGACCCAAAATCAGGTTCGAAGAGAGCTATAATATAAAGTATAAACCCCATTATCAAAGTCCGGCTTAGGCTGTTACTGAACTTTAAGAAGGGCATGCAAAACTACGGATCAAAATCGAGACCCAATATCTATTAATTTCAATACTGGATCATTGCACCAAAGCATATTGATGATCAAGTAAAAAAGCAAAGATGGATCATTTTTCATTTCAATTAAGAAACACAAATCCTTTGTTCGCGCCTCAGTGGGGCAGCAGAAGCGGTTGTTCAATTGAGCATCATTGCATAAGTCCTATGTCCACGTTGAATGACATTGATATTGTGCCCATCCACCGCATACAAAAGACAAATCTTTGTTGAAAATGACAGGAAACCTCAGCATAATAAATCACCCATGTGAACTGTTGACTTTTAATGTCCTAGCGTTAGAAAATGGCTGTCGAAATCAATGCTATGTAGCAGGCATTTGAGTCCAAGTGTCAAACACTTGGAATGGGAGAAGGTTGGAGAATCAAGCTGAGAGTAGTAGAAACAGTGGTAGTGGGAAATTATCGCTTTCTTTTGCAGCATATCCGGTTTGGGGAACATCAAAGTTGAGTTTGTTTTAGCAGAAGAAGGCAGATTTTATTCATTGGTGTTGGGTCTAATCAGAATTTGGACCAGATGAAGATTAGATTAGGCAGGATTGGCTTCCATAGCAGTTGTGCAGAGTTTGGAGTCTTTGGACGGTTTGATAATGGGTGCACGATAGATGAGTGATGGCTACGGGAAACGCGCGCACTTACAAGGACATGTTCTCAGGTTGTCCGCTCACACGCTTGAGCAGTCAACACGAATGTTTCGATCAACCCCTATGTTATGAATCCCATTTAAAGTGGGCTGAGCTTGATGCCCAACTTAGTTGTTATTTGTTATTTTAATTAGTTGCTGTTGTTAGTGGCCCATGGGCCTAGTTAATGTGGATAGGTAGCCCATGACCTTAGTTTGAAGGTTGTGGTTTAAGGAAATTGTTTCCCAGTATATGTAGGGGGAGGTAGTCTTGTTGAAGTATTCTGGAATATTGTTGAAGTTTCTGTTATTTGCATCTATAGAGGAAGCGGGTGGCCCCGAACTCACCCCAGCATAGCCATTATTCTTGATTCATCCTTTATTTTCTTCATTCCTACACGCCTTCCTCAATACAGTCCATATACAAGCAGGTACATTACACCCTACTTAAACCTGTTTATGCAAATTAGATTACAAAATAAATCAATTTTCAAGCTTGTTTATTAATATATGAAATGCGCGAGGTAAAAGTTGAAGTACATCAGTTATTTCAATAAAGATTTATATTTTGAATTTTTTAACAGGACAATAAATTTATAATTAGAGAAATGTTATGTCTACAAAAAAAAATTTCACAAAAGTAAATTCACAAACGGATATGGTTTCATATGATATGTTAGATTTACTTTATAATAAAAGTAGTTTTATAATCTAACATAGCAAATCAAATCACATTAATTTATGAATTTACTTTTATATAATCTATTTGTGACTAAAACTTTTTTTATAATAAATAATATATGTATACACCGAAGTTGTCAGATTTTATTTCAGATTCACGAGCGCTTAGAGCATTAGTAGTAGGTTCAACAAAGTTAAATTTTAGCTAAAGAATAGCTAAAAGTGCAACAATAGACCCAACAAATGAATAATAATTTTAACTTCAAATTATATCACTATTCAAATTTATTGAGTTAAAAGGGCTGGCCAAATATTATTTTTGGACTAAAATATTTATGTTCCCGCTGCTTCTCTCCCGTACAAGTAGAAATGCATTATTTTTCGTTGCTTGCTTCTCCACCCATGCCACTGTGATGACTTTTTGAATATGAACTTTTAAAATAATTTCTCTATATATATTATATATATATATATATATTAAAATCTTAACTACGATTCCCAATTTTACAACACTTGCTAGCTCAACGAATACAATAGAATATACGCTAGAGGTAAAATTTCTATTAGTTTTCCAAATAAAAAAAATTTATAAGTAAAATAAATAAAGAATATCCACTATAATTAAAATAAAAAATTTATAAGAATAAATTATAATTAGAATTAAAATAAATAAACAGTTTAAAATTAATATTTTAATAAAATAATAAAAGATCTGTTAAGTCTATTATTTAATGTTGTTAAAAAGTAGTTAGTTAAATTTATAAAAGTGAATTTTTTAAACTTAATAGGTCGTCGATTGATATTTCAGGTCGAGAGGCCCAACCCAAAGAAAAGCAAAATGCAACAGATGCTGCCAGAGATACTCGTGGATATGGACAGGTACTGTTAGGTATGTGAGTTCAGGTCAAATAATTCCTGGTTTGCCCAAAACGGAACGCAATATTAATCGCAAGGCCAATTATCACAGATTCACAGGCCCTATTTTAGTTGCAAAAAAATTCCCAAAGTTGCTGTTTTTGATGGAACAGTAAAACTGAAACCAAACAATAATGCTGACGACCAAGCAGGAAATCTGACAATGACGTTCCAGCGTTTCGCTAATGAGAAATTCTAAACGTCCCGAATTTAGCTGATTTTTCGAGACCAGTAAATAATAGAAGAGGCTAAAAAGAATGACTATCCCTTGGTAAAAAAGCTATGCATGCACGTGAAGCGTTTTCGATTGAAAACATGTGAACCAAAAACGTTGCAGCCGTTGTGTCCAAGATTGCAGGTCAGGACAGGAGGTACTTGCCGCCCACAAAGAAGAAGCAAACCCCCATGACGAGGCTAGAACTAGAAGGTTACAATTAAGCATGTTTGCCTAGCTAGGAACATTGTGCAGTATGTTGGGTTTGGAATTGGATTCTGGGCATCCCCAGAAAGTCTAGGAAAACAGGCTTTGGACCACTTTGTGCCGTGCACTTATTATTTATTACTGGCTAGCTTGGCATCTTTTATGTACTACGATATATTTCCTCTGAACCAACCCTAGCTAACACTCTGGCTTCTGACATAGACTGTAATAAAAGTTTCATTTTCCATCAATTATTAGTTTTTTTTTAAAAAAATAATAAACTGATCAATCATTGACGAGTCATGATATATCAACGAGACATAAGAAGTAAGATGATCAGACGTAGTCATGATCTTAGGATTCCTGCCTCCTGTCTTTTTAGTCATAGCGATCGAGTCACGAGCCATTGAGCCTGGGCCTGGGGGGGACCTTTCTTTGTATCCTTCTTATGGTATGTATTCAGTAAGTTATCAAGCAAAACTACTAAACAGTTGAAAAAAATACCTAAAACTCACTACCAATATTCTGGACGTTCAACGACCAGAATCGGACGTTCACTTCATTTTCATTCCATGATCAACTGCCAAATCACGACCAAAAGCATGAAGATAGTGTAATTATAATTTTTTCGTTTCTTTTTTTACTCTATATTATATCTTTTTTTACTCTGTTTGTCGTTACCAGCTTTGTCTTGTCCGGACTCCGAAAAACCAAGGATTATAGTTTCAATCATTACACAAGGAAAAAGAGGTAAAGAAGTAAGATTAGTTTCAACAACGAATTACCAAAAGAAATGGCAAAAAAGAAATTGCTCCAATTAGGCACTGATTTGTCATCATGAGTAAGATCTATATATAAATTAATGACAACCATAAAAATTTACTTGAACGCTGTCAGCTTAGAAAATAATGATCGATGTTATCGAGTGATTTTGACAGTGATCGGGTAATGCTCGATCTGTTGTTTTCTTTTGTTGTCGTTTTGTGTGCATGCAATCCCGTGTGAAGTTAGATTCTTGCAATTTTTATGGACTTTAGTGGGGGAAAAAAATAGACGAAGTTTAGGAAAACCTTGCAGAATGAGATATGAAAGAATCATTTCACTATTCAACTTTAATAACGGGAATAAAGCTTACAGAATGACGCAATAGTATAAAAATTTTATAAAATTAAATTCATAAATTAATATAATTTTATATCATATATTAAATTTTTTTTATAATAAAAATAATTTTACAAGTTAACGTACCACATTAAACCAAATCAGTTTCTAGATTTATTTTTATAAAATCTTTTTATGAATAAAATATTTCTCTAAATTCCAGAACATTACCACATTTCACCTGATACGTTAGAAATTTCAAACTTCATGACTGATAAAATATTATATACTATAACTATAAAAAATATTTTATAAAAGTAAATTTACAAATTAACATAATTTCACGTGATACATTAGATCATACACTTAAATTATAGTAAAAGTATATTTACAATCTAACGTGTCGTATCAAATTACGTCAATCTATGAGTTTATTTTTATAAAATCTTTTTATAGTTAAGGCAATTCTTTTAAAAAATATCATTAGAACTATTAATTAAATAAAGTTATAAACATAATGAGATATATTGTAGAACGATTCCAATTTTTGAAACTGCCGAAGGAATATGATCAGATCAAACACCTATTAATCATTTTGTTGAACTGTGCCGTCAAGTTTTTTTCAGATTTGAATAGATATAGATATGTTCGCGGAAACACATCCATTTTAGGTGTTTCTATATCTTGATGCACATACTCAATGAACTTAAGAGAAGGAAGTTGAGATCACCTACGGTACCTCATGACTAGAGTTGTATTATTCACTACATTACACCGCAGTCATACTTCTGTGCCATAATTCTCTGCGCGCGTACTGCCGTTGTACGTACGTGTGTGTGAAGTAGTAGCAGCACTAAATCAGAAAGGTAAAAAATCCAAAAGAAAGAGAGAACTTTGGCGACATGTAATGGGGAGTAAAATGCACGTATCAAAAATCAAAGTATATACCACACTTCAACTTCAACGACATGAATGGGCCATATAAATATGTGTGTACATGTATATACACACACATGCGCGCGCGTGCATGCATGTGTGTTTCTTAGCCACAGCAATATAAAGCCATGCCAGTGAGGAGAAGCCATGACCCAGAATATTGCAGCTTGCATCAAAGTTTTTGGTGTGTCAAATCAGTGATCAATTTGATCCTTTCTTATGTTGACGGAATATGATTATACCCTCCCTTCGTTAAAGCCAATTGTTTTTATCTCCTTTTTGGGTCCTCCTCCTCCGGTCCCCTCCTCTCTCTCTCTCTCTCTCTCTCTCTCTCTCCTTGGCAGATCACCGTTTTGATTGGTAATCCATGACATTTCTAATCCGAGCAATATTTCTTGACATTGTATCCATACTTTATAATCATAGCCATTTCCACGGGTTTACACCCTACTGCCCTAGCTTAGGATCACATTCCCTTGACTTGTCTTCTTTCTCACTCTTTTTTCATTCAACGTTAGGAAATAATTACTCTTTCATATTGTCATATTGTAATTTCAATGTACCATTATTATTAATCATGATGAGAATTATGCTATATACTATATACTTGGACGGATTTTTTCATTCAAACCGACTGGAGAATATTTTCCTGATCAATTCATCTGTAGAAATTATAGGTGACGCTAGAGAATATTTTCTTCAGTTCATCAATAAAAATTATTAAGTATAAAGAAATATTTTTTTAAGTAGAATCTACTTTTTTTATGTAGTGTTGTACAAAACTTGCACAACCAAATTAAACTTGTACTAGTACTACTCTAAATCTTATAAACCGGCCTACCTGTAACAAATAGACTTTTAGAGAAAAGGGTGCCATTAAGTTACCAGAATATTGATTGTCTGGGATGGAATAATGCTAGATTTTGGTGCAACTTTTGGAAAAAAACTATTTACTTGTACTTTATTTTCTTCATGAGCTCAAGACAAGATAAACGAGAAGCGATGATCATAATGAGCAAAAGAGAAAGGCGAAAAGGGAAAAGAAAATAGCACATAACTTGAAGAAGTACCAAAGGCAAATAGAATCCGAGGTAGGAAAAAGAAACTTGGTTACACTGGAATTGCAAAGTTTCTGGGTGGGGGAGGTGGACTAAAGCTGTCTTGTGTGTGGGGGGTGGGTCCCCAAATCGTATAATTTTGGCTCTAGAGGATTACTACCCCTCCCTCCAGCCCACCCATAAATAAAATTCTTTCGTACCCACAAAGCAAAGCAAAGGTTGAAATTCCCACAAAAAGATAGAACCTATACGCAAAAAAATGAATGAGGCTGCATGTTAGCAATCATTCTCACGATCTTATCCCATGTCACCACCACTACCTCCCTCTCCTCTTTACAAATAAATTTTAAGAATATTTAACTATTCATCTCCACTTGAATCGCGTTGCCTCGTTGGTTAATTAAGTTGGAGACTTAAATGATCTGATGGATAAAAAATACATGTGTTTTTTTTTTAATGGGATATTAAGGACGTGGCTCAATAGTCTTTAGATTATTATCAAGTGGCTTTGCATATATTAAGTTTGGGTTTGAGTTCAGATATGGAATCCCCTGGTGTCTTCAGCCTAATAATTCATTAAATTTTTTAATAAGATTGGAGTTTGAGTTATATATAACTCAAATATGACTTGGTCCTTATTTAGATAGCGAAATCATCTCAATTTATCTCATTTGAAAACATGCATGTGTACAATTATGTACATGCATATGATATGGCTACGTCGACATAGAACTAAGGTGTTTCACATGTATATCACCATGTTTCGCACTGTAACACGTCTTTTGATGTTTAATTATTAAAATATTTTATTCATAAATTTATACGTCCCTTTGAAAACATTAATCTAAAATTAATGTTACATGTAGTCGTAGAATATATAAATATCATATAATTATTTAAAAAAAATGTGAAATTTATTATTAAAAAATTATTATTTTTCATATGTCTTTTTATATTTATTTTTTTAAATAATTATATAATACTTATATATTTACGACTACAATTATCAATCTTTTAAGTACTTTACTTTTAAATTTGAGTTGGAAAGAGCCTGCAAACTTTTTTAGTGGATGAGTTAATTTATTAAAGTAATAACATTATTTTACGCAGTTGGTAAGATTTGTACTAATTTGCAACTTATCATGGATTTATTATTATTATTATTATTTTATTTTTAAAGGTGTTTTATGAAATGGGCTCATTATGCACGCTCATGGCGTGTAATTATCGCGGCGCTTGCATATTCACGATTGTAAATATCATTTCTCCATATTATAAGGTTCAGATCATATGGAAATGGCTCACCTCAGCCTTGAATTAAGTTCAGATCGCGATTCATGGAATCGAATATAACCATATACAATTTTATATATTTATATAGAAGAACTGCTACAGTCATTAAAAGAATTATAAAAAAGTAAATTTATAAACTAATTGAATGATTTCATTTAATACTTTAGATTAATTTATAATAAAAATAATTTTACAATTTAACGCACTACATCAAATTATTATATCAATTCGTAAATTTGTTTTCGTAAAATATTTTTCTGGTTAAAACATTTTTTATATGTGTGTGGTGCTTAATAGTATGATGATTTTTTTTTGTAATTATTTAAGTTTATTAAATAATCATATAATCTCTCTCACCAACATAAAATATACCCAAATATATATAACAGATATTGCACGAAATATCTAAAGATCAGATTGTAACAGCTAGGCCATGATGAAATGTAATCAAATTGCATTAGGCTCGTTCTCCCTCCAGCCACTGATCAAAGAAACAGGTGCAGTACTGGATAAATTAAGTTGGATAATCCATGCAATCCAAACAATTAAATAAGCCAAACAATAAAACAAAAGTAATCTACAGGTCATTCTAATAGTTTTTAAATTCTAAATTAAGTCGCCATTGCATACCAATCTGATCATATATATGGGGATCGATGCATGCAATAATATTATATATTAATGATTAATTATATATATATACATCAATCTAGCATATATAGCTTAGCTAGCTAGCTGGCTGGCAAAGTACTGGAATTAATTCCTTTTGCAAATAGAATCGATGCCACTGAGGAAGCTTCCAATGGCTCAATTCCTTCTATATATCCTTTTCCCCTTTACAATTCAGATATCGAATCAATTAATAGTACTGTATATACATATATAATATAAAAAACTATAGCCCTTTTGGAATGCAACGGTGACATCTAAACCACTGATTTCACTAATCTAATGATATTAGAAAACACAGCAAACGCCACGTAAACCTCCATCACATGAGAAAACTCAGCCCCACCACCTCAAAAAGAAACCCATGCCACAGTTACGTCAACTTTCTTTCTTTGTAATTATTAATCTTTAATTAATTCATGAACTGTCACAGTCTCTACATATATATATATATATATATCGTCAAAGTCGTATTTTATATAATTATTCATCTTATATAGTTTCTATTGAACAATAATATATAATCTGGAAAGAACAACGATCGACCTGGCCGTACGTGAAAGTCTGCACTTTAAAACAAAAATTTAGCCAAGTTTTTTAATTAATCTGAAAGTTAAAACAGCATTAATAATATATAAATTAATCGTAACAAGAAAATGATGAAAGATTATTTGGTCAAATAAATATCGTCGACTGGTGGTAATTATTCATGATAATGCTTGAAGCTGGTCATTCAAATTCAGTGGTTAGCTTGTTTTTTCAGAACAAGCACCTACATATATAGAGCCATTTAATCTTAATCTAGCTTTGCAGTATTTTTCAGTGGAAATCTTTATGAGGAGTATCAACAAGTTCACGTCACGCCTGATATGATATAATAGCCATCAGTCCTGACAGAGTTAATTTAATTTTCATTTGTTAACACTTTTTATTCGAAGTTCTAGAGATTTTGCCCAAAAAAAAAAAAAAAAACAAACTAAAGGAATTCTAACGGTAGCAATGAATTATTAATGACAATTCAATGTTAACTAATTTGTTGTGAGTTTTTTTTTTTTTTTTTAAAAGAAACGATGTTATGTATCACTACATGAACTGATGTATCACATCTTAGTACTTTATATTTTAATGGCCAATATATAAAATCATTAAAAATATATTGCAATGATAAAACTCAAGATAAAGAGTATTCATGTTCTTTTTTGAAATAGAGACTAATTAAAGTTTGTACATGATTATATGCAATTGACATACCATTGTAAGATCAAAATAAGCAACATTAATTATAAAAGTTCGCTTAAAGAGTACTTATCGAATTGATCTGTGCATGTTGCTTAAGTGCCAGTTTAGACACCAATTAAGCATGATTTTTGTTCTAGTTGAAGTGGTAATTAGCACTTAATAAAGTCTCGTTTATTTTCATAATTATTTTCATCTCATCTCATCTAATTATTATAATTTTTTAAATTTTTATATAAAATAAAATAAATAATTTAATTTTTCTAAATTTTAAAATAAAAATAATATTAAACGTGTCAAGTATATGCAGAACGTCATTTTTCATGTGCTAGATGGGGGAATTAGCTATGCACTTTGGCTAAGTTCTTCCCCCACAAGAAATCCTTGCGTTGGACGCATTACAAGGTGAATGTAATGATTTAACATACTTTTAAAGAGAGGTATCATAATTGCCAAGGATTGATTTGTGCATCCTCACTTTAAACAAATGACGTGTTGTTGGTCTAATATTCACTAAAATAAAGTAAAATCCTCTTAATTTCTTGGAATTACCGTTCTTTACATTTTATTGTTGGTTTTAGCTAGGCTGTGTTAGTTAGGCACACTCGTATTTTTTTAAAAAATAAAAAATAAATTCAGGTTTGACATATATAAAAAAATTACTTTTGAATGAAAGATCTCATTTTTTTTAAAGTGAGTGTAAAAAATTTACACATTCTAAAATTGTATCTAGTATTACTTTATCTTTATCACTCCACGTGCATTATAATGAAATACAATGATATGGCTTTTAAAAATTTTCTTAAAAAAAACACTTTATAAAAATAGTGTTTTAATAAACAATAAGACTAGTATATTAAAATACCTTATGGTTATTTAAAATATCATAATACACTTGTTGATACTACATATTTTATTTAACTTGATCTAAATTATCTAAGATATATCAGATAATAAATTATGATTACAAAGATTGATAATCAAACAAATAAGTGTAAATGTATTTTTATATTTTTGTCTCTCTTTTTTCTAATAATTTTTTATATATTTTTAAACATTTAAAAAATAAATTTATTAATATTTAATTTATTAATTATTAAGTAAAAAAATAAAAAATAAAAAAATCAATCGATCACTTTTATACATATTTTTATAGGTTTAATTAACATTTTTTATAGTGAAATTCAAACTAAAAAATAACAAATTTCCGAACTGTCACCGAAGGTTCACTCACTGCCTTGACAGGGTGTCAATGACTTTGACGCCATTACAAGTGTTGTGAAGTTCACATTTGTCAGACGTAAAAATTTATTTTTACTTTTTTATTTTTTATTTTTTTCACTTCAATTAATGTCTGATGTTCGAGATCGAGTTTTTTTTATTTGGTGGTGGGGAAATAATATGTTTTTTTTTAATCATTAAATTTGTCGTCACTTATATCTAAAGGCTCTCTCTTCTCTCTGCCGACGCTGTACGTTTCGGTAATCAAGAGTCAAGACCTGAGTATCTGGGTTCTGTGAAACGTGGTCGCTTTCTGCCGACACGTGCCAATGAAGCTCTTAGAGGAGTGGGGACAGCTGGTCCCCACTTCATTGAAAAAAAGTAGTTAACACTGATACGTGTGTGTGTAGGACCACGTGTCTTTTTTCTAGACATCATTGGATGCTGCTTTGTTTTCTCTCCCGCTCTGCTCCACTATGTATTTGGTGGAGGGACTGCGTTCTTTTTTATACGCCTTATCCTCAACGCGCTTCTACATGTGCAGGGCCCCACTCGCTCCGTTTTGGGTACTTTCCCATTCTGTCTCGCACTGCACTGAACTGAACACCACCGCCGATATAAAGAGGAAAAACACCCGCACCACATGTTGTAATCTTATCATTTTTTATTTTTATTTTTTAAAAAAATTTAATTGTAAACGATTATATATATTAATATACACATATATTCAATATAATTGATCAGAAAATAAATTTTATTAAAAATAATATTAATTTAAATTTAGAATATGAATACAACAATATTAATATGCAGATTGATATACAAACTTGCTTGTAAATAATAAAATTCTTTTTCCTAAATCACTCTAGTCATAACATTTCTCAAATCGGCTAGCTCTAATTAATTTTTTAAATATTAAAAAATATATAAAATTACTAGTAGTAAGTTTTTAAAATATTTAAAACACAAAAAATTTCACCCTAATAGTTAAACCCAAAGAGAACAAATTGGAATTTTCATTTCCTAAAAAATATTGGAAGAATTTAACGGAGCATGAAAACGAATTAAAGATATAATATTTAATTCCATGTTTTACGGTGGTATATACGCGCCACCATTTTGTTGAGTATAATACGGGAGCTTGTTTTCTGACGGCTGTAATCAGTGGACAAGCTCGTGTGCAGATAGAATTGATCAGAAATGTACGGTGAAGGTAAAATTACCGCCGTCAAACTAAATTCATCGACGAAAATTTCCTCTCCTAAACACTAGGGGTGGTTATAATGAGTCAAGATTAGACGATAAATCAAGCTTGGATGGGAGAAATTTTTTATCTCGTATTATCTTATTATAATTTTTTAAAATTTTTACATAAAATATAATAAATAATTTTATTTTTAAAATTTTTAAAATAATAATATTATTAAAAATTAATATTTTATATAATTTTAAAATAATAATATTTTAATAATCGGTACAACCTCATAATAAGTAATATTAATAAGTAATAGAACTAATTTCTAAATCGAGAGATAGAGCTTATAATATTTAAGATATTATTATTTTAATATTAAATAAAATATTATTTTTTAATATTAATATCATTTTAAAATTTAAAAAATTAAACTATTTATTATATTTTATATAAAAATTTTAAAAAATTATAATAATAAAATAAAATAAATTGAGGTGAATTATTAAAATTATTATTATTATTATTTTTTGTTTTTTATTAAAATTGAGCTGTAAATAGATAGATC
Source organism: Juglans regia (assembly GCF_001411555.2). Lineage (NCBI taxonomy): Eukaryota > Viridiplantae > Streptophyta > Magnoliopsida > Fagales > Juglandaceae > Juglans > Juglans regia. The sequence goes on along the minus strand of NC_049911.1, from coordinate 28,871,145 downwards.
AGATAAACCTAAAAAGGTTGTCTTTTCAAGGAGCGGGGTACGAACCAGTTAGCTATCTCATTAATCTGCGGTTGTAGCTGTTCCAGCTTTTATTATCCCTCAGAAATATTTTTGACGTTCTGACACAAATTTGATGGACTTCCCAGGTAACACATTCTCTTCTGTTCACTTCTCTTCTCTTCTCTTTTCCTTTTCTGGTAAAGAAATTCATTAACAAAAGTAGTTATATTTAATTTAAAATTTGATTTTTACAATTTCCTTTTAAACAAAACTCGTCGGAAAAAATTCACTTTTTATCTATAATTACTCAATGTTTCTATTCCTGAAAAAAATCCAATCGCATTCATTTTTATTTTCCAAATAAATAACTGTATTTTTTCAAAATCCTTATAATTAAAAATAAAAAACTATTTAACGGCAGTATAAGAAATTATAAATTATTTTATGCTAAAAACAGAAGAATCTTCCTATTTATCACCTTCCAGCAGTAGAAACGAGGTGTAACATTTTAATAGTCGTGGTACTGAAATAATTGCCCAGACTTACTTTATGTGCTACGTTTTACACCGTCGTACTCCATCTCTTTAATATTAGACTAAGAAATTCTATTGAATTATACTAATTTTTTTTTTTCGTATTTGTACCTTAAAAAATAAAATATATAAACAAAAAGTCAACATCTTTGATTGATGCCCTGTTTGTCATTTTAGGGAACTGGTTTGAGGCAAGAGATGACATCGTTTGCTTTCTTGTGGACAAGGACAACAATATATATATATATATATATATATATATAAGGTGGATCGATAAATTATAAAACGAAGTGTTCCGATTCAGACGTCATGCAAAACTATGAAGTTAAATGGAATTATCGTACATCTCATGCTCAATTGTGGGAATAAAATTGAATTTTTTAAAGGTTTTTTAAAATGATAAATAATCTTTAGAAGCTTACGTTTGATAATATCATCGATATAGATATAATGAGTTGGTATGAATGTGAAACAAATTGACAATTTTTAAGAGCAATAAGGGAATAGTTAAATTGTTGCGTACAATTCATCAATTTCTTCATACCTATAATCTAAGAGTAGTTACGAAAGCTTAGCACTTTATTTTTATTTTTAATTTTCTTTTTAATGGTGAAAATGATTTTTCACTACCCACTTTCTCAGTAGGTGATGAATCCCAAAAGCCAGCTTGGAAAACCTACTTTATACATCAGTTTTACAGGGAAAATATCAAAATTAAGATGATTTATTTTTAGTTATTTTAAAAAAAAATGAAAAGTTTCTATAATTTATAATAACTTGATCGATTTAATCACAACTTAATTGGTCTCTTCTAAATTATTGGTAGTTCTTCTTGATCCATTACAATAGTACTTAGATGGAGTCATAAATTTAACTTGTATTTATGCCATGAATTTTGGAAAGATTACGGTAAATAAAAGAAAAATATAGAGAGAACACTTCCCAAACAACCCATCTTGAAACGTGATTGATGTTACCTGTTCTTTGTCCACAGTGCCTTTTTCTTTTAAATAATAGACCCCCAACCATACTAATAAATTACCTTTGGGGAGGGGTTTAGTTCTATTAACGTTTCCACGTCACTACGACCAGACATTAATTAGTTTATTTAATCGTTGAGCCCACAATCGGTAATTCATCCAAATTGCTAAAAAAATTAGACAACTCTTACCCTAATTTTCAAGATATGATTAAAATGCATTTTTTATTTATTTGTTTTGCATCCGTCACCGTAATTAATTATTAAAACCTCCATAAAAAAATATTTTAAATTGATTTGTTCTCTGTCCTCTTTCTAGCAAACAAATTTGACTCATTCCCACTTCGATTCATATTGGAAAGGTAGAGAAGAAAGAAAGTGGATAGATGGACGGTCCTGATTATGTGGACCATGAGAGTGTATGCAGTGGCGGTATACGGCGCATCCTCAGCACGGCAAAACACCGAGCGTATGAGCTGTGCAGTAAGTGACGGTGGTCCAAAGTCGTAAAAAACATACAATATTAAAAAAACAGAACTTTCCAAATATCGTGTACAGCTCAGCCGTTGCTTCTGCCACAAGCGTGGGGGAACCCTGTCGCCATTCCCAAGCTTTGAAGGGGCAAATACGTCATATGGTTGAACCAATGCCGATCGATTAGTAAACATCCAAGATTCTGGTAATTTTTAAATCACAATCAAATAGACATTTTGGTAAATATTTTTCTAATATTGTTTATTTTTGTCACAATTAAGGGAAAAATAAAATAGAAAATAGATTATTATTATTTTTTAAAGGTGATGGGTTTTGGAGCTTTTCCAACGTCTTGCCTTTTAAGTGACATCGAAGTCCTGAATATTTCACCCACCATTACCACCACCTCCTCCTCCCACCACCACTCCCCCATCTCCTCCGTCTCTCTCTCTCTCTCTCTCTCTCTCTCTCCAGAGAACCCTAATTTGGGATCTCCATTGCTGTATCTGTAATAGCACGGCCATCTCTAGCGTCTCCACTCCTGCCATATTCTCCGAGAACATCTCTTGGAGCTGCATTTCACTCGGTAAGCTTGCTTGCAACGCATTGTCTCTGTGTGTGGGAACCGGTGGATTCTCTGAAGCATCTGTTGTGTTCCCTCTTTATTTTCATTTTTTGAACTCTCCCCTCTGTTTTCTCAAAACATCTAGTTTTTATTCGGGTTTTTACTTCGTCAAAGTTTCCTGTTCCGGTTCTGTGCTCTATTCATTCTCTCTCTCTCTCTCTCTCTCTCTGCTCCCCCCCTTTTTTTCGCTGTTTACATTAGACTTTGAAAATTATCATTTTTGCTTCTTTATCTAGTTTCTGTCGGTGCCACTCATCTAGAAGCTGTTCATGGTGTATCTGAGTAACTTGGATCTAAATTAGCTTAGCAGGATGTTAATCCTTCTAAAGCTGGATGAATAAACTAATACTATGTATATAGTTGAATTTATGTTTTCAGTGTGTTCGATACAGTTTCTAATTCCACAACTTCTGCGATTGTCCTGAAATTTCTTCTGTAGCATCGGGATCTTCGGCAATAGATAGCCCTGCGGATAGATCTTGATAATTAACCTCATTGCATTGGCATGCATACCAATTTTATACAATGAAACCCTCTCACTGTCTTGATGTTTTGATAGCTTCAGATTGATATCAAAGACGCGATGGTGTATGTGATTATAGACAATTTCTTATCTTACTCACAAATACAAACAAATAAATTTTTGGAAGGACATTCAGAACCGTATATCATTATCCGTGCTTGCGGTCTGTAATTTTTTTTTTTTGTTTTTGTTTCTGAATGGTTGTACTTTCGAGTAGCTACTTCCATTAAAAAAATTTAAAAAAAAAAAAAAAAAAAAAAAAGTCGGAACTGCGTTTTCCACTACAGGGGCTACGTTTTTTGTCGTGAAAAATGTACGAAAAGGAAATAAAAAATCCTAGTTATGAATAAATAGTTTTCGTTGTTTGAAACCTAAGAAAATCCCCGGCACCACCGGCTGCCTCTGACCTATTTCCACTATTTGACTTTGGCGGCTCGAGTGTTTTTTCTTCGAAGTTTTTCCAGCAACCTGAAGCGGAATTATTGGTTTTGTATATGTGCATCCAGTGGTCTGATCTCGGCCTGTGCCAATGAATTACAAAATGCCACCGTCGTGCCGTAGAAAGACAGACAAACTTCTCAGAAGGAATTGTGCTTTGTGTCTTAGAGTGAACATGTGCAGTGAGTCGTGCTTCAAGAACCTTAGATGAAGTTTTAAAGTTATTTGCTCAATTTTTGGGGTTATAATTGGGAGTCCTCCTCAACGAGTATGGAAACTAGTCTAGGATTACTAATTACGAAGTTTAATTATTCCTTAGGTGCTTAAAATAACGGTTGGTTCGAGACTATGGCAATACTATTAATCTGTTGTATCTTTTTTATTCTTTTATCCTCCGATTGAAACTTAAAGAATTATTCCCAAACTGCTCCTTTTTTATTTTAACTCACATTTGTGCAAACTTTACAGTCTGAGATGGACCGACGGAGTTGGCCGTGGAAGAAAAAAGCATCTGACAAGGCAGCTGCTGAAAAGGTGGTTGCTGCTCTGTCTGATCAGGTGAATTCATTGAGGGGTTTTCAATTGTTTTCAATCTTTATTGCCTGCCATTTGTTTATTGACAATAGGTGGTTGGCGTGATCCTCCAAGCTGCCTAGTTTGTGAAGCTCATTAGACTATAATTATTTGCCATCACATGAATATACTCTAAACTGATAATACTTTTTTTAATTTTTTTTTTCTTTTTATCAAGATATGAACTACGGAATTGAGACATGTTTACCTTTCCGCCTCCAATTTTGTGATATCTAATTTGTACTACTCGTGTATTGTGTAGGGAATTGATACTATTAGCATAGATGAGGCAGTTTTTTTAGTAACTTCTTGTTATTGAGCATTTTTCATTGAATAACTTCATAGTTACTCTTTGTGGTTTACTTCTCTTATAAAACAGGAAAACTACAAAAAACCGAACTATGTTCAAATTTCTGTGGAGTCATATACACATCTGAATAGTTTGGAGGATCAAGTGAAGACATATGAGGAACAAGTGCAGAAACTGGAGGATCAGAACAAGGAATTGAATGAAGAATTGTCAGTAGCTCAATCAGAGATGACTACCAAGGAAAACCTGGTAAAGCAGCATGCCAAAGTTGCTGAAGAAGCTGTCTCAGGTATGATGCTGATCTAATCTTGGTTCATTATTGAATACCTGTCGGGTTAATGATAGAGTCTCCCTCAATTTATTGGCCTCAACTTTCCGAATTGGTACGTACTTCTTTTATACAGGTTGGGAAAAGGCTGAAGCAGAAGCTTTAGCGTTGAAGAATCATCTAGAATCTGTCACACTTGCCAAACTCACTGCTGAAGACAGGGCATCACATTTAGATGGTGCCCTTAAAGAGTGCATGCGACAGATACGAAATTTGAAGGAAGAACATGAACAGAAATTGCAAGAAGTGGTTCTTACTAGAACCAAGCAGTGGGACAAAATTAAGCATGAGTTTGAAGTTAAGATAGCTAACTTAGACCAGGACCTCCTCGAGTCCGCTGCTGACAATGCGGCTGTTTCAAGATCTTTGCAGGAACGTTCAAACATGCTAATCAAGATAAATGAAGAAAAGTCACAAGCTGAGGCTGACATTGAGCTTTTGAAGAGCGATGTTGAATCATGCCAAAGGGAAATAAGTTCTCTTAAATATGAACTGCACATTGTTTCCAAAGAGCTGGAAATTCGGAATGAAGAAAAGAACATGAGCATGAGGTCTGCAGAAGTAGCAAACAAGCAGCATATGGAGGGTGTTAAAAAAATAGTTAAGCTTGAAGCAGAATGCCAAAGATTACGAGGTCTTGTGAGGAAGAAGTTGCCCGGTCCGGCTGCGCTGGCCCAAATGAGGCTAGAGGTTGAGAATTTAGGCCGAGAGTATGGAGAAACTCGACTGAGGGGGTCTCCTGTTAAGCCTTCTACTCCACACCTCTCTCCAGTGCCTGAGTTTTCCCTTAGTAATGCACAAAAGTTCCATAAAGAGAATGAGTTTCTCACTGAACGGCTATTGGCAGTGGAAGAAGAAACAAAGATGCTCAAAGAAGCCTTGGCAAAGCGTAACAGTGAATTGCAGGCTTCAAGGAATTTGTGTGCTAAGACAGCTAGCAAGGTCCAAAGTTTAGAAGCACAAATACAAGGCTGCAATCAACAGAAAAGTTTGACAAAATCTATCATTCATATGACTGCTGAAGGTTCTTCAAGTCAAAATGCAAGCAATCCACCGAGCTTGACCTCCATGTCTGAAGATGGAAATGATGACGAGAGAAGTTGCGCTGAGTCTTGGTCTACATCATTGATTTCTGAGCTCTCCCAATTGAAGAAAGAAAAGAACAATGGGAAATCTAACAGGGTTGAAAATTCAAATCACTTGGAGCTTATGGATGATTTTCTAGAGATGGAGAAGTTAGCTTGTCTATCAAATGATTCAAATGGTGCTAGCTCCATCAGGAACTCGTCAAATGATCAGATACCTGAAATTCTAAACCATGATGCATCAGAAGTGAATGCCGAGAAAAATCTCCAGTCTGAACAGCACCATGACTTAAATGCATTAGAAAATCCAGTATACTCTAGCATGGAATTGTCAGTATCGAATCACGGCTCCCGTGTAGACCAGCTATCATTGACGAAGCTCCAATCAAAACTTTCAATGGTATTTGAATCTGTGCCCAAGGATGCAGATATGGGGAAAATTTTGGAGGATATTAAGCATGTTCTACTGGAAGCACATGATTCTCTGTGTCAGCACCCTGTAACTTATGTTTCCAAGGAAGTTCACTGTTCTGATGCCGCATCTGAAAGGAAGTCTGATCCTGAACATGGTGTGCAAACTGCAGATATGGAAACTTCTTTATTACAGCCAGCTATAGAAACTGTGAATATGATAAGCCAAGATTTTGCTGCTGCCATTTCACAGATTCATGACTTCATATTGTTTTTGGGCAAAGAGGCAATGGGAGTCCATGATTCATCCCCTGATGACAGTGGATTGAGTAAAAAAATTGAGTTATTCTCTGTGACCTCTAACAAAGTCATTTGCCGTAATACTACTTTGGCTGATTATATAATTGACCTTTCTCATGTTTTAGCTAAAGCCAGTGAACTCAGGTTCAACGTCCTGGGCTACAAGGATGCTGATGCAGAAATTAGCAGTCCTGATTGCATAGACAAGGTCGCTTTACCTGAGAATAGAGAACTTCGAAAGGATTTATCAGGGGAAAGATATCACAGTGGTTGTGACCACATTTCTAATCCCATTACTGACCTTGAGGTTCCTGATGATGGAAATCTAGTCTCAGGGTATGTATCAAATTCCATATCTTGTAAGTTCTCGTTGGAGGAGTTTGAGGAATTGAAATCTGAGAAGGATGGATTGGCTGTGGACCTAGCAAGATATACTGAGAACTTGGAGATTACAAAATCGCAGTTACAGGAAACTGAGCACCTTCTAGCAGATGTTAAATCACAGTTAGCATCTGCTCAAAAGTCAAACAGCTTGTCTGAGACACAGCTGAAATGTATGGCGGAGTCGTACAGATCGCTTGAAGCACATGCAGCAGAGTTAGAAACTGAGCTGAACTTTTTGCGAACTAAAACAGAAACATTGGAAAATGAGCTGCATGGGGAAAAGAAGAGCCATCAGGATGCTCTTGCCAGATGTGGGGAACTTCAACAACAATTGCAAAGGTTAGGATCAAACCTTCTCTTGTAGTTGATCAGAATCAGCCATCTGCCTTTTCCAAATTGATACTCTCCTCATCTTAAGATCAGACAGGAGAAAGTTTAAAATACCTTCTGGGCAATTATTGGTTTTGGTCCATGGATTTGCATGGCATTGTTAATACACACCTTAATGCTTCGTATTTGTTTTAAATTAGGGATGTCTCCCCATGCTTGATCTAAATTTGGTTTTATTTCTAACTCGTAAATGCCTATTATTTTTAGGAATGGGAGCTGCTCTGTTTGTGCTTCAGAAGCCGATATTGATCTCAAGACCAAACAGGTGAGGCCAGGGAAATTACAGATACGCATATTCATTGCATTATTTATTAAATAAAAAGAAACTTAATATTCTGCTGAACATGTACAAAGTCCCTATTTCAGCATGCAAGCATTTAAGAAGCGGAGAGAGTATCGCTTGTACACAATCAAAGCACCGGATTTTCTTCATTTTAGCGCATTGCTTGATGAATGCTTGCTTTTTGTCCTTGTTTTGTCGATAGTACTGACCAATATGAGAAAGGGGAGAGTGAGATCTAAACATTTGAACCTGCTTCTCTCATCACAGGACACAGAGTTAGCAGCTGCCGCAGAGAAGCTAGCGGAGTGTCAGGAAACCATTTTTCTTCTTGGCAAGCAGTTGAAATATTTGCGTCCTCAGACAGAGCTTATTGGATCTCCTTACAGCGAGAGGAGTCAGAGGGGTATGGAGACTGAACCTGCTAGTAGCGTGAACTTGCAAGACTCTGATCTAGCTGAAATGGACACTGCTGCTTCTGCCAATGTGCAAAACCTTGGTGGCGAGTCTCCCATTGACTTGTATAGTTCGCCATGTAGCCCGTCCGATACGGAGGGAAACCATCACCAAAGGTCACCGATCAGCTCAAAGCATCATCCAAAACACCGGGCCACCAAGTCAACCTCCTCGTCATCTTCGTCCGCCCCGACTCCTGAGAAACATTCGCGTGGATTTACCAGGTTCTTTTCCTCGAAAGCGAAGAACGGTCATTAGGCTTGCAGCTCGCAGGCAGAATAATGATTGTACGTTGAAGTGGTCATTTAGTAATAATAATTTAGAAGCACCAAGATGGAGGAGCTCTATCATCTACACGATATTAGAAATCAGATTTTGGAGGGTTTTGTGGAGCTTTTTTCTGCGAGGTTGCTTTCCAAACATCACGTAATTTTTGTAACCAATGGACTGTACAGGATATATCCATATATGTGAATTTGTTTTCTTTTATTCTAAAATGCATTCTGTAATTTGGTTAGTGAAACCGTGACATTTTCTGAACTGTTGCTAAATATTTTGAATATATTGTATGTGGCAGTATTTTCTTTGGGTAGTGATAGCTACTCATCTACTACTCAAGTGCATTTCAAAAATTTTTAATTTTTTTTATCATTTTATTTTAAGTATTTTTTTAATATCCTTAATCACTAAAAAAATTTAAAAAAATATATAATTTTATTAATATTCACTTTCTTAATTATTATTAAGTAAAATTAAAAAAAAAACAAATATAAAAAAAGTAATTATAGTGTAGTAACCTTATCATTATTCATTTTCTTTTTGTAGATGCTCTTATTTTTTACTCTCTTTTATCAAAAACCAACAAAGAACACGCAAGACGTACGGTTATTGCTAGAGATTAAGGGTGATTTTGATTATGCAATTTAAATAAAATAAGACAATTTTTTATTAAAAATTGAATAAAATATTATTTTTATTTTAAAATTAAAAAAATTAAAATATTTATTATATTTTATATAAAAATTTAAAAAAATTGTAATATTTATATAAATAAAATAAAATAATTTAATTTAATTTTATATAACTAAACCATCCCTTATAATTTGGTAACCTTTAAGTACGTACTTTTAAAATCTTTCCCCCTCCACATCCATTGGGTTTTTTTTTTTTTTAAAAAAAAAAAAGCCCACACTTTTGCTTTTTCCTCTCCCATAAACTAATTCTTGGGCTCGGAGGGGAGTCATGGGTTTGTCAGGCCACGTGGTCCTGGGCCATAGGCTTTATATAGGTTGGGGGAAACATAAGACTTTGGCGTGGGACAACTATCACGTGATTATCATCATCCCCACCCAATGAATGAGATTCTGACAGACAGATAGAGCACGTTGGACCCGCATTAAGTGCATCTGTGGCCATCCATCACATATTTGATCAGTGAGCGGTGACATTTCAGCATTTGATTCGTCCGACGTGGTCGTACTTATAATGACCTCTCTAGTCGCGGTACATGGGATAAGACAACAAAAAGTGCTCTAAAGCGTCCACCGACATGAGATAGGCTATGAATCGTGATGGCTGAATTGGTAAAAAAATTATTTAACTTCTTGGGTAATTAAAACTATATATATGTATATGTATCAAAAGTTTGAAATTCGAAATAAAATGCTTTGGAATGCGATACTTTGAATTATATTTAACTATATATGGGCAAGTTGTTCAAAGTCAGTTTGCCAAGGCTTGGAATATTACACCACGCTCCTAAGTTAATACTGAAATCATGGATTCATGTCTGATTAGTCGACGTGTCCAACTGAGTGTAAAAATAAGACCACATGCACGGTCGAGTTAGACCCGTACTGTATATATGTGTATGTATATATAATAATATATATATATAAAAAGTGTTATAGTCACAACTAAATTATAAAAAAATATATTTATAAATTGATATGATTTTATGCAATACGTTATATATATATTTTATAATATAAATAATTTTATATTTTAATATATCAAATCAATTAATTTATAAAATTATATATTTTATAATTATATATAATATTATTCTATATATATCTATATATATATTTATATACATTTTATTGCCTATCGAAAATTTCAAACGTTCCAAGTTCAGAACGCCATGCATGCATTAATTATCGGTCAAGTGTCAGAACAAAAGAACGTTCCAAGTTCAGAACGCCATGCATGCATTAATTATCGGTCAAGTGTCAGAACAAAAGATTTGATAAGTGAACGTCAAGCAAAGTTTATTGACTTCTTAAACAGAAAAACTTCACTGGAAGTAATTAATTACCATCTGAATGCATGCAAGTGTACTTGTCTTTAAAACTTATATATATTTTTTCAAAACCCCTATTAATAGGGCAGGTTTTGAAGATTTTAGTTGGGGATGATGTGGGGAAACAAAAGCGGTACTGTCCCACAATAAGAAAAAAAGTCCAAAAGTCTCAAAATGAATTTATGATTAAAATACCGATCGAACTTTGCCAGCCCTACAATTAGGGTACAACAGTACATGAATCCACCTTCCAACAGATATATATGGCTCACCTTGTCCAAAACCCAACCCCGAGAAAAATAGGAAAAGAAAAAGAAATACTTTATTATCATGATCAGCAACAACTCTTCAAAATATCCAACAAGTGCGAGAAGTAGAAGCCCTGCATTGTCCTACAGAGTGGTAGCGATCGATGAATAATATCTCATGCATGCAGAATTCTAATATCTGGACTACTGATCTGTCGGCTTTCCTTGGTTATAAGTTTTTTGTTCTATAAAATTTGCTAAGTCGATAAGGAGGTTTTTAAAAAATAAAAAACTATCATATATTTTCAAAATATAGATTCATGACATGACATGACATGATACTGATCTCATCCTATCATAAACATGTCATGATATAATATTTAAATTTATTTTTATAATTATTAATTTTAATTAACTTGACATACTACGATAAGGCAAAAGCAATATTACGTATATATCCATAGCACATAATAATTACTCTTCTCAAATAGCCTTATGCGTTCTTAAAAAAGAAAAAGAAAAAGAAATGAATATGGTTATTAGGTCAGATTGCTCTCACCTAATATTTATCTTCTATATATATATAGCGAGGGCGAGAAGTTATCTTGATCAATTGACGACCGTTAATTAGTATGGGTTTGCAGCTAAAATAAGCATAATGTACGTACGTTACATGGGAGAAATAATTGGTTTTCATTTTTCAGCTTATAATACTTTGGAGTCTCTTTAATTCATTCTTAATAAGCATGCCATGCTGATTAGTCGAAAATAATCAAACATAAAGTGACATGGGAGCAACCTGATTTGATGCATTCACATGAGTACTGTTTGTCGCTCATAAATCATAATCTTATCTTTTCTATTATTAGTTTGTGCTATATATATATATATATATATATATATATATATATATATAGTATAGGATTGTCTGATCGTTTTTCTTTAAAGACTTCAGGCTAGACTTTCTCTCTCTTTACTCTCAACCACATATTATATATTTGCACACCTAATCTTGACGAATTTTCTCTCTTCTTCTTATTCATGACTGTCGTGCCATTTATCACTCTACTTGCTTATGGTCATTTGGTACATTCATGATATCTGTTAAAAATCATAAAGGAAGAGAATCATTTCATATTTTTCCCATTTTTTATAAACTTTGGAGGACTTGACTAAACAAATTAATACAATAAAATTAGTTGGATTGATAGAGAACGAAGGAGGGAGGCCGCCGAAAATAGAAGAGTGAGTCTGAAAATGAAAGATGGAGGAAAATGGAGGAGGGAGAACGAAAATATGGAAGAGTAAAACCGAAACACACCGCATCATTTTTTCCATAAATATGTTTGCTTTTCGTGGGCAATCCTTGCCCAAGTCCCCTGCCTCTATCATTTATATATCTCCTTATACTTAAAAGAGCCTATCGCTCTATGAACAGTAATGAACAGGGACATCAGCAGTACCATCAACGGTAAAATCACAAAACATCCTCGAAGCAAAATGACAGATTCACAAAACATCCTCCAAAATACACGGCAAAATCACAAAACCAAAACAAAATCATCATAAAATCATCACAAAAATACACGGTAAAATCACAAAACCACGGCATCCTCGAAGCAAAACCACGGCAAATTCACAAAACATCCTCGAAGCAAAATCATCGTAAAATCATCACCAAAATACTACAAATTAACAAAATCACCACAAAATCACTATAAATTCACAACAAAAATACCATAAAATAAAAAAAATCACCACAAATTACGGTGGTGGAGGTGGCCTAAGGGGAAGTGGGCGTCCGTGAGGGAAGGTGAGCATCCATGGTGGCTCGGCTGGGCGTGAGGACGGCTACGAGAGGTGGTCGGTGGCGAAATGAAGTCCCGGTGGTGGTGCGGTGGCCAGAGAAGGTGGAGCTCCGCCATGGGTGTGGAGAACCCGTGCACGAGAGAGGTAGATTTCGTGGGAGCAAACGGCACGGAGATGGAGGCCGAGCTCGCTGGAGGGGGATGGCCGGTGGGAGAGGAGGCTACCGTGGAGGTGGTGGCGCCGGAGGATGGCGTATGGCGGCGCAGCAACATCAAACCCATTCGGGCTGCGCACAGCCGAGAGAGAGGAAGAGAGAGCGTGAGAGAGGGAGACCGGTGTGGGGAGACTCGCCGGAGTGAGGTGGTGCCAGTGGAAGAGGCGGTGAGGCTCACCGATGCACGGCGGCGTCGGGCTGGGCAGAGGAAGATTCGGCTGGGAGGAGGGGCAGCGTACTGCGTACGCGTGAGCTGAGGGAGGAGAGAGAGAGGGGAGGGAAAAGTGAGGGAGAAAAGAAAAAGATATAGGGATTTATTCAGTTTTTTCGTTTTGGATCTTCAAAATGATTTAACAATAAAAGATTAAAATATTGATTTAAATATACATAAATATTAATTTAATTAAAAATATTAAAATAAATTAAATAAACGATAAAATTTTATTAAATATTTTTAAGAAATTAATCTTAATCCTTTATTTTAAATTCTTAGATTTGATCTAACAATAGAAATTTAAACATTGATTTAAACTAATTTAAAATTTAAATAATTAATATATAAATATCATATTATATATAAACTATCAAATTTAATTTATTAAATATTAATCTTCCATCATTAAATAAATGATAAAATTTTACTAAATATTTTTAAGAAATTAAAATCATATAAATAATTAAAGTTTTAACATAATTTAAATATGATAATATTCTTAATTAACTAAATTAGGCAAATGTGCGTAGGGAAAGAGAGAGAGTGAGAAAGGAAAAGTGGGGGAAAATGTTAATTTTTAAGTTTTAAATTTCAACCCATCATCTTTATCTTCAGATTTATTCTAACGATAGAAGTTTAAATATTGATTTAAACTAATATAAAACAAATAATTGAAATATAAATATTCTACCATACACTTAAAATTAACTTTAATTTATAAAATATTAATTTTTCATCATTAAGTAAAAGATAAAGTTTTACTGAATATTTTTAAGAGAATAATATTATATTATACACTTAAAATCAACTTTAATTTATAAAATATTATTTTTTTCATCATTAAATAAATGATGAAGTTTTACTGAATATTTTTAATAGAAAAAAACTATCTAATTAATTTAAATTTTGAATATAATTTAAATTCTATAATAAATAATAAATAATAATTTTAACTATTTTAATATTAAAAATCATTATTTATTTATTTTTTCAATTAGATAGACATGGCAAACGTGCTTTGCACGTTAGTCACCGCTAGTGTATATATATATATATATATATATATATATAGCTAATTCCTTTCTTTCTTTCTTTTTCTTATTTTCTGGTCACCATTTAATTCTTTTAATTACATTTGGGTGTTGAAGTGATTTTAAATAATTTAAGTTAATATATAAATAGTAAGATTTTGTGGATTCTATTTATATGTGTTTGAATATACGAAGAATATTAAGATATATTTAAGTTTTTCTTAAAAAAAATTAAAAAAAATAATAAGTCTCATCAATAATTAGTTTGAGATTAATTTGACACCCAAACATAGTCTATCATTAATTTTGGTTGATGATGGTGGTGGTACTAGTTATAACGATAATCATAGCAACGTCGTACAACAACAATAATAAAACGTTTTTGTTGGAAGTTCTCAAGTTCATATGAGAAATATTGAGAGTCATGCATTAATATATTTCTCCTGCACGTTGTGCATTAATATATTTCTCATTCATGTTGTGCGAATTCGGACGACTTTACTGAATACAACCCAACACTAGTGATGAAATCATGCATTATACGAGCTGGCTATCTAGAAAAACATGAATTTACCGGAAATAACTTTACTTTTAATTAGATGGATCGAGAATTAAAGAACAAGCTGCAACAAAACAAAAGATACTCTTGACTTTTATACTTCTTAAGCTTTAGATTTGAAAATATATATATATATAGTGATTGAAAAGCAATGACATCTTTATCTGCACATACTATTGCACATGTGAGTTTTGTCTGTCATTTCATCTTAGAGTTGTCAATTTCTTGTGGCTCTGAATTAAAAAGAATGTGGATCCCAAGATGCATCATGCAATGTAAACTTCGATCTTACATAAAATATTACGAAAAATGATGTAAAAGTAAGGATTAAAATATGAGAAATCGTATTTTTCTATGTCCTAAAGATCATGTACTGCTAAATCCATTGGTTTTAAGATTCTCAAAAGAGGATAAAGAAGAAGAGCAGGCCAAAGTCTGTTTGTTTTAGTTAATTGTTGCCAAGATTGAGAAGGCCAAGTTCATGTAACTTTCTTAGTAATTTAATATATATATATATATATATACTATCACATTAGTACTCAAATATCATAAACTATAATAATTCCTTATAATCTAGAACAAGAGGCTGCTGGAAAAATATATTATTATATGTATAGTCATTCATGTGATCAGGGGTAACTTCTACACATATATAATGAAATTATATATTAAGTATTTCTTCCCATCAGTCAGAAAAATGGGTCCCCTGAATCAGTGAAAATGATCGAGGGAATTATTTTATACGTTATCATCTTCATGCCTAGTTAAGCTACTTCTCCATAGCCATGTTCTCCACTCCTGTTTTTCACTGAACATACTGCTAAAACAGTAATTTTGTTAATGTGTTAAAGGAATAATACAAATATAGAGAGAGAGCAGTTGATTGTCAAAGATTGAGGAAAATAAATCATGAAGATACTTGTTTTGATAAGCAGGAAAATGTTACCCAAATACTAGGGGCTTTAGCACACCCCTTGTCGTGGAATTCATAACAGTTGTAAGAAATTTTAAAATTAAAAAAATATTCTTATACTAATTGATATGACAATTTAATTAATATACTCTCACATCAATAGCGTATATATTTAATTGGAGTGTCAACAAACAAATTTATAACTAAATTTTCTTGCGAAAGAATTCAACCGATATAATTTGATGAAGATAGAAGAGTGACTTTGGGTTCTCTATGGGGCCAAGTGCAAGCTGAGAAGTCTTGGCTTCGCTTTTTACCATTTATAAATAAAAATTATTATAAGAAAATTATTTATTTATGATCAATTATTTTTAATAAAATTAATTATTTTTTATAAAAATAAATTTATTTTTATCATAAATAGTCGTTATTGTCACAAATAATCTATCATAAATATTTGTTTGTTTTTTTTTTTTTTTTAGTGAAACAGTTATAGAAAATTGAAAATAATTTATATTTCGATTTTAAGAATCTATTTTTATGTTTTTTTTTTTTTTTTTTTGCACTTTTTATCCTGCATCATCATGTACAGTGTGCAGAGGTCGAATAACCATTCTATATTCTGTGTGTACCACATGCTTTTCTTTAGATAGGCTCATCCACGTAATTAATCCCTGGACCACCTTACTAATTAATAGAAGTACCTAAAAATCCTTTGACTATTAATTCAAGCTGCAAGCTATATATAAACATGATGTTTAGTCTGTCTCGGTCAGTGAGATCAATAACCCAAAAAGTCCATGCATCGAACGATCAAGATCAACCTCCCTCCTGCGCTCATGCATGTAAATAATTATCGATCGAGGTCCTCTAAAATTAGGCTGTATGAACTACGAGTACAAGGGTATGGACCATAGTACTTGCCACTTGGGGATAGATATAAATTATAAAGGGCTAATATTTAAGAAACCTGAGATCGGGATGAAGATGGTAAATATATATTTATATATATATATATATATATAGATAAACATCTTTTCCGACTGCCAAATCCCAACAGTTTCATAAAAAAAATTCATTGCAGAAAGGCAACGTGGATCTTGTAAATCTAAACCTGCATCTAAATAGTGGACCACCTCTTTGAATTTGCAAACGATCTGTCCCAATAGTGCCGGCTCTAAATTTAATGAACATATCATATTGGAGGGTGAGAAGCTCATCATCTTTGACTCAGAAGATTCATGACTAGAACCATCAATATATTTTCAATTCCGAGTTCTCTTTCTCTCTGTTATTTTATTTTTCTTTCTGCTATGAAATTTATGCTGTAAATCTGTCATTCGGTGGAAGCAACTAGTTTTTATCATGACCAACTACATATTATTAATCAGTAAATATATAATCGTGGAGTACGTAAATAATGTTGTACAATCGTTTTGAAAAAGAATGAAGTCTATTATTAAAAAAATAATTTTTTTTCATGTGAGTCACATATTTATTTACTTTTTTTAAAGTGATTATACGACACTTGCGCACTCACGATTGCAAATATCATTTCTCTTAAAACAATGCTCATAAAGAAAGTATTTTTGTTGGTTTGGATTCAAATATGAGATAAGATGATTTTAGATGAAAATTAAAAACAATATTATTAGAATATTATTTATTATTATTATTTTGATATTTAAAAAAGTTAAATTAAGATTTAAAAAAATTAAATTATTTATTATATTTAAAGTAAAAATTTAAGAAAATTATAATAATAAACACTTTCTAATTCCAAACGAGACCAAATAAAAAATTTGATTCCCACGCATTGTGATTTTTGTTTGGAAAAATTTTTGCATCTGCCTACACCGGCACACACTCAATGCATTGAGTGTAAGAAAATAAAAAAAATAAAAATATGTGAATGTGTGCCGGGTGTAGGCAGATGCATAGCAAACCCCTTTTTGTTTATTTCAAAGGAATATAAAATCCTGTGATGAATCGGAAATTCTGATGCGAGTATTTTTTTTTTCCACTCGTTTTGTGACAAAACATTCTATTTAGCTATCTTTTAGTTTTTTGGAATGGGAATTACCTTTCAACTGTTTTAACGGCTAACTGTTGAGCCAACCAGAGAGAGCCTTTGCATGGAAAACTGTAAAAACTGGACAAAACCCTGAAAAAAAGTGCAAGTTTGAAACTTATCTGAGATAGAGAGAAGGAGGTAACAGCCTCAAATATCCTTAATTAATATCAGTTCTCCCACAGGGTACATTGGTACAACTCCACATCACTGTGAGGAAAATTTAAAACCTTCGTAAATTTACATATCTAAACCCAGATGAACAATATTCGTGGGTTTTTGGGTCAGAGTCTAAAATAATAACCCTTAAAATACAAGAAAAATAAAAAGAGAAGAGAAAATTGGAACGGAGAAGCAATGAAGCAGCTTCATCTCTAGCAATTTCTCAAAAACAAAAACAAGCGCACGCCTGCCTAATCTTCATCTGAGCATGGATGTTAGAGATCGAAAAACAACCTCTTCACAAGGAATTGTGAGACCCATCTCGTGGTTGAACCCAAACTCTTCTTCGGCTTGTCGCAATAGGCTTTGGAACTCGGGGTGAGTCAAGTAAGAGATTGGGACAATGTATCTGCTTCTGTTCTCCCCAACATATACAACAAAATGGCCCTTTGGGACGTCCAAAGGAAGTTCTTGTTCATCATAGTCATGTTGTTTCTTTCCTAAGCTTGAGCACCTCCGGAGAATTTGCTTCAGTACGGCTGTTTGAGGCAGTTTGTTTGATTTTTTGATGGCCATTTTGGGGGAAGTGGTGAGCTTTCTGGGTAAGCAGAGGGAGAGGAGAAGAAAAGGAAGTTTGGGATGGGAGAAAAAGTGGGAGAAGTTTAGGTGGTGCGGAAGGGCTAAAGGGAGGGGGGTATTTATGGTGAGATTAGCGAGAAAGAGTGAAACAAAGTCATGTGGGATTGTGGACGGCAAGGGAGTCAGGAGACTCAGGACAGGACCTATGGGTCTGTGTGAGCTCTAAGACATTGGGAGCCTATCCCACTGTGTTTACTGCCCATTGTTGCCCTTTCAATGGACAACTTGGTCTCTCTCTCTCACGTCCATTGGCCTTCAAGTAATAATGGAACATTTGTCTTTTCGGGTATTTTATTTCCACTTTATATTTACTGTACCAGGTATCCTTTCATTTTTATAAATTTAAATTTACGTGTGACTTAATATAATATATTAAATTATAACAAAATTTAATAAATCATTTGAAATCAGATTAATTTATAAATTAAATTTTATGAAATCTCTTTATAACCCGTATCACATCTCTTTCTGTATATATATATATTTTCTTATTTTGTATATATTCTATATTTTATTATTACATAGTTACTTTAATCTTTTTGCTGAGATTTTTTTTATTTTTTTTGTCAATAAAGTAAAGAAAATACTGATCCAGAAAATAGTTGTACTTGTTCTCTGGTTCTGCCCTGAAGTGACATGCAATTTCACCAAATCAACTTTATTTTTTTCCATGTTCACTGTCAAACTCGATTATTTACTTGTAGAATTTGGGATTGAATCTCAAAGTTTTCCAAGATACAGATTTTGCCATGTCCCCTATTTAGGTGTTGTTTGACACATTCTTCCATCGTCTTGTTCCAGCCTTGAAAATCACCCCACGCACTACTAACTTTACTTTTTCTCTCTCTCTGCTAACTCTCAGGTTGCATAGTGATCATAAACTTACCTGATTTCCTCCACAATTATATATAAACAGTTCTACCATAACCCATCAGTTTACTAATCCGCCGGAACAATCCATGGAATAGACATGGAGTTACTGTTTATGCACTTTAACTCCATCTTAGCGTATTCCGTGGATTGTTGTTCCGTCCGGCTAGCCGTCCGTACGATTAGCTCTACTCTTCGGATGTAGGTACCAAATGACTAGCAAATCCGAAAATGAAGCAGTTCTGGGCTTAAGCGCTAGCCCTTCCTGAGTTCATCCCCTCTTTTCTCCTCTTCCCTACATTCAATGGTCGATAATAACTCTACTTTCTTTGTTTTCAACTATCAATACTTATTGTACCGAGACGTACGGCGACTTTTATGCTGCTGCTGCTACTGCGACTGCTCGCTCGTCTTGATTGTTGGGCCTGGGATTCTGCGTATCGGTGAAAGATAAAAGTGCAGTGTCTCACACGTACGTAGACATCCATAGCTCCTTGGAGCTTTCTTGTCCTCCGAACAATAATCAAACACAGAGAAATCGATTATATATAAATAAATTCATATAATAGATGTGGTATATTATATAGTAAACTTATTTTTATTATAAAATGAGTTTAATGGATTACATAAAAGTAGGTATGAGAATTTATTTTTATATAATTATTTTATATTTGCATCACTTCTCATAAAAAAAAACCCTCTCGAATCGATCCTGATAGAAAGTCCTGAGAGAGCTTAATTATTTCTTAATACCTATTTCGGATGACAAAGTAGGGTGGGCCTAGTAGACGATTTTTGCAAGCCGATATACTTTGGCATAATTCCCTCCAGATGTTAACTCTTTTAAGTTTTGTATTCTAACATCTAACTAAATATAAGCTATGCCTGTAGCTCGGACCCCTTTTATGTATGATTGTTGAAAATATAGTATCACTAAAGAATCCCTCAGTATCACATTCAACTTCATAACTCAATTTATTATATTCGGGTCTCCTTAATAATCTTGTCTTCTCATAAGCAACCAAAATGTTTTTCTAATTAAAATGTTATAAATTTTCACATATTAAGATTTAAAATGCAATATTTAATAGATATATATAAAAAGTGCTACATCAACAAATATATTTCACAAAATTAAACTCACAAATAAATGACTTTATATAATATATTATATATACTTTACAATAAAAATAACTTTACAATCTATTATGTAAGAGATAAAATATAACGGACTCATGATATTTCCTAAGTCCAGCCTAAAGGAGAGAAACTCATTACGAGAAAAGAAAGAGAGAAGAAATGAGGAGACAAATGAATGAGGGATGACAGAGTCTCAAGAGAGAAAATGAGTGATGTAACATAAAACAAATGAGGACAAGACATAAAAGGCATGGATATATACGACTTCAATGAATTTTGGCTAGGTTTCTTCAAAACTTCACATTCTTCAATCTCACTACAAAGACTCCAACGAGATGATGAAAACCCGATGATAAAACTCATAAGTCCATTGTATAGTGATGATGAGAGATCATAAGAGATTGTAAACAAATATATTATAGTAGATTATTCTCTCCATGAACCTTTGTGGACGTAGACTTAGTGTCGAATTACGTAAATTTGTGTTTTTCTGTATTTATCATATCTGTATTAATTTATTGTTTACCGTCATGGATGTACGTACGAACAATATACAACCACACCGGACCACCGTCGAGAGTTCCACACAACACCGATTAAGGCCCAAAACATCCTCTGCAAGGCCAAAAATTGATCTTTCTCTCCTTCTGAACTATTGTGCTATTTTTAAGTGTTAACATATTGTAACATATCAAATTATGACAATTTATAAATTGACGGCATAATGTTCCTGGTGGAAGTAGTACAAATCAGATGTCTAGGATATGAAATTTTGCATTTATACTCTTGTAATCTTGTTAATAATTTTTCTATTAAAAAAAATTTGTTAATAATCTTTTTATTAAGGATATGTGCACTCTTAAAATTAAAGGCGAGAAAAATCCAAACACACGGTGCTATAATCCAAAAAATAAGGCGTTTGGCTAATAAAGCTAAAAAATATATTGCATAGGATTAAAATACAAAATAAGATGACCTTTAACTACAGTAAATTAATGTTGTGGGTCATATTTAGTTTTCACTATAGATAAATTAAATTGTATAAAAAAAATATTTTCTTTTAACTCTTAACACACATTCTCTCTCTCTCTCTTCCTCTATCAAATTGTTTTGTTTTAGGAATGAAATCATGCAAGCCCTCTATCTCTCTCAACTAGGGATTAAAATATTTTTTTGAACTCATTTGACGAAAAAATTACATTTGAGAAAGTTCTTGCAATGCAGAATTTTATCTTTTTTTTTTTTTTTGTTATAATTGTGAGTTTATGTAATTTATTGCCTTTTAACCTTACATAGAAATAGATGATATTTATGATTAATAAAAAAAGAAGAAAAATAATATTTTTTTCATAGCTCTTAATTTAGAAAAAAATTTAATAGAGAAAATAAATTTTAAAAAATATTATGATTAAATTAATAATATTTAACTAATAAATAAATAATCTAATGTAAAAATAAATTTTAAATAAAATAATTAAATATAAAATAATATTATATTATATTTATATAATATATAATATATTTATATTTTAAATAGAATAATCAAATATAAAATCATGTGATTATATTTATATAATCAGATGCTCTAACGGCCAACGGGAACGGGCGGCGGTGTCCTTTTGTAAGCAGGGTAGGGTGCGGAATAGGGATAGGTAGCCAGTCATAAAAATCTAGGCCCAGATTAATGCTGGATGCTAAAATACGGCTAGTCCTCTCTTTCCTCTTCTTTATTAAAGAAGCGGTACGGTATTGGTACTCGTGGTATGTACCATCAAAGGCCTGCATGCACGTATTTATGCCTCCAGCCAATTAACATCTCTTTAATTGTTTCCGCCAATCGCCCGGTTGGATCTAATAATTTTTTGACCGTACAGTTTTGAGATTACAGTACAAATTTAGATAATTTTTTAAAACTATAAAAATATTTCTCTTAAAATTATATATTTTTTCATTTAATAAAGAATCTGTATATATAACATGGATTGTAAATAAAAATTTTTTAATTTTTTTATCTAAATTAAATTATTTAATTCAAATTGAATAATATTTTTATTGATTTATTATTTAAAAAATTCTACTCATTATTTTTAGATCACATACTACATATAATTTGTTATTTGTTTTTATTAGTAAATATGTTGTACATGAATGATTAATAGAATAATTTAATTAATTTAGTATAAATAAAATAAAAATAAATACAATATTAGATGTATGAAATAATGAATAATATGGCTCTTATTACTTATACGTACAACTCATCCACCACCACGTCATCTCCTTAAAAAAAGTGAAGACAAACGAAAGGTTGAAAATTTTGATTCTCCTTCATAATGCATGAATGGTAATACTAGTCTGTCTACCCTTTCAAATCTGAATAGGAGAAAATATATATATTTTTTTAAAAGAAAATTATCATTATTTATTTATTAAGAAATTTATATACATGATCGGATATATGTAGAAATTTCCCATATCAACCATTATCTTGTAAACTAATAAGTATATTTGGAGTTCCATCAATATACTATTTTTTTTTTGTGATTAGCCTGATTTTCACTATTATTGATATTTTATACAAACAAACATTCGGAAGAAGCATTATGTCTAAATAGAGACTCGACATCACCTTTCATAGAGAGAGAATACTCAACTTCTACAGACAAATATTCAAGAGACGATTTTTTTAAAACTAAACAATAAGGAAAGCAGTAAGATGAATGAAAAAAAAAAAGACAGATTATAATTTGAACTAATTTCGGTAGACTTTAAAATTTATGACAGTGCATGAATGTAACATACTTATCTCTTTTCAGTTACAAAAGTTAGATCTAAAATATTTAATGGTGGCGATTCCTGTGATCTGGCGCGTATGGCGAGAAAAGCTGCCGAAAGTAGTGGCATGTGAGGATTACGCGCAGTTGTGAGCTTCATGTGAGGATCGCGCTCGGTGATTTTCGTTAAACTGTCACTATCTTTCGAACGATTTGTGGCTTGTGGGTTTTTTTGTGCTGCACGTGTTTTTTGAGAGTTGTTGAAAAACTATAAATGTATCTGTTTAGACCTTGAAGGAAATAAAATAAATTAAGAAAATATAACTATTTTGATAGACAAGATGTATAGATTAGAGAAAGTAGGGAAGGAGAGGGGAGAATGATGACTCCTGCGGAATTCAGATATGGATACTTTTTATGTGAGAGAGAGAGAGTTTTTCGGGAGAAAAATAATTTTTTTAGCATATAAAAGTATTTTTATTAGAGGATGATTAATTTTTAGCGGTAGTGATTGGAAGCGAAAGTACTTGTTGTCCCGTGCCCAAAGAGTCTATATATGACATTGGATTTGGGATCCAAAAAGTTTATATAATTTTAGAGAAATAAAAAACGTAGGAAGAAAAAAAAAGAAAAAAAGAAGAAGCAATGCTACCATGTTCTGTCAAAGGAAGATAAAAACAGAGAGCAGAAGAAATAGAAAGGAGGACCCACTGCTTCCCACGGAAAGGCACAGAGTACAAAAAATACCAAGTTTTTTTTTTTAAAAATAAAAATAAAAAACATAGGCAAATTCCTTAGGTAGAAAACGACCCTGCCCTATTAAGCACATGAAGGCCATGTTACCTTTGCTCCCCCACAACCTCCGGTAAAGACAACATAGCGAAGACATGGAAATGTAGTTGAAATGTCAGCCAAACTGTTTGCATTATCTCCCCTCCCCCCAAGGCCAAGACAGTTCTCAAATATTGCAATTATCCTTCCTACCTTCTATTATCGTTATTCTAAAGGAAGTCCACTCATTGGTATCCTTTAATGGCCACCTTCCGTGCATATACTTTCAATACATGTCCTTGTTAACCCTCTAAATTAATGCTGATCACACGGTGAACATGACGTCTGGCTCCGGCAATTCTCTCCTACCATGTATATCTACCAAGTAACAATTAGATCTGGTTTTCATATAATTAATGGGATAGTACTACCTACATCCACAAACAACTTGACACCGACTGCACGAACTATATATGTTTGTGGATCGAGCAAATCCTTGGCTACGAATGGCCTGTGGTACTACTACTATTACTAATGTCCTGGAATTGGAAAAAAAAAACGTTGGAATAATAATATGGGCATCATTTTTTTTCGAGAACATTTATAGATACATACATGTTGGTCACACCTATCGGCTATCGGCCATAAATCAAGAGGAAAAGGCAAGGGAATGGCCCCCATTACAGCTCACCTCGGAAGTTGAAGGCATCAAAAGGACCTTACGGATGTACCTCAAAGCAATAGTCATGCGCACATGTACTGCTGTATGAGACATAAGAAACCTAGGTGTCAAAATTCAAATGAGTCTGCAACATAAATGACCCACCCCTAGGTTGGGAGGGGACAACAATTCTAGCCAGAGGTGAGAGAGCCCGGGGCCAGGTAGGTTGTATTATTTTGCTGCTACATGTTAGACCCGTACGCGTTTAAAGGCGTAAATGGAGCCACATAAATAACTTCCTTAATATATATATATATATATATGAAAAATATTATTTATATTTAATAAAAACTTATAAAAAATTTAATTATCTATGCATGATATGTTGAAAATTATAAAATTTAAAATTTAAAATTTAAAATAAAATTAATAAAATAAGTCTTATAAATAAAAATAAAAATAAAAATAAGATGGAAAGTCATATAAATATAATTACCAGGAAAACGAAGAACTACCGGCTGCCGAATGGGATTCAATGGGGGTGGGTGGGTGGGAAAGGAGAAGAAACAGAAGCAATTAATAAACAAAAAAAAGCAATGTGAATGGTGGGACAGGCTACTCATGTGGAGAATGAATGAAAATAATGACCGCAACCGGCCTGGTTATAGAGACTAGGAATGAGGTTAGGCTCATAAGTAGGCAATGCCGAGGGGACTAGGGATGAACATCCGGGAACAAACAAGTTCAAACCCAACGACTCACTGTAGCTATTATTATTAAGGGCTAGTATTTCATATTGAAATATGACGATAAAAAGATAAAATTATATTTTTTTTTATAAAAAAATTACATATTTTTAAATGGTGTGTAAGAATGTGAAACTTTTGTTTAGAATTTTTCTATTATTAATGGTAAAACATGAGCTCAATAACAGCATCCACATCCAACTCAGCAAAACTTAATTTTTTGAGTAAAATATGGTCACAAATTTTAGTAGTTTGAGTTCCAAATTCGGATAAGTATTTTGGGATTATATTAAAAATATGATCTTTAGGAAAAGAAAAATTATTATTGTGGAAGATTTAACTATTAGAAAATGATAAAATACCATATGAAAGGGCAGATTTTAATAGTATGACCGCTGGAGTTTGGAAAAAGTGTTACCGTTGAGATGATATTGATTTTCAATGAAATCTTATCACTTCGGAAAATGCAAATTTTGAAAAAAAGAATGGATAACTTTTGCAAATATTATCGTCTTTGACAAAAATAATCTAAAATTTTCTTTAAAATCTTTGTTAGAGATTAATAATTCAAAGCACAAGGAAGAAGACAGATAACTAAGTAGTTAAAAATGTAAAAATAAATAAATAAATAAAGAATATGGAGTGAGATGTATGAAATTTTGGGAAGATGAATAGTTATAATAGAGAAATATAATTTTTGAGTAAAATTTGGCAAAACTTTTGTTCAGCCCAACGTGAATGCTCTATGAACGAAAATGGAAATAAGGGTATAATCCACCAGGCCCAAACTCATTAAATGAGGCCCAACTTCATTGTGGGAGAAAATTAATATCTATAGTGATTTTGTTATTTTAACAAAAAAAACCTGATCTAAATTCTAATGGTTGATAGAGATGAAATATACTAATATAGTATATATATATATATATATATATATATACCTGGTAATTTTCCAACTTAATATAGGTTAAATGGTTAATATTTCAGATTTTCTGAATTTGACACATAAGCCTAACTGAAGCCCAATTAAGAACATGGGAGGCTCAATGGGCTAGGTAACCACTTTCTCGGGCCCATTAAGTGGCGAATGCTGGGCCGAGAATTTGTGGCTTGTGAAGAGAAAATACCGAACTTTTTTTTTTTCAAGCATATATCTATTCTCTTAAGAAATTTAAGTATATTTTACACGCATACCAAATATAACTGACTTGAAAAATGAAGCCCACCCACTCATCAAAGAGAGGTTTTGCTCGTATCTTGCTAATTAATACTAAAATGAAATAGTACTGCTCCTTGGTCCCTGCTTCAATATAATTTTGCCATTTACTCCAAAAATAGGCAAGAAAGGGAAATTAAGAAAAGGAGTTAACTCACGAAAAACTCTGTTTCAGATCTAAGTAGTTAACACAGCTTGCTGCAGGGACGCCTCTTCAGCTTGCAAGCTCTCATAATATTTGACGAGCACCTTCCAACCACTGGGGCACATAAAACCATCAGGAGGGTTCTCTCCATTCCTTGCATAAGTCCTCATCTGAAACAGCACAGTAAATCCAACTAATAAGGTGCAGAATTCTAAAAATGACACGAGGTTCCTAATAGCCAGTAAAAAGATATCTCAATGGACACTCATGAACCAGTCCAGGAAAACTACAACGCATGATTCTATAGAAATTATCAGGACAACCAAGATTTGAAGGTTCTTCCTTTTTAAAATCTATTCCATTTCAAAGAGCGCTTATGATGACATGACCCCGTTTTTTCAAATTGATTTGTGCTCTGTTAAATGTTGACCATAGTAGACTTTGGTCTAATAAATGGTCAAATCACTAACTATCATCAGTTTCCAGAAACGATCCCGTTATGTCAATCTTACTATACAGGTAGCTTCTATAAAAAGCGCAACCCACTTTCTGACTCAACATTCAGCAACCCAATCTAATTTACCCAGGTAAAGCTAGACAGAATTCTAAAAAACTCCATAGAGCTTCTGATGTTTTACCAGCAACCATGAAACAAGATATAGTTCTACCTTGGTTCCTGATATGAAGAGGAAATCTTTTGCACGTGAGGGATCAAAAAATGCCATCTTTTTATCCACAGTGTCATATGCTGCCACCTGCAGTTTATGAGGAAGAAAGAAGATTAAGAGCGCACACACAACAGGTGTGTGTTGTGAGGAAGGAAGGAAGAAGATGAAGTAAACTGCATGCAGTGATGAAATGAATCATTGTGTAGGGACTCAGAAGGTTAGCTTTAGATACTTGTGAAACTGCTAAGTATGTACTGCGTTTATACCACCTCTTTCAAGTGTTTTTTATATGTAAAACATGTCATTAAAGAGGAGACGGAAAGAAGAAAAAATCTACACAACCTCCACACACCGCACTTTTTTTAATTTTTTTTAATTTTTTCTTTTATTAAATATTTAATATATGAATAGAAGAATTGAATTAGTTTAAAAAGAATAAATTCAAAAAAATAAAATAAAAATTTTAAAAAATTGTGGTGTATGGAGGTTGAGGAGGTTGTGTAACATTGCTCCGGAAAGAATTAAGGCTTGAAAGTGGTGCAGATTGAAAGCCATTCAAAAAGCATATTTAGGAATTCCAGTTTGAGCTTGCTAATATGAAGCTGGTATATAAAAACACGGACCATTTCCTAAAGTTCCTGACTTCATCAGTTTGAAGACACATAGGAGATAACGGCATGAGATGTATTTATTAAAAGTACACCACAACCATTCTCATCGTTCAGGGAACTTACACAAAAATAGACTAATAACTAATAACTGCCTTGGGAGAAAAAGTACTTAAACCATCAAGATAATTTCCTATTATTCGCAATCCTGAACATCTAGCAGAGTTTTGATGTTACAAATAAATAGATTTGAAATAAAAGATAATGCAGACTTTTTTGTTTTGATCAGTAAAAATAATGAAAGAAAATGCGGATAATGCAGGAAGCAATAATATAGAAATATCCTTGGAAGCAATGGGATGGAAATACGCAATAGAGCTTCGACAGTCCAGCCTTAAGGCAAAGCATAATGTTACCTACCCTAAAAGGCAAAATATTTAGCTTCTCCAGGCCAAGAGCCATGCTTAGGACCCTTTTCCCATGATCGGGGTCATATAAATCCCTCTTCTCAGTTGGATGACCCATACCTGCAGGATCACGACCAACAATGTAAAAATTGGCACCTGCATTTATTCGTGCTTTTGCATGCCACTGTACTTCAGTTGGACCGGCATAATGCATAGGTGATGGAAATATGGCTACAATCGTTGTCTCTGGGTCTAGAACTCCATCTTCTAGGACCTGAGCAGAAACAAAAACCGTGAGCAAAACTGACATTTAGGACACTGAAGAATGTATCAATTAAATTTCAATTGAACGCATGGAAACACAAGTTGGATGTACAAAGATCACTTTTTCACCAAAATGATGATTGAGTTTTAATAGGGGGACGATTCAATGAAATCATCAAATGATTTCATTTAGTTCTTATAAGTTTAGGTACTGGAAAGCTATGTCCCATGCAATGGCAATTAGACTTATTGCAGAGATATTCAACGAACCAGCAAGGGATTTTAGTGGCAATTCGCTGCCAAACTCATTATTACTCAATGTTATACAAGAGCCATGCAATAACCTTGCTATGTTGCTCCATCCGAACATCCAGGGGAACATCATCTGCCTTTGTGAAACCTCCCAAAGGATGCAACAATAAAATTGGATTCTTGTAACCCATTTCCAAAAGCCGCCTGCGTGTATCGTTCATTAATAAGGCATGCCCATTGTGGACAGGGTTCCTTAATTGAAAAGCAAAAACTGCATCTGCCTGTCGCCTGTCAAATTCCTTCCGGAGTTGTTGAGGTGAGAGCCTGTAGTGATCAAGTCCATCATTATATTTGATAGGACTCAAGACTTCCAGGTCTCCACCAACCAGCCAATTTCCAGCTGGATTGATAACCTCCTCAACATATGGCAATCCTGGAGCAGTTGTACCCCAAGTTCTAGCTATTCTTTCTTCTTTGTTATGCTTGTATATTTCAATGCTGCAAAAAAAAAAGCAGAAAAACTTAGGATGACAATCAATAACATGGACTAGAAACACATTTATAGTTAGTATTGTGCAACCAAACTCTGTTAAATACAAAGAAACTATGATTTAAATAAAGGGGGAAAAGAAAAAATTATCAATTTTCCAGATTTAAGGGCTTCAGAAGTGCCAAATAAAATCAAGATATGGCCAGTCAAATACAATGCGGCCCATGTTCACACGAGCACCACACACGAGGATAGAAAGAAGGGGAAAGGAAAACATGAAAACAATAGGCAGAAGCACCATTTAGTATTGTTCCCGAGCAGACTAAGAGCAGTTTCGTCATCTTGACCGTGGTCACGACACAATTAGAAAAGTCCCAAGGTTCATTTCAATCAACAACCCCCAGCAGTACATAAGTTCTGGGTATTTTCTCCAAGTATTCATCGATTCAAAATTTATGGGAAGTTCAGATCCAGCGTGCACAGCCAACTCAAATGCATCAAATTTCAGTTAAATTCTGCCTAAATACGAGGATGAATTTCAGCTAAACATTAACATATCTAAGAGTCAGACGGGTATGTCGTTGCAAAGAAAAATATAAATATAGAAACAAGAACAAGACGAACTATTTAGATTTTATAATCAGAAAAGACACCTGACTTACATTGTCAAAATTTTCTTAATTTTCTATTGCGGCACCTAACAATCTTCTCTTGAAATCCCAAACTAACATGTACGGTGTCGATAACCTGCTCTCGTTAATTCATATATTTTAACAAATAACAAACATTATTCAATTGATACCGGAATCAACGGGCAAACGATTATTCAAATTTATTCCCGTACTGAAAACGACTAACCTTTGAAGAATACCGACCAAATCTCCATTGGGTCCAACCAAACCCACTTTGGGAGACGACCCAATTCGCTCCTTGGTCTCGTCATCAATAGCTAAAACAATGGGAAGCGACATGTTCACCACAGACCCATCCTCCATTCTCAAGCAACTGAAATGCAAACTCTGCAAATACTCGTTCTCTCTCATAAACCCTCTCAGTGGGCTCGCCCACCCCTCGCTGATTACGAGTACCCACTCGATGTCGATCTTTGTCAGCCTCACCTTGGGCAATGCCTCCGCCTCTAAAGTTTTCTTCACCCGCTCGCTCTCCGGCACCACGAGATCCACCAGAGCCCCGCCGTCCGGATCAATCAGGGAGCTCTTGACCGGACAACAAGAAGAAAAAGAAGAAGAAACATGCATTGTGGGTTTGTACGCTTTGGAGATCAATGGGTTCCGACGATAAATTGGGTTGGTTCGGATCTTGGTCTTATAATCTGCGTACGAACTTATCTCGCTGGTTTGGGGATACAGCTTCAGATTAAGGTGGTTGGTGACGTGTAATTTCATGCTCAGATACATGCTTGTGGGAATTTTTTGTGGGTTTGAGAACAAAAACTCGGAAGTGACAGAGAGATCCGACCACTTTGCGGGACCGTACCTGCGCCAATAAATTTAGCGAACGTCATGTTTGGGAAATGGAAGAAGAGCAGCCAGATTCCCCACAGTACACACGTTTTTTTTTTTTGGTGACAGTTCGAGGCCTTGAAAGTTGAAAGCAATCATGCCACAGTCGTTCTTCGATGGGAGGAGCTACAGGCCGGTCGGGTGCTTATCACCAGAGGATTGTAACAGATTGTAATAGTCCGTTAGTTTCTCTATGTTTGAATTCATTCAATATTGTTGTTACTTAGATTTAGGAAACAGTTTCTAACTACTCTATATTTTAGGATGTCAAACAAATGTTTGTTATCCCATATGTGAATTTAACTGTTGCAAAATATATAAGAAAAATGCAATTGATTTTCTCAATCTGATATGGTATTAGAGCCACCACAAGGGGTATAAGCCAAACTCATATGACTGATGTCAAACCCGTGCTAACTCTCATTCCAACTAGCCCACCTCTGATGTTAAAATTTGGCTCTTCTTTGTCTGATCCCACAGAGTATAGAATAATTGTTGGCAGTCTTCAATATCTCTTGATTACAAGACCTGACCTTGCATTTGCGGTTAACAAGCTCTCTAAGTATATGCACACACCAACAACCGACCATTGGAGCTTTGTTAAACGTATACTACGTTATATGTGTGGAACTATTAATGAAGGCCTCCAAATACATCGTCAGTCCCCATTGAATCTCCATGCCTTTTCGGATCATCTTTATCGTGACTTACCACTCAATTTACAAGCCTATTCAAATGCAGATTGACTGGTGACAAGGATGATTTTTCATCCACCAGTGCTTATGTTATCTATCTTGATCGCAATCTAGTATCTTAGAGTTCTAAGAAGCAGAAAATTGTTGCTAGATCTTCCATTGAAGCTGAATACAGGTCAGTGGCTAATGCAGCTACTGACTCAATTGGCTTTGTTATCTTCTAACTGATCTTGGTGTTCAATTGCCTTGCTATCCCGTCATATACTGTGACAATGTCGGTGCTAGCCAACTGTAACACCTTGCTTAATTAACCTTTGATTAACCCTTAAGTGCTATAGATTATGTTTTTAATTATAGGTTAATCACTTTCATTAAGGTTAATAGTGGGATTAGTATTAATGTTGATACTTAGTGTTAATGGGCTAAGGATTAGGGAGGCAAGTCCATTAGTAATTTTGGTGAGGCTTTTTATGACCCAAGTACATTCATGGGTCTAGTTCAAGAAAACCTTAAACCAAGCCCTTAGGAAATCAAGGTTAGTTTTGGCCTAAGTATAGGAATGTATAAGGCCTTTGGTGTAGATTGGACCCTTGGTCATTTTCAAACCCTTATGGCCCAAAGCCATGTTTTGACTCATTTCACCATTAAAATATTAAAGGTCCAATACACCATACCATTGATTTTCTTAAGCCCAAATCACACTCAAAGTACCTAAATTAAGTTTTGAAATTTGGTTAAGGTCATTAACCATCATACTTGAAGTTAGTACACTTTAAGCCATACTTTGAAACTTAATCATGCTTAATCTTTTCTTAAATTTTTTAATTCAAATTTTCTCGATTTAATACTCCCTTAAACTATGA
Source organism: Juglans regia (assembly GCF_001411555.2). NCBI lineage: Eukaryota > Viridiplantae > Streptophyta > Magnoliopsida > Fagales > Juglandaceae > Juglans > Juglans regia. Next base: position 28,838,801 of record NC_049911.1, on the reverse strand, counting down.
TTAGATCATGTTAATACCCTAGCTAAAGCATGCCACATGTCATTAAGAAAAATAACATAACAAGCCCAAATCATGCTTCAATCGGTTTTATGCATTGCCCTTTGTAATGCTTGGATTGCTTTGCCTTTGGGCCCAACATTTTTGTGGTTTGTCCTCAATGGTAATATGGTCCTTAAACACCTCATGAGACTCTCCCAAACTCAGTTTGAGCCTTAGACGAAATTGGTTGCATCAACCAACTCAAAGAACCAAACCGGGTGTACCTTAGTCTAGTTTGTGTATGAATCATTTGGACTAAATTTGAACTAGTCTCCTGCCATGGTTTGCACCACCACCCCATGCCACCATCTTTTCCACCCAATCACCAATAAGTCCCGTGACCATCATAAAGAATTTTGACTCATTTTGGCTGCCTAAAAACATCCAAAATCGAATTGATTTTCTGCCACCACAAATCCGCCTCCATCCACCTGTTTTCAAGGGTGGTTTGAGGGATATTCTACCATCCAAATAATGCCCTACGACCTGGAGTCATCTACAGGACCCTTGCAGCTACTATGGAGAAGAAATGATGGTGGTTTAGGGCACTATTTCATTCTGCATAAGTGACTTAATCTCATGTAATCAAATTAAGAAATTTTTCAGATTTGAGCACCTCCCACTTCACCTAATTACCAAGCACCCAATCCAACATCCCTCACCCCTTGGCCACCTATAAATAATTCCCTCTCATTTTCATTTCATCCACACTACAGCTCCAAGGGTGTGTTTAGGTAGTGAGAAATGTTGAGAATGTTTGTGAATAGTTATGAGTAGAGATTGAAGTGAGTTTGTAGGTCCCATGGAGAGTATTTTGAGTTGTTTGGATGTGTGAAGTATGTTGAGTTGTTGACTTTTGAATAGGTAGTTGAAAAATATGTGGGTCCCATAAATATTATAGTGATTTTATTTTTAGTAATAAATATTATAATGATTTTATTATAGTGATTTTTTAATATTAATAAATATTTTAGTGATTTTATTTTACTTTTATATATAATAATGATAAATATTATAATAATTTTATTTTTAATTTATATATAATAGTGATAAATATTATAATAATGTTATTTTTTATTTATATATTATAGTGATTTTATTTTAAATTTATATATAATAGTGATAAATATTATAGTATTTTATTTTTTATTTATATATAATAGTGATTTTATTTTTTATTTTTATATTTTAGTGATTTTATTTTTTATTTATATATTATAGCGATTTTATTTTTTATTTATATATAATAGTGATAAATATTTTTTATTTATATATTATAGCGATTTTATTTTTTATTTATATATTATAGAGATTTTATTTTTTATTTATATATTATAGCGATTTTATTTTTTATTTATATATAATAGTGATAAATATTTTTTATTTATATATTATAGTGATTTTTTTTATTTATATATTATAATGATTTTTTATTTATATTTAATAGTGATAAACATTATAGTGATTTTATTTTTTATTTATATATAATAGTGATAAGTATTATAGAATGCTTGTGAATAGTTATGAGTAGAGATTGAAGTAGGTTTGTGGGTCCCGTTGAGAGTATTTTAAGTTGTTTGGCATGTGAAGTATTTTTAAAAGTACGAGAATATTTGAAAAGTGTTGAGATTACTTTAGTACCCAAACACACCCTAAGTATCCTCTTGAGTTTTGAGAGCATTTCCCCCTCTTAGCGATCAAAGGAGTGCAAACCGAGTGAGTTTTGGTGAGTTCTTGAGTGTTCTTGTATAAGGCAGTCTAGAGAGCTTAAAAGACCACGAAATTTTGTAAGTTGTATTCTTTTTGATCTTACCTAGCATGTCAAGTTTTGTTTCCAAGTGTGTTGATACAAAATTTAGTTAAGTTTTGAGAAAGTTATGATGCTTAATGCAAAACCGATTCAATTAAAAGAAGGTTTGAATAATTGAATTTTTTAATGGAAAACTTAGCTATGATATGCCCTAAGCATGATTTGATATGATCTAACATAGTACTAACATGATTATGGAATGTTAAATTTATGATTAGAAGCATGCCATGATAGGTTTTAAATTTATCTTGTTTTGATTAACAAGCATTAATCGGTTTTAGCATATTGGTGATTAAGTATTTATTATCTTTGATTAAACGTTGGGATGAACTTGATTACTCAAGGATTAGACTTCATAATGTCCCTAAAGATGTTAGTGATCATTAATGATTAAATAAAATCTCATATCCATGCATTCATAGGGATCGATAGTTGAAAATACACATAGGCATTAACTAGGATGCATGCCACGGGTTGGGTTGGGACTAATTGAATAAGTTCCACTTTGAATTTTAAAAATCCAAGGGCATAGATGATTTTAGAATGCCAAAAATATGAATTCCATGAAATTTGGTTAAATTCGAAATTCGTTTACAATTAGTGAAAATTTAGGGTCTAAATGACAATTTGTGAAAGTATAGGAGTATTTTTGTAAATATCTAATTTTTGAAGTCTTTGATTTTAAACTTATCCATAAGGGTATTAATCCTAACTTAGTATACACACAATTTACGCAGCTACGACGCTAATTTTGAATTTTTCTGAAAGTTTGTAAATTGACTTCTAACTTACACATTGATAAATTTATTATAAATTATTGATAAATACTTCATTTATTTTTCAATTATCATTTTGGACATAATTTATCATGTTATATGACACATTGAGTGCATATTTATATAACATATGACATTTTCCATTTTTGCATATTACATTTATAAAAGTCTTTTTTTTTTCATGAAATTTACTACATTTGCACATGTCATGAAAAATGTTTTCTTTAAAGCAAAGCATGAAAATTATTTTTTTACGACCTCTAAAGTTAGGATGGGGAATTATCCTGGTAGAACTTCTCTATTCACTCTAGAGTGTTTAATAATAGAGTGGTAACTCCCGGGTTGACGAAGAACATTCAACATGTTTCGAATGAGTTATTTTTAAAGAATGCCGAAGCGTAGTCAACATGTTATGACACCTGACGCTGGTGGATGTACACATTATAACTTTTATGATGTTATGTTATTTACCAATACATTGAGAATGAGTCTATAGACAATGTAGTTTCAACGTAAGTTATACTATGGTCACCGACAGGTACTGCATATGAGGAAATATGACATTACCACACGTTTTGTTATTAATTAAGATGATGAGGTAAGTCTATTATGATTAAATTTTATGATTAAATTTTTATAAAGAAGTTATACCTTTTTAAAAATGATGACGAAATTACTTAGAGTAAAAACCCATATCTCCATATTTTTAAGAGATATTGAGGAACCTGGATGAGAGACATGCATACTGATTTTTTGCATCTCATGCATTGCATATTTATCATTTTTCATGATTGATTTATTTTCGTGCCAGTTAGTTGTTTAACTTACTGAAATTTTGAGTAAATATCACCCTTTTATAGGACCACTATCATTCCACTAGAGATGATAGAAGTTGTGTCAGTAATCGACCAATATGAGATTAATGAAGCACTGGATTTGCATGATTGAGGAGGATCTAGATCTGGAGAGGAAGTTGGACTTAATTTTTATATTCATAGCCTAAGTCTTTTATGCTTTAGATCGCATGAAGAAAATGATATAATTTTGTATATAAGTCTATACTACTTTAGTATTTTGAACATGATGGTTATCTAATAAAGTTAGGATGTTTTAGTTATTCTGACATATTTTTCACCTTGAGCTTTTATTTCTGCTGCGATTATTGCATACTGCTAGTTGCATACTAGAATGCATTATATATTAATTGTCATGAACGAGTGTATGTAATATTGTGTTGCATGTCCCGACGCTCTAAGTCTTCGTTCCAACCCAAGTGGGGATTTGGGGCGTCACAGTGGTGGTATCAAAACAATTCATCTCTAGATAAACTCACATGTCCTTACGAACCTTATGCTAGAATATAGGTTTGAATCATTAGTCTTGCATAGGCTTGAATCCTGCAGTTAGAGCTTGGTCTGACATGCATAGGTGTAGGAAACTCTATTATACACTTGCATGATAAAAAAAATTCACAACATCTTCCCCTCTTTCTCGATCTCCCTCACCCCACACCCTGTCGTCTGCTCTTTCTCCTCACCCCAGTCGCGCGCTCTCTCTCTCTCTCTCTCTCTCTCTATCTCTCAAGCCGACGTTGCTGCTGCAGTTGCTATTGTTATACTTGGGTTGACTGGCTGAGGGTCTTAATATTGGAAGCCATGAAGGTGCCTTTTAAAACTTGGTTTTTTTTTTCTTCTCCTACTTTAAGAGTTCCTGATCAAAATCTTGTAAATGGTTAAACCGTCATTTACTTTTTCCTCCTGATACCAGACTTCCTCTCCTATAGCATCCAAAAATAGTAGCTTTGAAAAGAGCAATTAAGTTGAGAGAAAGGAGGAGAGAACACTCATAGTAGTCAGTTATGGTTAGTGGAGAGAGTTGTGTAAGAAGATGCAAGAAGAGACAGTGAGAGAAAAAATAAACAAGAAAGAATAAGAAAAATAAGAAAATGAATTGAATGTAAACAAACAAAAAATGAAAGCTTTTTAATTTCAATTCTCTCTATTCTACATCTCTAACAATTTTCTAAAAACTAAAAACTTCCAAATAAAATGGTTTATATCATTCAACTCTTTTATCTCTGTCTCTCTAGTGTTTTTATTGCAATTCTACAAGTAATATTTCGCTAATTGCTGCTGGTTTAAATTTTTCTCATAGTTTTATGCTAACAAGAAGCATCAGAACAATTCCTATCAAAATGTTTCACATCTTATTGCAGGGGTGTTGGGGAGAGAAAGGAATGGAGAAAGGGAGAGGAAATGGCTTCTGGTGAGAGGATATGAAATTAGCACTGGGGAAAAGGAGAAAGGAGAGGAAATGGCTTTTAGTACGGGAAGAGGAGAAATAAGAGGGTATATTGCGTGAGGAAGGGGAGAGAAATGATTTTTTTAATATATATATATATTTTAATCATGTATGCCATGTAGAATCGAGTTTCCTACACCTCTACGTGGTAGCGCATCATTGACAGGTGTAAAAAATTGAGAAGCACTTTGCCCAGCCTTGAGCTTTTTCCTTCTTGAATATATTGAAGAGATCATCGTAAAAACATGCCATTTGAAGGTGCCCGCTTGGAGCTGACCATTTATCTGCAATTATTAATTTATTAGCTCAAAGACCCACTTGAAAAAATTTGATTGCATGTTCGATAAGGCTCCGTAAAGTCATCTTATATTATTTATGAATAATAGTAAAAAAATAATAAATAATAATAAAAAATAATGAATAATTTATAAATAATAATAAACTATTTGTGAATAATAATAAATAATCAAACTACTTCTCCTACCAACATAGTCTAAAAAGGTATCAATGTCATAGGTCAGTCTACCACTTGGCCTTTGCTCACTCTTCACAATTGGTGCTGTATATGTAATGTTATATATAGTCATAAAGTATGCAAATACCATGGAATGCTTTAAAAAAGAATATGATCTATTATTAAAAAATTAAATTTTTTTATGTAAATCTTATATTTATACATTTTTTTAAAATGATTGTACGACACTTACACACTTACGACCGCAACTATATCATTTCCCTTCACGTTATTCTTTCAACCCGTCTCGGTTGTTTGGCCATCTACCCATCATTTCATCTTTGTTGTCCCTTGACTTAAATATATTGGAGCCCAAAACAGACAATGGCAGATGCAAAAGAATGTAGACGCCATTGCCACAAAGATTCAGACATGGCTTCGCTTTCCAAGCTCCGGGGGAAATGTGCAAAGCATCTCGGGACTTCGTGATTGGATGATGGTGTGCCCTGTTGGGGTATTTGGGCTTGAAATAACATCGTGGGATCGTGTCAATAGAATTCGGGAGGTAGAGAGATGTGGCCATGTGGGGTATCTATAGCACTTAATTGGTAAGTCAACAATCACTGATTCACTTTTGTGGTGTTAATTTCCTCGACTGCTCCCGTTCAAAGATTCGCACGGCATATTCTAAGAGCTTTTTTATTCATTATTTTTGCACATTATATTTATTTATTTATTTTTATTTTTTAAATTAATTGAATTATTTTAATCATCATTAGTACATTATATATTTGTTAAAAGAAAAATAGAATAAAAAAATATATGTGATATGACAATGATGAGTAAAACTTTTCTTTAAATAACTTTTTATTTTACTCAAACACTTTCGTAGAGGCGTTTGATTCTCTATTCGTATTAACTTTTTTGGGTTGCTTGAAATGGTTCCGTTTCTCATTTTGAGGAAACCCTTCACTCAAAAGATTAAGCCTGTTAACCTTTAGTCCCCCTCTTCTCTTCTCCATCTTTATCTTCTTCTATTATTGACTACACCAACATTTCACTTGCATGCCTTGAAAATGACTCACCCCTCGTTGCTCTTTCTTTAAAGCCATTTCTCACGCACAAGGATCTCTCTATATAAGTTGACATGATGAGTGAAATGATGATCAAATCACCCATTCTGGAATGGTCTAAGATGGATAATAGCATGTTCCTTCCCCCACCTTCCTTTCCTTCTTATATTCCAGTAGGGTAAAAAAAAAAATCTCTTTACAAGCATGCTAGTAACATACATACCAAACAGACCGTGTGGAAAAATCTACTGCCACATCGAGTATGTATGTATATATATATATATATACATATATTTTGGTTATGACTAATGTAGTCCCACAACATGCCTAAAATAAACGATGTATTTGCATGTCAACTTATAAATAGTATAACTCGTTCCAAAGCCACAATCAAAGGCATTCCAAATTGGCCTACACCAGGAGATAGTCCCTAAAGGGAAGGGGCCATGGTCCCCCGAGTCCATCCCTGCTCATTGGATGATTAGACTTGCATAGAGATAAATGTAATATGCATCTTATTGATCATTAATATTATAGGAATGAAGGCTGATGAAGATTCTCATGTCATCTGGACCCCCTATATGCATTTAGTATTTCATTTACCTCACTTTCAATTGCATCGTCCCTCCTTGAGCCTTTCTTCAATTTCGAGAAAAACTAATTCATTATATCATCCACTAAACATTTTATATTCTTTGTATATGACTTTTAAGGTATTATAGACCTTGATGAACATTTAAATTATCAGAAGTTTTATGTTTTATACTCTAAAATATTACCACAACAGGTATATTGCATCATCTAACTACTAAAAATGGCTACTTTTATACCATCATCAATTTACAACCTTTTAAAATGGATGAAAAAGTAAGTGATCGTGATATATTCTTAATAGGGTGGTAATCGGTCCGGTCCGGTCTGATTCTGGATAAAATTTAAGATTAAACCGGTATGTACCAGTTTTATATTTTTCAAAACCGATTACGTACCGATTACTCTCCTAAACCGGTACTTCCAGTTTTACTAGTTTTCGGTCCGGTCCGGTCCGGTTTTTCCATTTTTGTAAAATGTAAATTTCACAATTTGTCATTAAAAATTTGTTTATAAAAAAAAAAACTTTTAGTATTAATTATAAGTATTAGTATTAGGTATAATTTTTTAGTAAAAACTTTTAGTATTAATTATAAGTATAATTAAAATCTATAGTCTATATTAGACTATTCGTATTATTTATAAACTTATATATTAGTATTAATATTTAATGTAATAATTTATAAATTATAATATGAAATTATTTCATATATATGTATATATATGAAATTATAAATTAACATTTAATATATAAATTTATAATTATACATTATATATAAAACTTATTTATATTAATATTTAATATACATTTAAAATATTTTGTATAAAACTTATATATAAAAATATTATTTTTTATTTTTTTTAATCAATTGGTCTGGTTCAAAAAGTCCCAAAACCGGAACCGGACCGAAACTGGCCGGTTTTTACATTTTAAAAACAGGTTCTGGACCGGACCGGTTCAAAACTGGTAAAACCGGTCCGATCCGAACCGATTTTCTGGTTTGAGTTTACACCCATAATTCTTAATAGTTAAATATTGTAATATATCAGACAGTGTGATTAAGTAAAGAATCGATTATAATAATTTGGAGTCCAATATGCAAAACACTGGTAACAAGTATATGACAATATGTATTTCAAATTATATTTTTCTTTATTTGGCAATACTTAGATGACAATGTGAGACGAATTGTACTGGCTAATTTCTTTTATGATATTCTTAAAATTATTTTATTATTATTATTAATATATTATTTTATTCTTAGTTATAAACTATTTTGCTAATATTATATGTTAAGTAATGTTAGACTACCATTCGGCAGTCACGATGTGCCATCTAGGCAAAATTTAATATATTTTTTATTTTTTACATTTTTGTTAACATATTTAAATATTTTTTAAAAAATATTAATATATTAATAATTACTTTTTTAAATAAAAAAATAAAAAAATAAATATATATACAATCAAAATAAGAGTACAAAATAAAAAAACATACTAATAATATTCTTATATGTTTAGTATCTAAACGAGAAACCAAAGACCTACCAACCATACAAAAAGACGTAATAGCCTCCATCTTTCTCTGACAATCGTAGCGTTATTAACCAACGAGTAAAATTATACAACTTTTTTTTTTTTTTTTTTCACTTAATGCGTTGTCTGCAGAAGCTTCCGACTGATTCATAAATTAATTCTTTAATTATTTACTTTTTTTTTCTATACGCTCCTTTATTTTTTTTTTGCCTTCACACACCTAAGCATATCAGTCCGTCCACACGTCAGGTGTGTTGCGGCTGATGTAAAGAGTATCATGCAATGAGGCGGGGGGTACCATCGTCGCATAGTCTAGTTCCGTGCCTATTTCAAAAACCAAAAACAAAAAGTTCCGTGCCCTAGTTCGTCACCACCAAACAGATTTCGTGTCCCCAACAGTCTCGGCGCGGTTTCTTCTTTAGCATATTCTTTTTTCTCTCAGTTAAGACCGGGGTTACGTTTAAGATTCTCTTCCGTTGAGCGACGCTCTTTCTCGTTCACTTGTCTGGGCTGCGAGCTCCATTTCACTTGCAATGGGAGTTCCGGCTTTCTATAGGTGGTTAGCGGAGAAGTACCCGTTGGTGGTGGTGGATGTGATCGAAGAAGAACCGGTCGTAATCGAGGGCGTTCAAATTCCGGTCGATACTAGTAAGCCGAACCCTAACAACATGGAATTCGACAATCTCTACCTCGACATGAACGGGATTATTCACCCTTGCTTTCACCCCGAGGACAGGGTACGAGTCAATACACAATTTCATTTATCTCGCCTCTAGTTTTAATGCTCTACAACGCGGTTACGGATTTGTAGTTGATTTCGTGTATGGTTGTATTTTCCAGTATTTTTTTATTTTTATTTTGCGGGAGTATGTCAAATTGTTTTAACTTTAGGTATTGTTGCGTTTATTGAATTGGTTAATGAATGCTGCTATTTGCGTAGTACACGTGCTCAGTGTTCACTAATTGCATAGAATGTGGCTGAGATAATTGTTATAGTAATCACCAAATGATAACTTTTGATGATGAGGAATCCCAGAGACCATGCAAATGCAACACATCTTTTATCGGCAAAAAACCCAGTGCACTAAGTACTTGTTAACTGCAACTGAGTGTAACAAATGGGCATTTTTTGTGTACTTTTTATTATGGTCGTTTCAGCGCTTATATATATTTTATTAAGCTAGCGAAAGCTTAGTTGGTTGCATGTTTTATGGCCTTTTTAGAATGTTTATGTTGCAAATGTATGAAGAAATTGTGAACATGCTTGTACTCGGTGACGATTCCCTCCTATAATTAAGTACCTTGACTAAATGTGTTGACTAAATATTTTCCCGGGGGTTTAGGTTCCATGGATAAGTCCTAAGGGCTCTGTCGTGGGTGGTTCCCCCGTCATTAAAAAAAAAGAATGTGTTGACTAAATATTTTCTGAATATAATTTGGAAAGATGTGTTTTCTGCTCGCCTTACATGCATTTTAAAAGAAATGTGAGATTTACTGTTCCATTGAGTAACATAAAGCAAATTTAATGTGTTTGCATTCCCGGATAAAGTGTTGGATCCTTGTAAAGGCATTTTGGAGAAACTTTGGTTCTTTTATGCTAGAAATGCCTTCTAGTCTAGCATTCTCTCACGTGAAGAAGGATGTTATATTAATCTTTTGAAGGCTTGTCTGTATCGACCAACATCAATGCTCTCTTGATTTTGTATGGAATAATGACTTTCAATACGCTTTATAGTTGTATACCATATTCTCCTGGCCTGTCATCCCTTTTTTCTAAATGTATTTTAACCAATTATGCCTTTACTGTGTTTTAATGCAGCCTTCTCCAACAACTTACACGGAAGTATTTCAGTGTATGTTTGATTACATTGATAGGCTTTTTGTGATGGTGAGGCCTCGAAAGCTGCTATACATGGCCATTGGTGAGTATTGGAGTTAATTTTATTTTGTTACTGCAATGTGCTAGCCAATAAGTATCATATGTGCTGTTATAACTCTGATTATCTGGAAACTACTGGTAGATGGTGTTGCCCCAAGGGCTAAAATGAATCAACAGCGATCTAGGCGTTTTAGAGCGGCTAAAGATGCATCGGATGCGGTATGTGCTTTTATGCGTGGTAGGTGCCTCATCGTGTGTGCATGCGAGGGCTTCTTAACTTGATTGTTTGTTACCTATCAATATAGTTTTCTTTTTGATAGGTAACAAACAGTATAGTTAAGAAGCCCTTGCATGCACACACGACGAGGCACCTAGCACGTATAACATGCTGTCACTCCCTTTCCCAATAATGGGCTTCTTAACTGTATCGTGCTCAATAACGTGCTGTCACTCCCTTTCCCAAGAAGAGGAAAAGCGCCAAAAAGAAATGAAAATGAGATAGAGAATAAGCGAGGTTTTCCAACTATTGATATTGATGCCTTTTTTCTGCAGGCAGCTGAAGAAGCACGGCTAAGAGAGGAATTTGAGAGAGAGGGCAGAAAGCTTCCTCCTAAACAGGAGTCACAAGTTTTTGATTCTAATGTCATTACACCGGGAACTGAATTTATGGCTGTTCTATCAGTTGCACTGCAGTACTATATTCATCTCAGATTGAACAATGACCCTGGTTGGGAAAAAATCAAGGTATTTTACTTAAAAAGCTACCTTGCCACTTTTGTGGTTATATTTTTGTTTCATTGTGGCTATAATGTTCTTGTTTGTGTGTCTTCCAATTATCAAGGAGTGTGCTAACTTCACTTTTTTATTTTAATTTTTTTTGGAAAGGTCATTCTCTCTGATGCCAATGTTCCTGGCGAAGGGGAACACAAGATTATGTCATATGTCCGCCTTCAAAGAAACCTCCCTGGTTATGACCCAAATACACGTCATTGCCTGTATGGTTTGGTATATATCTTCCTTTGACATATACGTTCACTTGTATTAGGAATGTTACCTTGTTATTCTGTACTAACACTTGCTGCTCTCTCTTAATTGGTGACATGATAGGATGCAGATCTGATAATGCTAGGTTTGGCTACCCACGAAATTCATTTTTCCATACTTCGAGAGGTTGGCATTCCACTATTTACATGAATTTACTTTTGCTTTTATGTTTATTTTTCTTTTTAATAAGCTATATTGGGTAGATTATTAAATGAAGAAATTGAGGGAAATTAGGACACTTCGGCTTCTTCTCTTTATGGTTGATTGTAGAACTATGGAGATGCTCGTTCATTAGAATCAATTGGTATTATATGCCTAGGCTTTCTCCCCATTTATAACAAACAATCAGTTTGTTTTTGGACGGTCCATTTCAGATTGTATTTACCCCTGGGCAACAAGACAAATGCTTCCTATGTGGCCAGATGGGTCATTTAGCTGCAAATTGTGAAGGGAAAGCAAAAAGGAAGTCTGGAGAATTTGATGAGAAAGGTGAAAGGGCTGTTGTTGCTAAAAAACCATACCAGGTTTGATTTTGTTTTGTGGAAGACCTTGGCTATAGTCATTTGTGTATTAATAGAAATCTTTTTTATATCATCATCACTAATATAGAACTATATTTATCCTCTTGGCAGTTTCTCAACATTTGGACTCTTAGAGAATATTTGGAGCATGAAATGGCGATTCCTAATGCTCCATTCAAGATTGATCTTGAATGCATTGTAGATGATTTTATCTTCATGTGTTTCTTTGTTGGCAATGATTTCTTACCACATATGCCCACTTTAGAGATTCGTGAGGTTTGTTAAATAAGTGATTTATTTTGGAGGAAATTTTATAAAATATCCTATTCATATGGTTTAAAGTTTTAACTTCTTATGAAAAAAGGTTTGAATTGCCCTGCTTCGATGGGAAAAATGGCAAATTCCAATGTTTTGTAAAATTTCTTGTTATGATGCATTAGAGATGTATGATGAATTAAATAATTAGGCATGACTCTGGCCATTTTTAATCTCAGTAATTACGTGTAATCTCCACTCTAGCAATCCACAACAAAAATTATGCACATGCATACATATTGGAATTTGCAGGAAAGCTGTAATTGAATTTCCTTTTTGAATTCTCTAAGATTTATGCAAATGAATATCCACTACCCTGTTATTTTTATAGGGTGCGATTAACTTGCTGATGGCAATATACAAGAAGGAATTTAGGGCATTGGGTGGTTATTTGACTAATGGAAGCAAGGTATTTTATTGATTTTCTTCATATTAGCTTCTAGAAGTTTGTTCAGTTGCCAAATTGATTTCTCCCGTATTAATCTTCTTTATGGGCTGTATATCATTCTTGATGCTCACAGCCAAATTTGAGCCGGGTGGAGCATTTCATTCAGGCTGTTGGAACTTTTGAGGATAAGATATTCCAGAAAAGAGCTCGATTGCATCAGGTTTTCTCTGTTCTTGGATTGAAAATTTGACATGGTTCTGGCTAACCTCATGATGTGATGTTCTCTTGATTGATGAGGATTGTAGTAAGTATAGTGATGATTTTTTTTGGTAAGTAAGTATAGTGATGATTCTATCTGTCAACTGCAGCTTCTTCATTTTATCCCTGACTCTTCCCACTACCTTGTGGATTCATTCAGTTCCACATGCATTCATGGCTGAAATAATAACTTGAAATAGAACTAAGGTGTCAAAGAATTGTTGAACTTATTACTTAAATATAAAAAAAAGAATTGTCGAGCTTATGATGTAATAATATGACTTATCAAAAAAATGATGTAATAATATGTGCCTGTCAGGAAGCAGTGACAAGGATATGATAAGCAGGGAGCTGAGGTATGACCTTATATGATGAGGCAGAATGGTGAAAAAGACGTGTGGCTGACCTTAATTAATGAAAAAAGATTGATGAGGCCAAACTCAATTTAGGTGGAATTAGTTTTGAGAGAGCGAGTCAAGTTCCCGATATTCTTGCCTTCTGATTCCTGACTACTTTTTTTTGCTTGGCCTTTATGGGGAGATTCTGCATATCTCAGAATTTGTGTTATTGTTCAAACTGCTTGCATTTTAAAGCAATGCTTTTCTAAGAATATTATTTGGTCCAATACTGTGACGGTTGATTAGAGTATTGCCTTTTGACATATGTTATTCCTATATAATGCCTTTTTTTCTTTTACAAAATAAAAAAAAAAAACATATTTTTTGATAGGTTAAAAGATATTTTATTAATACTGAAATAGGCATAGCCCAAGTATAAAAAACTGAAATAATTGATGAATATTTTATCCTGCTTTCCTTTTTCAGCGGCAAGCTGAAAGAATAAAGCGTGAAAAGGGACGTGCCATGAGAGGAGATGACGCACAGCCTCTAGTTCAACCCGAGTCTCTGGTGCCGATTGCTCGATATCATGGTTCTCGTCTTGCTTCTGGTCCTTCACCTTCACCCTATCATCAATCAGGATTTAATCACAGTTCAGAGAGCTCAATTTCTGCTAGAAAAGATTACCAACTTGGACAAGCCACTGCAGGGTTATCAGGGCTTGACATTAAAAGCAAGCAGGCTTGGGCCTCAGATGCTAGAGGGACTTCTACTCGGCCACAAAAAGTTGCACGTTTGTCTTCAGGGGCCACGATTGGTGCCGCTATTGTTGAAGCTGAAAGTAGCTTTGAAATAGAAGTATGTTTTCCTGCTTCAGGAGAGGCACTTTAATGTAAATCTGACTCCATCAGTCATATGTTATGAGTAACTTTATATGGGTTTGGGTATGAGTCTTGCTGGCGAGGAGTTATAGTGCATCTTTATTGTATCATCATTTGTTTGTCATCTTTTTTTACCGTTATAAGATCTTAAATTAATGCTCATTGAGTCGTCATCTTTATTTTTCTCGCTTTTCAGGTAGATGAAAACAAAGAAGAATTGAAAGCAAAGCTTAAGGATGTACTTCGCGAGAAATCCGATGTCTATAACTCTCACAAGCCAGAAGAGGACAAGGTTTGACAATAAGTTACCTTTGCGTATTGATTGAATCTGAATTTTGGCATCATACAAATTTCAATTAACTTCTGCTTATTGCATGCTTTACCTTGAGTTGTTATATCTTTTGCGCTGTTTTATTAGGTTAGATTGGGAGAACCGGGGTGGAAAGAAAGATATTATGAAGAAAAGTTTTCTGCAAGAACTCCTGAGGAGCTTGATGCAATAAGAAGAGATGTTGTGAGTAAAATGAATTCAACTGTTATCTAACATATATATTTTTTTTTTATCAGTAAGTGTTATCTAACATATTAGCACTTGTATTTGGGAGAACTGTAGATTTATCTTGTATATTGGCACTTCTATCAGGTCTTGAGGTACACAGAAGGCCTTTGTTGGGTCATGCACTATTATTATGAAGGGGTTTGTTCTTGGCAGTGGTGAGTTTGTTTTCTCTTATTCTTCTTAAATTCATACGGGAACAATATCAATTGTCAATTAGAATGCAGCTACAATCTTGTTACAGTCGGGTGGTACCTATCTCTATTGGTTCAGTGGGGTTTAACAGGGTTGCTTTCCTAGGGATGCAGGTAGGGGTGCAATCACCCCTTCCTACATTTTTGCCCCATAGGGAAAAAGGTGAATGAGTTCATCAAGGGACTGTATTATATGGTTGAGGTTCATTTTTAGACTACCAACTTGTAACGCCCCAATGGAAGGCTCAAACCACATGACCTATACTTCAAAAGGACTAGTTAATGATACAATTGGAGTCCCATTGAAATCTTATAAAGAGCAAGAACTTCTTCCCAATCAATTTGGGATCCCATTCACCACCTACTCTTATCCTTATCCTATGAGATATCACACAACTTGATGTCCCAGGAACATGTATACATGAAACCAATTACTACAAACAAAGTAACAGCTGATGCAACTTGGCCTTGAATAACCTCTATTCAACTTAAACGATCAATCTGTAAGGGCCTGGCCAGATGTTTAAGAGCTGTGGGGCTCGTTCGTCTTTTGTGCTGTGAATTATCTTTTTTATTATTTCTCTCTATATTTTATATGCTTCTTTGTTTTTGGTTCCTTGCACTGATTTTGAACAAATTTTGTTGTAGGTTTTATCCCTATCATTATGCGCCTTTTGCTTCTGATCTCAAGGATCTTGGTCAGTTGAATATAAACTTTGAGCTTGGCTATCCGTTCAAACCGTTCAATCAGCTTTTAGGAGTATTCCCTGCTGCAAGGTGCAGTATGCACACTTTCTATATTTGATTTTCTTTTCGCATTTTTGTAACCTGTTCATTTACTTGAGAGCAAGTTGTTATCCCTGTCCAGTTGCCATGCACTTCCTGAGCATTACAGGAAACTGATGACTGAGCCGGATTCACCTATCATTGATTTCTACCCGACTGGTATGTTTCTTGCATAAATGTAATTATAAGTAATAAGAATTTCTCTCCCTTAAAATTGCCGTGCTGTTTTTCAGATTTTGAGGTGGATATGAATGGCAAACGGTATGCCTGGCAGGTGGGCTTCTGTTATAATCTGTTTTTCTAGGCAGGATGATGATGATGAGTAGGAGAGCCATTTTATCAATATTTTTGACACCTCTGCTTGCTTTTATTAAGGGTATTGCAAAATTGCCTTTTATCGATGAAGCTCGTCTTCTTACAGAAGTCCAGAAAATTGAACATACATTGACGGTATGATGTTTGATATAAGCCAGTTTTATACTCTGGTACCTTGCTAGTTTTGTTTTCCTTGCCTCCCCTTTTTCTCACTTTTTTCCAGATATGACTTCAAATTTTAATTGACTTCTGTATCATTTTGAAGGTGGAGGAGGTACGGAGAAATAGCGTGATGTTTGACATGCTTTTTGTGAAATTGTGTCATCCTCTCTCTGTATGCATAAGTATTCTTGATGAGAAGTGTAAAAGGTTAACAGATGAAGAACGTGCTAAAATTAAGGAGAGAATTGAGCCTGAAAAAAGGTTTGTAGTAGTTTTTAATTGTTATTCACTGAAATTTAATTTTTTCCAAGTAATCATTCCGTGCATTTGAGAATTCTCCTTATGGTTACCATCTACTTGATCTGGGTTGCCGAACTGCTGTCATTTTTTGTGCACAACATTTTGATGCAACTTCCATTCATGTTTCCCCAGTTTGTAGATTTGGTAATATCATCGAGACGTTCTCTTGTATTGAGAAAAATGGGAATACAAGATTTAGAAGTTATCTTTTTAAAGCCACGTATAAAACAAATAAGGAAATCTTTTCCTTAAATCTTATTCTATTTTTTGTTGTTTTCCTGCCAATTTAAAATGTTCCATATTTTGGTTGTTTGATCATTTAAATTTCATTTTCCCCTCAAAAGCTTGTGACAATGTGGTCCCTGTATACCTCTTTATAAATATTTATTTTGTTAATACATATGATGTCTGATTGGTTGTGAGAGTGTGCGTGTTTGTGTGTATTCTGTTTTAGTGAATCTTACATTTCCATCTTAATTTTGTACTTTATAATGAATGCATAATGTCTTACCTTGTATTGTTTTTTTTGTTTCTTAAGCCAGATAACATGCCATCTTAGCTTTTTTTCTTGATAGGTAGAGATGCCATCTTAGTAAGATGGATTATATATTATAAACCAGTATGTGCCACATTTGATGAAAAATTGATCGCACCTTTATGTTTTTCCATCGAGTAATTCTACATACAACCGTGAAGTGCGTAACCGCCGCGTAACCACTTTAAAAAAAAGTAGGGTCCACTATTAAAAAATTAATTTTTTTCATGTGGGTCCCATGTTTTATTCATTTTTTTCAAAGCGATTACGCGGCGGTTACGCAATTCACGGTTGTAAGTATCTTTTCTCTTTTCCATCTAAGTGATTTTTTTTTTTTTTCAAAACCTGAAAAATCTTGACTCCACACTTTTTTTTTTTTTTTATGAGTAAAAATGTATTAATATCAATAGGCGTAACCAAGTACACTGGGTGTATACAAGAGAAAACACCTAGCCCATAATAAAGAGCTCCTAATGAACATCACCCAAAGCAAAGCAAATCACTGTAACCACCTCAACTCCTTTTTTCCCACAAGACTAATACTCCACCTGAATGATCCTACAAGGATGAAGGAAGACTTCATACTCCTGCCCTCCCTCTCTAGTCCTCCCTCGACTTGTACTACCTCTCTTTGTGTCGTAGTTGATTGTCCAAGTAAGACGCTTTAACTCCCTGCTCTTCTTAAATCTTGATTTTGTTTCAAGCAAGTGACCGAGTAGTGCTGTGAATTGGTTGTCAAATCCTCCACATGTAATCCTCACACACTGTTGTATCTCGTTAACCTTTTGCAAAATCCAATCCAATGATGAACCAGCTATATTGTTTATCGGAGGAAGAGATACTTGGGGGACAAAATCTTCCCCAGACAAAGCTCCCAACTGTACACCAATCCCTAAACATTCCTCCTTGCAAGGCACCAACGACAAACCCATATTCTCCCCCCCCCCTCCCCCCAATCTCCTGCATACTAATCCCTTACCTCCTCAACAGCTCCGTCGCAAGATGTTTGAGTAGATGCCGATGGTTCTCTCCGTCATGAGTGGTGAGGCCATGGTTACCATTGGCGGTTCTAGGTTGGCAGCAAGTCTCGGCGGTACATCAAGTTCCTTCACCTCTGGCGTGGGTACCATCATTTCATCGATGAGAACATTGACCGGAGGTGCGCCACCCCCCGATGACCCTTCTTGTGCAACTTCGACGGACCCTTCATATATAATTGAAGAAGTTAAAATCAGTTTTAACCGTTTTAGCCATTTATTTAGCCTAATTCTTGTTAGTGGATGCCTTGACCAGCCCTTAGTAATTGGAAGACGCAACTTCTCTTTTATGACCTGCGTTATGGATTACAACTTTTTATGTTGACTTTTCTTTTACCACACATTGTCTTCCCTTTTGGAGAAACTGAGCTTGTATTTAGGAAGCCCCCACTCCCCCCTTCCCAAAAGAAAAAGCAGAATAAAAAGGTCTAAAGTTTATTCACATAGCATGCCTAAATTGTTCTTATAGGAATCAACATCCCTTTCTGGCAATTTATAATTATAATTCTTCTGCCGAAGGCTAATTGCTTATTGTGATTTTCTATATTTCACATGTTGTCAGAACTTTTGTGGTCTGGTAATAAGTATGCTGCATCCTTGGTTGCTCATGTCGTGGTTTTTTTTTTTGGACGGGGGCCACCCTGGTCCAGCCCCTCACCCTAGGGGTGGGCAGCAGGGCCCCGCACCGCCCTGCCCCCGCATCTTATATATTTTATCATATAAATATATATTTATACTATACATATTTATAAATATTTATTATTTGTATTATATATAAATATAGTAATATGCATTAAGTAGAATTTTACTTAATATTTTGTGTAAGTTATAGTGTAGTAGGGTAACTCTTTTATAGATTGTCAAGGCAATACTAGAGTCTTACATTGCTTAAGTGTGAGACTTGTATTGTGAAGGCAATGTATTAAGTAGAATTTTTACTTAATATTTTGTGTAAGTTGTAGTGTAGTAGGGTAACTCTTTTATAGATTGTCAAGACAATACAAGAGTCTCACATTGCTTAAATGTGAGACTTGTATTGTGAAGACAATCTATAAAAGGGTCAACCTACTACACTACAACTTACACAAAATATGCACTAGCAAATTTAAAAACTACATAATTTTTAAATTATAGTCATATTTACAAATTAAATTTACAATTTGGGTCCAAAAATGTGAGGCTCACCCCACATGGGCTGGGGGAGAGTTGGGCCCTTAGGCTTGGCCCCGCCCTCCTTTTAGATGTTGGGGGGCTGATTGGCCCCCATGATTGTCCGCCCAAACCATCGCTGAAAACCAACCAAAAAAAATAAAATTCCAAAATTCAAAACCAAACTTTGAGAGATAGAGAGAGAGAGAGAGAGAGAGATACCTGGGGTTGGGAGGCTGAGGGAGACGACAAGAGGGGGATAGAGAGACAACGACTGACGGTGGGGGTTTGGGCGAGAGGAAGAGAGAGGAAAGAGAGAGATGCCGCGGGGGACATAAAGACTTAAACAAAACTTGATGTAAAATGATGACGTTTTGGGGAGTTCTCCTAACAATGTTGTTTTATTAAAAAAATTATTTTTTTAATGTGTGTGTGTGTGTGTATAACTGGGCCGGGCAGACGGGGTAAACCCTGGGCAGGCCTGGGCCCAGCCCTGTCCCCTAGCAGTCCCTGGCGTGTAGGCATCTGCTTGCATGCCCCTGTATGTGGCCAGGTTCCCCGCTGCCCATCCCTACCCCAACTTTACTAATAAATCCTCACTTTTGGTGGAAGAATTATACAAGAAAAACTTGGTTACAAAAAACCCAAAACCAAGCTTAAAAAAACTATGACCTCTACACTATACTAGTTTAAAACAGTAATTGTTTCTACAGGCTTAAGCAAAAGTCTATTGCAGTTACAAGCAAGGCAAACTAATTGGAAAAAATGGTTATCTAAATTGTGGTGGTCCCAATGAATCCATTAGGTAATCCCCCAAAGCGAAATTAGGTAGCTGAGTAACCTACTAACCAAAGAGTAAGTAGCCGAAACCCCTACTGCACCTTCTCTCGCCAGATGATCTGCAACAAAATTCCCTCTCTAAAAGTATGGAAAAGGATTAAACTTGCCAAAATAAGAGAATATCATCCCAGATTCCCAAATACTATAGCACTGCCATGGTGGATAAAGTGAATGAAGTGACCAATGAACAATGAAGGCTTATCTCACTGCTTATTTCTTGGTTTATGTTGCAAATAATTGAAACATGTCCAGTCTGCTGCGCACTTCAATTTATGTTTTCAGACTATTATCTGATTTATTTAGGGCTAAATGCAGTGGTGGAATGAATGGTTATTTATCCCCATGTGCCGGAGAACCTCGCCCACCTATTTTCAGGTCTCCTGTGATAGGGATGGAAGATATTATCGACAACCAAGTCATGTAAGCTTTTTGAGCACTGTTTTTTATTGAATTGATGTATCTTGACTCTCCTCATTTTTGTTTCTTATTCATTCCTTGCTGTTCAGGTGTGCTATATATCAACTCCCAGATGTGCATGAGCATGTCACCCGACCGCCTGCTGGGGTTAAATTCCCAAAGAAGGTATGTGGTTGCTAGTGAGGCTTGTTGCACTTCAGTTAAAGAGTCCTTTTCCACTAGATTTTTCTCCTTTCTCATGAATTACGGTTTGGGATATCTAATTTTATTGTAAAGATAGAGAACAATTAGAGTCTCACAAGCTGAATTTTATCTCACATTTTTTTTTTATCAGTAAAAAGTAGTTATCATTAAATATGAATGAAGATAGGCATAGCCTATGTACACAGGAAGTATACAATAGAAAACACCTAAATACATTCTTAATAAACTAAGTTATGGCTAAGAACTCCTGTACACTAATTCCATTAAGAACAATAGCTGAAAACCATAAAAGTAAAGTGTGCAGAAAAAAATTCTGTAGCTCCTCCTTAGTTCGCTTCTTATCTTCAAAACAACGTGCATTCTTTTCCATCCAAATACACCACATTATGCATAACGGGATCATTTTCCAAGCTGCTGCTACTTGAGAACAGCCTTCTAAACCCTTCCAGCAAGCAAGTAGATCAACCACCTTTTCCGGCATAACCCACGCAACATCGACTCTACTAAATATCCCATTCCACAACTCTCTCGTCACCTCACAATGCAATAAAAGATGGTCCACTGATTCACCATGGTTTTTGCACAAATAACACCAATCCAACACAATGAGACCCCTCCTCCTTAAATTGTCCGTGGTTAGAATTTTTCCTAGTGCAGCAGTCCACACAAAGAACGCTACTTTGGAAGGAACTCGCGACCTCCAAACACTTTTCCACGGGAACTGTACATTACCTTGCGACGTCAGAATTTTATAATAAGTTTTGACCGAGAACTTCTTATTGTCCTTACACCTCCATTGAAACCTGTCATCCTGTGCCGTTAAACTTTCTGAAGAGTAGATCAAGCTGAAAAATTCAGAAACCTTGGTCATCTCCCAATCATGATTGGCCCGAGTGAATAAGATATTCCACTGATACAAGTCTTGGGCAGACACAAATAAATCCGCTATTGAAGCCTCCCTATTTACCGCAATGTTATAGAGGGCTGGGAAGGCTCTCTCCAAAGTCTGCTCTCCACACCAAATATCCTGCCAAAATTTGATGCGTGTGCCCTGTCCGACCACACATCTAGTGTTATTTTTAAAGCATTGCCATCCCCCCCTTATATATTTCCACAAACCCACACCATGCCCCCCCCTCACTTCGTTAGTGCACCAACCCCCCCAAGCACCTCCATATCTTGAGTCTACTACTTCCTTCCACAAAGACTCCCTTTCTTCTTGATACCTCCATAGCCACTTCCCCAAAAGAACTTTATTGAAGGTCCTTAAATTGCGCAATCCCAAACCACCACTCGAAATAGGGGAACAAACTTTATTCCAATGCACTTAAGTGGAATTTAGTTTCTTCCCCTAGACCTCCCCACAAGAAAGCCCGGAATAACTTCTCGATACGATGCGCCACCCCTGCCGGCAACGGAAATAAAGATAGAAAATAAGTTGGGAGATTAGATAAAGTACTCATGATCAATGTAAGTCGCCCTCCCTTTGATAGATACAATCGTTTCCACCCAACCAACCGTTTCTCCACTCTTTCAATAATACCTTCCCAAATACCTCTAGCTTTGAAATTAGCCCCCAAAGGAAGGCCCAAATATTTCATAGGCAAAGAACCCACTTCACACCCCAACGTTTCTGCTAGTAGATTGATATGAGGCACCACTCCCACCGCTACCATCTCAGATTTGCCCAAATTAACCTTGAGACCCGTCACAGCCTCAAAACACAACAAAAGTGCTCTTATGGCTTGGATTTGACCCAACTCCGCTTCACAAAAGAACAGTGTATCATCTGCAAATAAAAGATGTGAGATCATAACAGAGCCATAAGTACCATTGCCTGCCGAAAAGCCCACCATAAAACCTCCATCTACAACTGCCTTCACCATCCGACCTAGTGCCTCCATAACAATTACGAATAGAAATGGAGACAACGGGTCCCCCTGTCTCAACCCGCGTGAGCTATTGAAGAAACCCACCGGGGTACCATTAACAAGCACTGAAAAACGCACAGAAGTTATGCAAAATCGAATCCATGAAATCCACCTGTTCCCGAAACCACATCTCCCAAGTAAGTAAAGGAGAAAATCCCAATTTACATGATCATAGGCTTTCTCCATATCAAGCTTACAGAGTATGCCTGATTTACCCTCCTTTAACTTCTGATCCAAACACTCATTAGCTACAAGCACTGAGTCAAGTATCTGCCTCCCCCGAACGAATGCATTTTGAGGTTTCGAAATGATTTGCTCCATTACCACACTTAATCGATTAGCTAGAACCTTCGAGATGATTTTGTACACCCCACTCACTAGGCTAATGGGGCGAAAGTCATCAACTTCCACCACTCCCTGTTTTTTCGGAACAAGGGCTATGAATGTCGCGTTTAAGCACTTTTCAAACTTTTGGAAAGTATGAAATTCAACAAAGACCCGCATAATATCACCTTTCACAATATCCCAACAATGCTGGAAAAACCCCATCGAAAACCCATCCGGCTCCGGAGCTTTGTCTTTGGCCATATTTCTAATGACCTTATGCACCTCATCTTCTTCAAAGGGTCTTTCCAACCAGCTCACACTCTGCGTATCAATGGACTCAAAAGGCAGACCATCGAGCTTTGGCCTCCAACCAAACGTCTCCGTTAGCAGATTCTGATAGTAGTTCACAATGTGATTCTCTAGATCAAGGGGAGAAGAAAGTACTTGATTACCTGCTGTAAGAGTCTCAATAGTGTTGTTGCGCCTATGAGAATTGGCCACCCTATGGAAAAACTTCGTACATTTATCCCCTTCTTTTAACCAAAGGGCCCTGGATTTTTGACGCCACGATGTTTCCTCCATCAACAAGACCCTCTCCAATTCAGTCACCACCACACTCTTCCTCAACAAAGCTTCTTCAGAGGCATTTCCCAGCAACAATTGTTCCTCCAATTCTTGAAGTTCCTCCAAAAGGATTGTCTTCTGATTATCAATATTGCCAAAAACTTCCATGTTCCACCTCCTTAAATCTTGCTTCAAGGCCTTTAGCTTACCTGCAAGAATGAAACTAGGGGTACCTGAGAACTGATAAGAAGACCACCAGTTACGAACTTTCTTAGCAAAACCGTCCACTGCTAACCACATATTTTCGAACTTGAAATACTGACGACCCCTATTAATGCCTCCACAATCTAACATAATAGGAAAATGATCCGAACAAACCCGGGCCAACCTCTTTTGATACAACTCTGAATAATGGGCTTCCCAAGAAGGAGAGACAAGAAACCTATCTAATCTCGACCATCCCCTACTATTAGACCATGTGTACTCACCCCCAGCAAGCGGAAGATCCATTAGATCCAAATCAAACATGAACTCGGAAAACTCCTCCATGGCTATAGTGTGACGAGTATTCCCGGATCGCTCGCTTGGAAAACGTATGATATTGAAATCCCTGCCCATACACCACGGCACATCCCAAAGATAATAAACCCCCGCCAACTCCTCCCACATCCTGCTCCTTTCTCTATCTAAATTTGGCCCAATATGCCTGCATATGCCCATTCCCACCCGTCTACTACACTTTTAAATAAACAAGCTACTGAAAAAGTCCCAACACACTCCTCTACCTCCTCCACAACTCTTTTATCCCACATCAAAAGCACCCCAACCGATGCTCCATCCGACGCCAAGTATGACCAACCCACATAAGAACAACCCCATAAACTACGGATAAGTCTTCGATCAACGATCCTTAACTTTGTTTCTTGAAGAGACACCATATCCACCTTCCACATTCGCAACAAAGATTTTATTCGAAGGCGCTTGTTGCGATCATTAAGCCCCCGCACATTCCATGAGAGGATCTTAGGTTTCATGAACAGTGGTTATCCCCCTCCCTTTCGTTCTACCCTTACTGCCACTTCCCTCCTTCACATCATAATTTATAGAACATTGTAGTCTTTTAAGTTCCCTATCTCTCTTTACCGCCGACTTCACTCTACTCTCTTCAATGGCAATAATAAGAGCTCTAAACTGCTCTTCAAAACCTGTACAGGACACCCCAGCCCAAACTTGCAACTCCTCCACTTTCTTGAAAACCCAGTCTGGAATTTCAGAGTTGTGACTAGGATGGAGCACTCGTAAAGGTTCAACATCTCTTCTATCTATGCATAGCTCTTCGCATATGACCAGCTGCGTATCGTCAACTTCTGATTCCTTCGTTACTGATCTTGCTTCTTCTTCCTTCCGACAGTGTGAGTCAACACTATTTGGGCCCACTGCTTCACCAGCCATCACTTGTAAGTCGCTGAGAAGGTTCTGAGTCACCACTACCTCTCCTTCGTCGCTGGTAAGGTCCTGTAACAACCCACTCTCCTCAATCGCACAAACTTCCAGCCCCGTTGGTGTGTAACAAGAGTCGCCAGCCTCCATCGCACCTCTCTGTGCTAGATCCGAGAGATTTGACTCAACAAAGGCCGTGAAATTACTCTTTCTTAGGGCATCAGGCTCTGTTTCGATTTCCGCACGCACCATCGCCTCCACAGATTGAGCAACTGACCCTGTAACGGTATCGCTGCCCTCCGTCGCAGCTTTCTGTGCAAGGTCCGTGACATTTGCCCCAACTTCAGCCGTGTTTTTGCTCTTTTTTGGAATCTCAGGCATTGTCGCAGACTCTACCAGCATCGTCGTTGCCGCCGTAAGGGCTCCCACCTCCGGCGAGGTTGTCTGAGACAACTCCGGTAGTGTCGGCTCGGCCTCACCCCCCGATGGGCCAGCTTCCTCCTCTTGGAAGCGACGGCTCGTCTTCCTCCAGAACGGGCCAATTCTGTTTTGGTCTTTGCTGGGTTGAGGCCCAGTCTCGAGGCCCGTGGCCCATACCCTGGCCCGACATTCTTCCTCTTCCCTTTCCTTATCCACTCCCTTTCCCTTCCCCTTATCGCTGGGCTCTCTGGCCCATTGGCCTTCAAACTCCCATCCCTAACCCAATCCCAACTCCCTCAACCCATTTACTTCAACACAGCGTTTAAGCCATCCCACTTTATAAGTTAGTTCTCCCAATTGCTTCTCCATATCACATAAAGCCTTCAACACATTTTCTTCTTTCAGAGCAACAGGAACTCTGCCATCTCCATACCGTAACTGATCATTACCCAAAGAAGTGACAGGTCCTTGCTTCAGCAGACCTACTTTCTCTGCCCATTTCACGTCTCGAATCCTCTCCACCTCTCTGCTACCACGAACAACATCACTGAAGGATCCTAAATTCATATTCTGCAGAGTCGTGGCTGGTGGAAACAGTCGTGAACCACCACTATTTCCAACTTCCTTCAGCACCATCACGAGTTTTTTCCACCCCACTCTATCCCTGTCCCCTGGTATGAAGATGAAGTTCCGGCGTCTCCCTCCACCATACTCCACCAACGCCATATAGGCTTGCATGATCAGCATTAAGTTCACATCTCTTCACGATCCTACTCTTTGATGGGACAAAGCAGAAATCTAATTTGAGCGGAATTTGGAGTGAGATGACCCAAAACCTAAAAGTGAAAATCTGGATGGTGGGATAGTAGAATTTACCGGTCAATATATACTCAAAAGCAATGACTATCTATATGTTAGATCAAAATTTATAAGGATGAGTGACTTATCAAAATAATAGGAATTTAGAAAGGATGAGTATATTGTAGAGGATACGACAAAGATTGAGAACAAGGTGGATTAAGTGGAGAAGTACATTAAGATTTGTGACATCCCATTCTAATAAGTGATAAGAATAGGTGGTGTATGAGGGATCTCACATTGCTTGGGAATGAGAAGTTCTTGTTCTTTATAATGTTCCAATGGGGCTCCAATGTATTATTGACTAGTCCTTTTGGAGTATAGATCATGTGGCTTGGACTTTCTATTCGGGGTGTTATAAATGGTATCGGAGTCTATCCCAACTAGAAATGGGGGACTTGAGCCGTGCCACCTATGACGGACTAGCCCGGCGAGGATCTTAGGATTATTATTATTTTAAATTATTTTTTTAATTTTAAATTTTTAAAATTTTTTATGACGGGGGAACCACCCCACATCAGTCACACATGGAACCTAAACTCCCAGGGAGACTAGCACAACAACTCTCACTTAAATCACGGTTTGATCCCAGGGAGAATTGAACCTGTAACATGGGGACGCCCATGCACACGAGTTTGCCCTTACCACTTGGGCTACCCACGGGTGGGTGAGGATGTTAGGAATATATGGGGGGAATATTATGATACCCCATCCTGACAAGTGGTTAGGGTAGGTGGTGTGTGAGATCCAAATTGCTTGTGAATGAGTTCTTGTTCTTTATAATATTCCAATGGGGCTCTAATTGTATTATTGACTAGTCCTTTTGGAGTATATAGGCCATGTGGTTTGGGCCATCCATTAGGGTGTTACAAGATATTTTGAGAATAAAATATATGTGAAGTCCAAGGAAAACTCTTTACGATTGCTATTGAACTAACTATGGTTGATGATACAAGATGTTCGGTTGTTTAGTGGCACAATGTTCATAAAATGAGCAATAGCCAAAATAGGAGGTTAAGTGGTTTTGATTCAGAGATGAGTTGAGATAGTTTGTGAATAGTAGAATAAAAGTTGAATTATTTATTATATTTTGTGTGGGAATTTGAGAAAGTTGTTTTGGGATTTGAAAAAGTTGAATTGTTTATTATATTTTGTGTGGGAATTTGGAAAAATTACAATGATGAGATGAGATGAGTTGAGGTGTGTTTTGAATGCAAACGAGGCCGATGAATGATAAAATAAGATAGGAATATTTTCACCCTTTCTAATATGTGGGGGCTTTAAGATGACTGGAAAAATAATATAGGAATATTTTCATCCTTTCTAAAGTTGAGTGGCTCGATTCGCAAGAAGATCGGGTAATGCAGAAAGTGATTTAATTTAAGTTTTTTGTTCATGTGGATACTGTTAGAAAGTGAGGTCTGTATGTATCTGGCAAAAGACTGGATCGTTCTTTCTTGGGTTTTGGATTAATTTTCCAGTAATATTATATTCTTCTCCTATCTGGCGTTCACTAAGGGAAGTTTTTCCGTTAAACGGCTATCATGCAATCACACACACACACACACACACACACACACACACACACACATATATATATACATATTTGAAATTTTAGATATTAACACGGCTGTTATGTAAAAGCTTGATAAGATGGTTAAGCAGGGTGTGGCTTTTTAACATGGCTTTCCTTACAGACTGTGAATTTGGGGGATCTAAAACCTGAACCAGTTCTGTGGCATGAAGATTCTGGAAGGAAGCCTTGGGAGAATGGAAGGTATTCCATAATCATGTATCATTTTGATTGATGCGTTTGACATTAAGACTAGTCAAAGATTATTTTCTTTTATCATTTTGTTCTATTTGAGTGTTGTTGATTTGGCTTTTCCTTTCAGGCAAAATCCCTCGGGAACCATTTCTGGCCGGCAGCTTGGGCAGGCAGCTCATCGACTAGTTGTTAATAGCTTACAAGTGAAGGCAGATCCTAATGGATATGACAATAAAATGCACGCCCAGCCACCACCTTACCCTGTGCCTCCTTATCGGCCGCCTATGGCTTCCTACCAAAATTATAGGTTTCATGATCAGGCATATAACAGAATGCCCCAACCAAGATCATTTCACCTTCCTCGAGGACATCACCAGTCTTCAAATTCCACTGCCGGTCCAGGTTACCATGAGGATGGGTACAATCCACCTTATGTCTCACCAACGTCCCGCTATCCTAACAATTGGTCTCATCCTCAAAACTTCTACGAAAGAAATAACCGACCAGTTACGCACGGTAAAGGAGAGTATTCGAGGAATGTAAACTATCAGTCAGGGTATCATCAGAATGGAGGAGGACCCATGTATGCTAGGGGACAAATGGCACAAAGTCCAAATGGGGTCCGTGCTCATCCTTACCAAGGTGGTCACAACAGTTATTGTCAGAACTACCAACCACAGCCTGGAGGTTCTAGTCATCAGCAATGGGGCAATTGGGTTCCAAGGAACAGCCAGGGCATTCCCAGGGGGTACGGTGGCCCTCAACAACTAGGCAACCAATATTCTGTATTAGAAAGAAGATCAAATAAGCACCAACCTCCACCAGCAGCGCCTGGCTATGGGCACTAGTAGAATTATTTTACCAGTCACCCTGATTTGTCCTGTGCTGTCCTTGACAATAAAAATGGACGATATTCACTTTTTTATTTGTTGTGTTGTAACATTAAATTATTTTTCCCCCCTTCTCCCTGTTGTTCCATTATTTCAGTTTAAATAGAAAGGTAAAAAAAAAAAAATCCATGAAAAAAGCTGCGAGTATACTTGTGGAACATTCTGAACTTTTTATTTTATTTTATTATTATGATCTTTTTCACTTTTTTATCTGTATCCAGGCATAGAGAATGATGCAGGTCCAGTTCTTCTATAGACAACCGCCTAGAGGAACCCTCGCGGCATCGTGTCCAATGTGGCATATCAACGTCGTCGTTTGCATTTCGCTCGAAGACAAAAGGAGTCAATTGGCCTCCTTTCCCATTTTGCCATCCTCATGAAAATTGCTCTTTTTACTTGTCTTCAAATCTTTTCCGTGCATCCTGCAAATCCAACGAAAATAAGTTTCAACGTAGCACCACCATTCCTTCGTAGACCAGCAATCTCGCCACTGCCCAGCTCATGCAATTGCACCAGACCATGTAAACAACCATGCAAGCACCACGGCAATTCCACCCTGCACATCTTCCACACGTACAACCTGCACCACCTTGCCGAAGCCAAGCCTCACGTAAAACACGCAAACCGTAGGCCCACGTCCGAGGCATTCATGCTGCACCTCCACGTCGTCACCATTGGCAAGCTTCAAGCCGAAGCCCATGGAACCCCATGCACGGCAGCTCAGCCAGTCCCACCTCCAGGCCGCGTCCTCACCGCTGCATGTGAACCCAGCAAATCGTGAACCAAGCACCTCCACGTTGTCACTCCTGCACCATCAACACACACATACGGCCTTCACCTCACGGCACAACCAAGCAATGTGAAGAAACTTCCCTCACACGGCAGAAGCCACCAACGCCACCAACGTTTGCCACCCTCTGAAACTTCCCTCGCAAACTCATAACGGTGAGCCCCTGTTTCAACCCCCAAAAAATAGAGGATTTTCGTGAGCCACAGCAGCCAGCCACGGCGCTAGCTCTATCTCTCCGCATAGTCGTTACCTGCTCAGAAAACGCCGGTCGTTGCACCCACTCCCTCAAGTTAGCTGCTGTCATTGCACCCTACCTCCTCTCCCTCTATGTTACTCTCGGTTTTTCTAGATTTCTATTCCTTTTTATTTCTTCTATTTGCTAATTTATTCTCTAATTTTTGGATATGAGCTATTGTCTGCTTTGTGGGTTTTGGAAAACGAAAGAACTCATAAATGATTGGAAGAAATAAGAGGAATCGCAAAACTGTGACTTCACAAAACCGTGGCTCAGTGGCTTCGCCGAGAAGACGAAGACAGTGACTTCGTAGAACCGTGGGTTCATGGGTGGAAACCACGAAGATTGATTGTGGGGAAGACGAAGACTGGGCTGCAATGGGCTCGACTTCGTGGGGCGGCGACTTTGTGGAGGACGATGGGGCTTCGTGGATGTAGAAGAGAAAGATATGAAGATAGTGTGAAAAGCAGTTTTCGTGAGATGGGCAAAATGTGAAAGGAGGCCAATCGACCCTTTTATCTTCGAGAGAAATGCAAACGACGACGTTGATATGCCACATCGGACATGATGCTGCGGGGATTTTGTAGGGGCGGTTGTGAGTAGCATTTTTCATAGAGAAATGCTAGTATGTCGTCTGAGTTTACTCTTTCATTTGGACCGTTCATGTATTTAATTTTTTTTTTACTTAATGATTAAGAATGTGACTTTTAGTATATTGATGTATTTTTTATTTTTTAAAAATATTTAAAAATATTAAAAAAATATGAAAAAAAAAATAAAGAGATAAATTTATACTAGGCGGCACGTCCAGTGGATATTGCTAGGGCGGCAGTCTCGCACTACTCTTATACATATTAGTTCTTGTATTTGAATTAAGAATTTTAGGAATTGATGGTGATGGCACATCACTAGTCTGCTAACAGTGGAATGGAGAGTATTACATATAATGTATGGAAGTTGTGTAGCATTCCTCTTTTCGAATAATGAAAGATAGCGGCTGTCATGAACGAAAAATCTACCTGATTAAGCTTTAATGGGTTGGAAAAGACAATGAAGTTGAAAATAATGTTTTTCCAAATGTAAATTATAGACTATGGACTCTAGAGTTTGGATCAGGTCCAGTCCAGCCCAGCCCAGCCCAGGAACTGTACTATTTAGTCGAACGTGGGTATTGGTTAGTCGGTTAACATGGACAGGAAACCTGGATGTTGTGCAGAGGCCATCCACGTATCCATCAACTTTTCTGAATTCCAACCAAATGAAGAAAGAGAACAGAGGATGTTATGAACTTATGGCACAAAATAACTTTTTTTTTTTGTTTTTAATTTTTTAAATTCTTGAAATTGTGTTTAAGATGTGTAAGTCCTTTTAAAAAAGAAAAAATCTACCTATTTTATATTTATTTTATTTTGTGTTTTTAATAATGGATCTTAATTTTTTGCAAATTGATTGTATCGAATTTACGTGTCTTCAACTTACACATTATAAACTTTCAATCTTAATCATGACCATTAAAATAAATAATAAACAAGTGATATGACACAATCTTGCATGCGTCTGCTTGGATTTAAAAAACAAATTGCAAATTATAACTTTTTGATAGCTTAATGATGTAATGTGTAAGTTTGATAGTAATGATGTATTGTGTATTCTCCTTGAATGAAAAAACTCCCGATATATATGACACGCGCAAGTGGGAATAATAAATAACATTTGTATAATTATAACTTTCATCTTGTCTACTTTCACGAAACCTTTGATCTCAGGGATTGCAAAATTCACGACCAAGACAAAGAAGATTGGTTCGTTCTTTTTTTTTTTAGAGGTGAATTTGGTCTATTCGAGTACGGGTCCTTGGTTTGAATTTTGGTGCTGGTCCCAAAAGTATAATTGACCCAGTGGACCACAATATTAGCTGGATGAGGATGGATGAGGTTTAAGTAGCTTAGCCCAAAAAATAATAAATAAATAAAACAAAAAAGAACAACTTATTTATCCTATTTGGATTGAGTATAGGGTATAGGTTATAGGGTAGACCTATACAGAGAGAGGCTTCGCTGTTGGGTGGCAAAAGAGATTGTCGTTTTACTTTTCTTTGTTTGGTTGGAAGCAAAAAGGGTTTTGGACTTTGAAGATAGAAAAGTGTTACAAGGAATTAAATGGTCCAATCAACCGCACGAGTGCGGCACAAATAACAGCTTGCACTGGTCGGGTGGTGGGGAATTGGGGGACCCCTTTCTCTATATCCTTTGGGCGTAGTATGTATTAGGAAATTATACCTCTTTCTCTATCCAATTTAACCACATCCCATTCTAACTTTATTTAGTGGTTGTCCTGCCGACCCTCATCATCTTCTTTCTGGGATTTTTCCTCCCAATGCATGCATGTCTTCTTCCCATTCACACCTGTAGACACTAGAATTGTCATTAAATTGAATTTATATATATATATATATATATGTATTTTTAAGATAATCGATATTCCATTAAATAACAAGTAATCATGTATTGATATAATACGTTAGATTATTTTATAATAAAAATGAATTTAGTATAAAGTATAATCATCTAATTGTGTAAAGTCAATAGCTTTGAGCACAAATATCTAGAAATTAATAAAAAGGAGCGCCAATTATCCCATACGGGTTTCAATTAAAATATTAGATTTAATCATAGCAAAGATTGGGTTAATGGGGCGGAGGGTTTTACTAATTAATTGAATGGAATCCCGTGAATGTTGCTATCAAACAAGAGCATATATATATATATATATACTTTTTTTTGAGTCGGAAAGAAGAAATCCTTAAGATGATGGCTATGAAAGGAATGAAAGAGGCAAAACTCAAAGCAAATAGCAATTAATGATGGATGGGTTATGAAGTCATATGTGACGCATGCATGGTAGTGAAATCGATGGCACATGATGGTGCACCAAGTAGTTGTAGTACTACTGCCCACCACACTAAAACTAAACTAAATTATAAGATGAAAGCAATCATCATGCTTTAATATATAATGACATCAATATCCATATATAAGTAGTACATTTGCAAGACTGACTATACAAGGAATATTATGGAGTGCATGCAATATATATATATATATATATATGAACAGGGATTTATCAGCAGGATTTCATGCTCATAAATATTTGATTTTAAACTAGGTTGGAGATATTTTTGCAACTTGTAATTTCTTGATTATGTTGCAGTTTAAGGACAGGTTTGGTAACCAAAATAAAATATAAAATTTTCATTTCATCTCATCATTACACATTTTTCAAATCTCCATACAAAATATAATAAACAATTTAACTTTTTCAAATCTCAATATACATTTTTCAAATTTTAAAACAATAATAATATTAAAATATAATATTTTAAACTTTAAAATAAAACACAAAATTCTCATCTCACCCTTCAAATCTATCCTAATACTTTCCGATAGTATTTTTTTTATTTTTAAAAAAAAAAATACAAAGGACATTAATGCCACATAGACAAGTCACACAGTCATACAATTCGGCGGTGGACAATGATATCGATCACTTTATGCCGTGGCCCGTATATAGCTTTTTGGGAGAGATCTGACTTCCCAACCAATTAATTACCCAAAAAATAAATAAGAGAAAAAAGAAAAAAGAAGATATGAGTGAAACAAATTAATTTGGACCCAAAAGGGTCAAGCAAATGCCAAAACTAACATTTTCATTGCCTCCAATTGTCCCACCGGCAATGCCTCTCATCCAAGTTAACCAATTTATAAGGGCTTTCTTAATTTCTTTCTATGAGAGGATTAGGTTATTTCTTCTTGAACCTTCCAATTTTTTTTGTTTTAAAAAAACAAAACAAAATCAAATCAAATCAATATATATGTATGTATGTATGTATGTTTATAGACGGTGGAATTAGGGTTATGTCATATATATATATGGGCCTGAGCTTATATATAAAGCCACGGAAGTCAAATAAAAGCCATTGGATATTGCAATTAAAGTGTGGGGAAAGAATATTTTAAAGAGTTCAGATGGAGAAGTAAGCAAGTTATATAAAGATCATCCATCATCTGCATATCATGTAGAATAACAATATAAAATATTAATACATTAATTAGTAAGACCTCTAGCCTAACACGCAACAACAAACTTTACTTTATAATAAATTTATAATTTTTACTAAAAATAAATATAAAATGTTACCCCACGTGTAATTAATTCAACCCGTAGAAGAATATTTTAAGAAAATAAACCAAAAGTCTTCATTCTTCTTTTTCTTTTTTAAGAACTATTGTTTATAAGAGAGGGTGGGAATGGTCAAGTATGCATCGATCGTCTCTTGATTGGATAAGGGACTTTGAATTCAAGCATGTTGTGTAGTACTACTTTAATTCTGAGAAAAAAATATTAATAATAACAACCAAAGAAAAAAAAAGAATAATTATTATTCTATATATGTTCATCATGGATGGAAAACGGAAGGAAACAGCAGCTAGTGTGTCAGTGTCTATATATATATATATATATATATATTGTATATGTATATGTTGCCCTAAGATAGCTGCACACGCACCATGGAGTGGAGTTTGATGATTTAGTGGACATGTTTGACGCCCTAAAAAAAGTTTGAAAAGACTATCTTCTTGTGCTTGATCTTCTTGATGATCTATATATTAATGCTTCTCCTTTTGTGGCAATTAGGATTGTGTGGTGTTGTTCTAATTGCGATTAGCTAGACTACTCATGCATCATGACTTTGTAATTTGGAAATGTTTGGGTCACTTTGGGAGTTGGGTTACCGCGCTATTATTACAAGTAGTCGATACACACGTATATATATATATATATATCATCATCATCATCATGTCCCAATCCATATGATGTAAGTGACTTCATGAGTAGTACTATATATATATAAATATATTTTATTATATATGTTTAAATATTTTAAGATTTATTTTTGTCTTTTTAATTTTTATTATGCATGCGTAAACGAATTAATTAAGAATAACCTTTGATCGTTAGTAACCCCATAAATCCCGGCCCGTACTTAATTAGGAACCGTCAAACCCAAACTACGTACGTACCTTCACCTATAAATTAAAGAGCAGGTAGATAGGAGAGAAATTACTGGGAAAAGTGCCAATTTGTAACCCCATAATCAAGGGAAGTTTGTACGTACGTACGTAGTTTCTAAAAGCTCGGCCAATCGCATTTTCATATAATATGATATGATTTTGTCCTCTTCAAGGGTTTATCTTGGTGATCATGACATCATGTGTAAAAAAATGTTTGAACAAATGTCAATAAGGTGGTAGATTGATCTCTTGGGATATTCATGAGGTTGATCTACTACTTCACAATCCCGGCCATCCGGAAAAACAAAGCTGTCACAAGATTGGTATCTAATTTATTTTACAAAAATATTTTCCAATTAAAATAAAACTATAAAAAGGATTGTATCTCTTATTTTAAAGGATTTTGCGACGGTAGACTATGATTATAAGTGCACGATCAATGTACTTACGTAGCTTGTTTGTCTTAGCTTTGAGCATGATCAGTACTACCGACAGTACTGCAATGAGGAGACGTTTGGATTCGAAGATGACTTAAGATGATTTGAGATGAGCTGAGATGAGCTGAGATGGATTGTGAATAGTAATGAGATGAGTTGTGAATAATAGTGAGATTTATGAGTTAAAGTTGCTGAATAGTAGTGAGATGAGTTGAGATGAGCTGAGATCACTTACGAATCCAAACGAGGCCTAATCATGAGCTTGCATGGCGATGTTATTAATAGAGTACTTGTTTTCAACCTTTATTGGCTTTGAAAATTTTCATGTTTAAAACCGATGAAATTAGTTAGACATCACCGAAGCTTCTTACCAAACTGAACCAACTTTTTGAACCATTTAATTTCCACCTTCCATCAACTTCTGATCTTTACATGTTCTCTTTAATCATTTGACATTAGAAGTGATCTCTCTCAGTTTGTTTGGATCTGCAGTCTGATTTAACTGGTTTATAAGTGATTTGCAAATCAGATTTGGTGAGTTTATAAGATATTAATGCACGTACGCTCAGACATTTTTCTTCAGAACTTATAAACAATTAATACTACCCATGCTGTATCATTCTGATGATCATATATATTTATCATTTTCAATCGGATCGATACACTTCAAAATGTGATTTCGATCATGATCAGTTAATAATTACATAATTAATATAAAGCCATTTAAAGTCATGGCCCTATATATGGGAATATTATTGGCAATTAAGCATATGTAAGAGGTTATAATTAAATAATTAACAAGTTGGATATATATTCTCATGAGATCTAACGATCACATCGATTATCGATCATTGAGAATCTTCCAGCCATGGCCATCGCGTACTATATACTATACAATACGAAGAACTATATATTTTGTTTCAATCGATCTCTTGGAAGCTGGCCAGTGCATGTTCTTTTTAATTCATTTAATTTTATATGTTTTTGGAAGGAAGTAAAAAGTAAATCATCATGATTTTGGCTCTGATCTGATCATGACTCGCATTCGATCCGAATTAAGGTCATGTAAAATCTATCTATCTATCTATCTATCCAAATGCACGTCTGTGTGGTGGGGGTTTGGACTATAAATTGTATGGCAGAGATCGAGACCCAATAAATTATAAATGGAGGAAACAAAGGAATGAGTTTCAGGTTAAAATTGAAGGCATATATGCAATTAGAGGCGCGAAGTAGTCTTTATCCACCCTCATGGACACCTACACTAGGTGCCTTGCAACCATCATTACAGCTGTAATACACCTTCATCCAGTACTAGGTCCATATATACATATATATATACATATATATTTCTGTCAAATTATATGATCTCTTTAAATAAAATCCTCAGTATATTCATGATCATACATATATACTTATATATATATATATATATATATGAGGGAAACTTCGCGTTTGGCTTTGTGTTTAATTTTATGCATTGGGTTGAACATTATATAAATAGATATATAATTATTGGCAAGTGGGGCAGAGGAGGTTCATGATATCACGTGCCAACCACGAGATTTTGCATGCAAGTTGCAAGTACCGGCCGGGGACCTAATTAATTGCAAGTACGGCCCTATGCAGCTTTAATTGTATGAATCATATACCCATAAGGCCCTATCTCATTAAAAATATAAGTAAATATCAAAAAGTACATTATTTCAATCTTTGTTTTCTTGAAAAATATATATACAGTGTTTTTTTTTAATTTTATATAATAATTGATGATGGAAATGGTACGTACGTGTTCTGGAAACTGATATATAGGCACGTGAGGGCTAGCTGTTTGGAACTTTGTAACCCGTGGAGGTAGTTAAAAGTTTTAACTTTTAAGACTGCTTCAAAAATCCATGGCCAGTAGTTCATACTATCATCTAATATTATCTGATTCTCTCTCTCTCTACATATATTATATATATATATATATGCCGGACGACATTAACAAAACTAATAATAAAAATAAAAAAATAACACCTATCTTTTCCCAGTAATCCTGCCATTTTTTCCAATTAATAATGTAAAAATAAAAATAAACTTCCTCTTTTTGGATTGCAAATGACCATAACCATATATACCTTAAATAAATACAAATAATTAAATAAATTCAAGTTTTTATCAAACTAAGAAATTAAATATTAAAAATTTAATTAATATTCACTATTTTAAAAAAGAGATACGAGATTTACATATTTTAAAATTATAAATATCACTCATTTAATATCGCATCTATTAGAGAATAACTAAAGATCGATTCTATTTTTTTAAATAAATATGAAAGTCTGATTTAAATAATGAGTTGAGATAAAAATTAAAAATTAAATAAAATATTATTTTTTAATATTATTATTATTTTAAAATTTTAAAAAATAAATTATTTATTATATTTTATATAAAATTTAAAATATATATAATAATAAAATAAAGTGAAATGAATTGACATGGCTCCTCAATCTAAACAGGACCTAAATTTTCTTTAGATGACCTGTCGATCTCTCTTTCAACTACGTCCCGGTGCTTTGACTATGCATATTGAAACACAGGTCATTTACAACCACGACACTTTTTTATCCAAGTGATTAAAGACCAAAAATAAAATAAAAAATAAATGTCGCTGTCAATCTCAACGCGAAATTCATTGTGTTCAATATCACGAGACGAGAAAAAGAGAGAAGGTGAAGTGTATGAGGGTGGGGGAGGGGAGGAAGGCACTGATTTGCTATAATATTAAAAGGAAGGGACCAATGACACCATTTGCCATTCCCTTACTTTTGGGGCGTCGGCTTTCTTTCTTTCTACTTACCAAGCCCTTTGCTGACCGCTCACACTCAACAAACACGTTCACGTTCCCTCCCTCCCTCCCTCCCTCCCTCATCACCCAAAAAAAAATATACTAAACCCAATTGAATCGAACACACTTTGGTTCCATATATAGCTTTGCAGTTATGGAGAATCAACAGCAACCGCGCCAGGCGCAGCCTCCCTTTA
This sequence comes from Juglans regia, assembly GCF_001411555.2. Lineage (NCBI taxonomy): Eukaryota > Viridiplantae > Streptophyta > Magnoliopsida > Fagales > Juglandaceae > Juglans > Juglans regia. Next base: position 28,800,340 of record NC_049911.1, on the reverse strand, counting down.
AATCAAGATTCAGACGTGTGTGTGTTTTCTGTGGGAGCAGCCCCGGCAAGAACCCTAGCTACCAGCTTGCTGCTATTCAACTCGGCAAACAGCTGGTACGTACTGCTTAAAACCTTCCTTTTCTGTCCCTGCCAAACCTCTTTTTATCCTTGATTTAGATGAAAGGATGAGCATCTTAATTTGGGACTGACTTGCTCCTTATACCGCCTGCCTCAGAACATTTGGCTTTATTTTTTTACTCAGAGAAGGGCCGGGTCTGAAGCCTTATCCGCTTACTTCAAATCATATGTGCGAGTTTCTTATTTTTTATTTTGAAGAAAATTACAGATTGAAGAAACCCATAAGTTTTGGTACCTAAAATTGATCTTTTTACGCTGATATTTGAGTAATTGAAGCCAGTGTTATCCTATTTTATTTTAAAATTAAAAGACATTCCAGATTTTAGAAAGGGGTGTTTGATAAAGAAGTTAGGAGTTTGGGTTCGGAAAAAAAAAGACCTCTGTGGCAGAATGAAACGGAGATCAGATACCAGACCTCAGTTTTGGTGTCCTCTGCTCTGTTTTCTATTGCTTGGGTTTGATGAACAGTAGATGAATGTTAATGTAAAAAGAAAGAAAATATAAGATATTTAACTCTTCATTTAAAAAATCAAAGTTCCTAATTTTTAAAGGCGAAATGGAAAGGTTTTGTTCGAAGCAAGCACGTCGGCTTTTAACACAATGAAAACATTGCAGGTGGAAAGGAACATTGACTTGGTCTATGGAGGAGGGAGCATTGGCTTGATGGGTCTGGTCTCCCAAGCTGTCCATGATGGAGGTCGCCACGTCTTGGGGTATCTACCTACCATCACCTCTCTCTCTCTCTCTCTCTCTCTGGGTTGACGTTTGTCTTTTTTTCTTGCAGAGTAATTCCAACGACTCTCATGCCGAGAGAGGTACTAGAAATTTCTACTTGATTCTGAATTTTTTTGAAGAAAATAAAAAACAGATATAGATAGCGTTATCCTGTAACGATAGGGATATGTACTGGATCGAAGTTTCTTCTTCTAGAAAAGATATTCAACAAAGTTTGTCAATTTGAAAATCAAACAACCCGGCTTCTTTTTGTTTTTTAATGAATAAACACTCGTTGATTTGATAATTATTCAGTTTCGTTAGTTGGAAGAATATAAAAATGGAAGCTGGTCGTGTATGATTTTCAGATAACCGGAGAGACTGTCGGAGAAGTAAGAGCTGTCTCCGGCATGCACCAACGCAAGGCTGAAATGGCTCGTCAAGCGGATGCATTCATTGCCTTGCCAGGTTCATCTTGTCTTTGTACACTTTTGGGCCTCTGTTTATTTATTCACCCATTTGTTGTTTTAAATATTGTACAATAATGTTGTGTAGTGGACCATTATCGTTCATTTCTCCATATGTAGCACTATATCTTTAGTTAACACTTTCCAAGAAAACTGCGCATAACGGTCAACTATATCTGTCATTATTACTTAATTTAAACAAAAATAACTTGCAGGTGGCTACGGCACTTTGGAAGAACTTTTGGAAGTTATTACTTGGGCTCAGCTGGGAATCCATGATAAACCGGTAACAATTCATGTCTCTCTTCCTATAAATTTTGTTATTTTTGGATCGAGAATATAGATATATAATATTTTATATAATTATATTTTAAATGAGTGATATTTTATTAAAATAAATTATAAAAATAGGGGTTATAAAAAGGATTGTATTATCTCTATTCTAAGTACAGTAAGGATGAAATATTTATTTGAAAGTTACATTTTTATTATATGATTTTGCTATACATTAGTTACTATTCATCTCCACACTTCACAATTCACACCCATTATTCATCTTCAACAATGTCGGAAATAATTCAGGGAAATTAAAGACAATTATTAAGTGTTTGTTAAACATAAATTAATAATAGTTTATAATTAATGGCAAACAGGTGATCATTTTAAATCTGCAGGATATATTGATGAAGAAGATGAACATTCTTTTTGCTTGCATGCAGGTGGGATTGTTAAACGTTGATGGGTACTATAATTCACTCCTATCATTCATTGACAAAGCAGTCGATGAAGGTTTCATAACTCCCGCTGCCCGTAGCATTATCGTCTCTGCCCAAACTGCCCAAGAACTCATGTGCAAGCTCGAGGTACATTTTTATATAATCCCCACGCACTTATTGCTGAAATCTGTACACGTGGTTTGCAGTGCAATCTAGTCATATATATTCACGAGTCATGTTTATATATACATATACAATTGTACAAAGCAGCCAAAATTATCTTTATCTGATCTGATCTGATCTGATCTGGGGCCGTCCATTTCTTCCATCAGGATTACGTGCCCAAGCACTCTGGGGTGGCCCCCAAGCTAAGCTGGGAGATAGAGCAACAACTGGGCTTCGTAACAAAGTCGGACATTTGTCGTTGACATGATCATAGACGTTCAAATTACACTATTGATGATTAATGGCCGTAGATTTTAGCGAATTTCTCCATCAATACACATATATAACCATGTAGATGTCAACTCCACCGGACGGACGAGTGCCAGTCACCACAGTTCTTTTAACTAGCTGTGGTTCATGATTTTTATTTTTATTTTTATTTTTATTTTTTTGTGAGCTTTAATTGTTTTTCTTTTTAATTTAATTTGCCGATTAGAATCTGACCTGCATGTCAAAACCAGATGTGATGACTTTTAATACAAACTTTTACCATGTCGGTGTATTTATATCTCTGTTATAAACTATATATCTATATTCTTCCCTATGATTTGATGGGTTGTTACAAGTACCTTTCACAAAAAAGAGATGGAAAGATACATACCCTACACTGGAATATCCCCCCCCGCGGGATAAAAAAAAAAAAAGGGAATCAAAATACTTGAAAATATTTATTATAAATAACTAGATATAATTTTATGTCACGTTAAAGTATAAGTCATGAAAATATCGTAGTAGAAAGGATGAAGGTTGTGGGTGTTCCGTTTTTAATCAGCTCGATCCGATTGATAGATAGAGGTTCAGTTGTCTGTAAAGGAAGGAAGGTGAAAACAGATAGACGAACGCGGGGAAGAATAGTTGGTTCGTATTGATGCGAGGTAGGGAGGAAAGGGTAGGGATGGGAGTTTTGAGAGTCACAAGACTATGCTGGTGCTTAGTCTGAATCATGATCATGGCAGGTCATAAGGACAAGTTTCGCTAGCTAGCTTGACCGTACCACAAAGGACCATTCAGAAAGTGACTCGTGTGCATGAAGAAGAGAAGGCAAAAGTAATGGTGGAGAGCTCTAGCTGGTGGGCCTGCCTTTTTTTTTTTTTTTCAATTATTATGTGTTTGGGTTTGCATCCAGCAATCCAAGTTGCAGATAAGGGTGGGGTTGGGACATTGTACCAGTTAGTGCTCACGTGGGCATATGACATTTGCTCCAAGAGTTTGACTTGACTTAGATCCAATCAGGAAGGGATTCCCTTTTGATGTCATTCTTCCTCAGACCCTGCAGTTATTGCTAAATTCTATTTCGGGATAAGCATGACTTTTGATTATGTCATGTTACTGTGGGGATTCCTGTGTTCTGGTCCCAGCTGTAAAAAGATGAATGATCATTTGGTATTATTGCTTTCAAAATCTACGGTCAGTTTGTTAGATAATTAAGGAATGGAAAATGGGAAGTTGAATTATTCCTTTTTCCTCGTTGCGTGTTTGGTAAGAGGAAAAAGGAAAGGAAAGGAAAGAGAAAAACATCTCTAAAACTGGAAGGAACATGAATAAGCTCCAGCTTGACCTATCATGGTTCAAATTATGTCCTTTAATATGCTAATATTATTGTTTCTTCCACCATTACACTTGCTGCTATGCAATCTGTTGATGGATGATGGAACACAAAAACAATCCAAAAAAGATTAACAAAGAGGATATAGTTAATGAACCAACAAATCAATACATAATCACTGCAGAGAAACAACTAAATCTAACGCTTGCCAGGACAAGTGACCAGGAAAGATCTAGAGCAATTGAGCTAAAAATCACTTCTCACCTGTGTAAAGAAACCTAATTAGATGGAGAAACAGGTCATGCAAACGGCTTGATGATCATGTACTCAATTGCTTACTAAATTAAGGAAATTTAGGTGAAGGATGAAACTACTGAAGAGGTGGTGACCAAACTCGATAGAAGGCCAACTATGAGGGCACTATTATATGTAGTGGGTTCCCCTTGCATGGAGTTGTTACGGGAATCGATGTAAGTTCCGTTTAGAAAAGGCCCGCCGACAAGTCCTCCGATGGCTACATTCGGATTGGGATCGGTTGAGTCAAACCACTTGAACCCATCTATGCAGCCAGTATTTGCATCAGCTGGAATTGAAGCTCCCCTGTGGTGCACATATTGCGGGTATCTATGGCCATAACCCACTAGAAAACTCATTTCCGAAGGATTGTCACCCAAGACATAATCAGCCTGGGAAAAGAGAAAAGAGGAAATTAACTGGGAGGCAAGCACCTTCCGGGGTGTCATGGCTAATAATTAGTTCTAAGATGGAGACCTCTGCCTCGTACAAAATTGTAAATGGATAGCATACCTGAGATTGCGCAAAATTACGAAGATCAGCTGGGGTGAAGGAATCGTCATTACACGAGAGCTTTGCAGTCTGGGATGTAAGCATGTAATCACTGAAAAGTGCAATTAAGAATGCAGAAGCAACAGGATGCTGCAGAGAGTTCCATTCATTGACCCATATAAGACCCCCTGTGTCGTGGAAAACATGATGGCATTAGGATCTACGAGTGCAATTTGATATGTTCAATGCATATGATGATCGATTGCGCCTGAGCATATTCAAGATTTCCTAGGAAAATTGGTATGGTGCTTATATGCAAAACAAATATTTTTTTGAGAAAGAAAAAACACATGCTAGAATATTGTATACTCTTCCACTTTAAGCATGCAAATTGAAAGCTTGCAAATGTTTGGTATCTTGGCTGCCCAAAACTCTCCTGTATTTCTAGTTCTCGTTGCCATAAGTTGGCGGATCACTTGATGATCTATCTGAACGAACGTTTACAAGGAACTTAAATCACAATAATTACTCAAATCATTTAGCAATAATGGGCGCCAATAATCTGTTTTCCCAGTCTCTACAGTCTTAAATTGCTCATGTAATTGTTTATTTCAGAAGTCAATCAGTCTTCTATTAACTCTTTCTCGTACGGGTTCTAGCATTTAATCATAAACAAAATTAGATGTTTCCTGGAAAGGACCACGTAAAACCATTGCTTGTTGAATTCATCAAGCTTCTGGTTCCAAATTTCTGCGAGCAGGACATAATGAAAAATCTCAAAACCAAGTAATTGAGAGGAATATTTAGTTATATTTTTTTACATATGAATGGCATGAGACCATTCAGTTTAAAAACCAAGGCCAAGAAAATAGAGGAAAGTGATAGATCAGAGAAAATATGTGCACGATTATCCAAGTCTCACAGGATATGCGGAGAAGATTACCTTCAGTAGTTCTGCTGGTTGTGGCTGTTGGAGAATTTGGTAGGAGGACACACATTACAGCCTCAGCCGTCTCTCTGTATTTTTGAAGACCAGATATGAGGGATTTTGACACCTCTTTGCATCCAAAGAAGGTTAACCTGGACAACAGAACCTGCAACAACACTGCAGAGTGATCTCTTGTAACAAAGTAGAGAAGCAGATCAATATGCTGTTTGTGGGGAAAAAAAAAATTATGTTTGTGGCATTGCAAATGTCTCCAAAGACTAAGTAAACTCTTTTTATAAGTTGGCAGTATTATCAAGGAAGGTAAAAACACTGGATATTCTCAACTCATGCCTCGAACATTTTTGCAATATAGAGGGCGGTTGTCACGTAGATCGCAATCTTTTCCTGAAAGAACTTGTCCCCGAGCCATGGTCTTCATTCATGTTATCAAAAACTTAGGTTTGGATTGAGAAATACTCTTAAGCCGTCTCATCTTATCATTACAACTTTAACAAATTCTCACATAAAATATAATAAACAATTCAACTTTTTCAAATCTCAAAATAATAAACTACTGAATTATGTTAAAAAAATCTCATCCTCATAAAATATTAAAAAGACCGTGAATATGAGCTAAAATGAAATTTTTACATAAATGGCATCAAGTTACGATGGTTAAAAACATGGCCACTCTGAATATGGAACATTATTTTTCAATGTACGAAACTTGAATTTGCTGCAAAACTTATAGATTGAATATGTTATATTGAGAAATGCTACAAGCAAGTCTTACATCATACACATTCATCTAATCAAAATGGGTGCTAAGGGTCTCACTGGCTCTTGATTTTCTTTATCTGAGCTGCCTGCTACTATTAGAGGTAATATCCGGTTGGATAGAGGGGGTCTTCCCTATCTCCGGAAAATTCGAAGACGTTGCTAGTTGATTATAAGCGTTGGTTTCTCCAGGTATGTTTCTTCTTCTGCTATCAGTTTAATTTTTCTTATTCTATGTTTGTGCAGGTTTCTCTTGCAGGTTTTGGTCTTGTTTTTCTGCTTTTATTTTGTTTCTTGTTGCCTTTTGTATTGTGGTTGAGTTTATTTAGTTTTTTTGGGGACTTGGTTTTGGTTTTTTCTTGTAGCCCCAGGTCTCGGGTTGTAATCACGGTATTCCTCCGCCACAAGTGAGGATTTATTAATAAAATTGGGACGGGGCTGCTATGTGGGTGGTTTCCGGCTCTTTCTAAAAAAAAAAAAAAAAAATTAAGATAGAAGGACAAAAATGATAAATTATATGTTGATTAGGTGGAGATGTATGGTGTAAGACTCCAACGTAGAATTTATCACATTGATAAATAGCATACCAACATGTGTACGTGTGTGTTTCTTCAGAGGGAGAGAGACAGAGATTGTGTATCGATCTACCTGGGTTCCTGCAAGCTTGTTATCCCAACTAAACCAGGTTGGAGTTCCCCAGTTAGCAAAGGCTTTTCCATTTTTTTTGGTCGCATATTGAAGATAGAAGCGATCCATGGTAGCATGATAGAGCCAGCTAGCTGCCCATAAGAGCTCATCTTCATATCCTGTTGAATTGTAGTACTTCTGGACTTCAGGGAAGCTAATACTATAAGAATGTCTATGCTTGTCCGCAAAATTAAACAGTTGTTTGGAATGCTCCAGGAGTGTTCTCGAGTAATTCGGATCTATTTCCTTAAACACCAGCGATGCTGAAGCCATCGCCGCTGCAGTCTCGGCTGCAACCTCTGTTCCTGGAGAAGATGCGTTGACCTGCGTGAGTGGCCTCTCCTCGGTCATGACTTCAGGCCTGTCCCAACAGTTATGGTCTGCTTCAGGATCACCCACCTGCCCCCAATATTAGAAAGTGAAAAAGAGACATTTCAGATGCCTGATTGATGTTTCAACAAATTTACTTTTGATTTGATGCCAAGCAATGAAGGTTATGGCAACCTGAACGTAGAGAACATTCTCGGAAGGATGAGCGTTGATAAGGTAGTCAGTGATCCACTTGAGCGAGCTTTTAGCATCTGTAAACTGATCCACAGATTCCATTTGATCTCCATACTCGAGAATAGCCCACGACAACACTGTGGCAGTGAAGGCCATTGGAAAACCAAACTTCATGTGATCCCCTGCATCGTACATTCCTTTTGACAAATCCAACCTAGCTTCGCTACCGTCTTTAAGACCAGAATCCCCTCTCCAAGATATCATGTTATCTACCAACTTCCCAGCTACCAAAAAAAAAAAAAACGAAATCTATTGAATGTACAGCAAAATGAACCTGGAAAAGAGATGGAAACGTCAAATACGGGGAGAATGAAATAGTATTCCTAACATTTCTGTACGTCGAAGAATTGCATGGCGATCTTGAGAGCGTTGGCGTATTTCTTGACAGGAGCGGCAGGAGGCCCCGGCACAGGAGCCGCCTCATCGTAGAGACTATGTGGCTTCTTTATGACCAGTATAACACAAAGGACGAGGGCCAATACTACTATCACCAGAATCCAACGGAAACGCTCTCCAGACCTTGATTTCTCTAACATTTTCACAGAATGCCGGTTCTGTGATACGATTCGACCGCCATAAGAGCTGAATCAAAACCAGACATATTGTACAGAAACAGAGCCCCTCTGCCATATTTGGGGGTTCGTATTCAGTGGGTGCAACGGGATTTACATTAAAATGGAAAATTGTGGTTAAAGAAACGTGCATGTTTGATCCTCAGAGTTCAGTGCCACCGAAACGAAGCCTAATTAAGGAAAATTGTGGTTTTTTCGACAGCACACTCAATAAATTTTAAGCCGAAAAAGATACACAATATTGAATGTATAATATAGTTTCAGAGTCTTATTTAAATTATTATTATAAATTTGATAGAATATACTTCATGTATTTTTATTTTTACTCTAAACTGGAAATTTGACTACCCTTTTTTCTACTGTCTCAGTTATTTTTGTGGTCCTGAATGACGAAAATGCCCCAAATGCAGTTTATTTGAGGATAGAGATAATATATAATACCAATAATATTCATTTTAAATTTTAAATTTTGTCAAATTTAATCATATTTTTTAAGTCCCAACAGATTGTAACCATTGAATTGGGCACCAACAAGAAGGCGAATGACACCAACCGTTGAAGTTAAACCTAATGATTTTGAGAAAAATTCGCAGTAATTTGTTACTTATAATTTGATGGATAAAGAAGAGAAAAACATTGTTTGGCCATCATGCCTTATTTGATTAAGGATTCATTTCCAACTCTTATAATTATTTTATAATCAATCAACATACTCATATTATTTTATTTAAAATAAATTTTAATTTTATAAGCTATCATTTAAAATAATAATAAATTATTATTTATTGTGGAGTCCATTACAGCTTTTAAAATATCAATTATTTTTAATATTATTGACTAGGAAGATTTTCATATAAAAATTAACCTAATAAATAGATTTTTCTTTTTCAATAATGCTGCATCGTATCAACTATCACCCTCTTTTCTTTTGTTTTAATTTTCAGCGAATCTACATCCGTCACCCGCTACCTCAATATAAACGGAGCAATTTTACTTTTTTATTTTTATTTTTTATTTCCTTCTCACTTTCCGTTTGGACGAGTCTTATTAGGCTCTCTCGCCGTCGCAACTTTCCGACCCTAATTCCGATCAGGTACTCCATCGCCATTATCATTGTTAACCCAGATTATCATCATTCATCTTTCTCTATATTTTTCTTTATTTTTTGTTTTCTCGTTTACATGCTGCGATTATTATGCTTACATCTCTCTCTGTGCGTGGATTGTTATCGTCTATTTTAGGGTTTGAATCATACTTCATCCGTGTCTCTGTTTGGTTTGTCGAAGCAGAATGAGTCAACAAGGGAGGAAACATACTAAAAGGAAAACTTTTTACGAGGGAAAGCTGTTCCCTTTTCCTCAAAACATCCTGAGAACCAAAGTGAGGGTTTTTTGTGTACTGTATAACAAGATCGCAATGTAGAGAGCGGTGTAGTCGAGCATTGGGCAGCTTTTTTAAATTGAAGCTGGTCATCCACTGTCCGAACAGTCAATCAATTTAGTGTTTGCATATGCATAATGAAACTGATTTGTGCTCAAGTGGGATGAAAATGCCACCGATTTGTGCTATTTTTCTTTTCCATTTTTTATTTTGTGAGAAAAACTTAATGAACTCATGAAAGGGAGATATTTGGAATAAAGGGTTCCAAGTAAGTTGGAAAAAAATCACTAGGGGCTGGCTCAAGTGGCAAATGCCTTGGTCTTGGTGTATGCTCCCTCCAAGGTCCAAGGTTTGAATCCAACTACGTGCAAACAATCTATAGCGGCCATCGCACTGGTTTTTCTCTTGAATTATCCGAAATGCACTTGTGGAAAACTCCTTATCCTCACCTGTGCTCCCTCTGATTAGTCGGAACGCTATTCCTGGACACCCGATGCCAAGAAATAAATAAATGAATAAGTTGGAAAAAGCTATGGGACATCATGTCATAAGAGGAAAATGCGGTAGGTTTAAAATGAACTTAGCTATATATTTTTTTTATAATGATCGAAAAAAAATATTCTATTTTTGTTTCTTTAATATATGAAAAGTGTTTTGCGAAGAGGTACTAGTCCATACAAAGCATAAGCACTCAGCAACTAGACTTTGAGAAAAATACTGAAATACCTATATTTGTTTATTCATGTTAAGTGGTATATTGACAGTGCATAATTTCCCTCCATGAGGCTCTAGTAATGAATGGTATTTGAAAAGTTGTTTTAATTCTGAATTGGATAAGATATTGTTTGGCCATGACTTAATTTGCATAATTTATTTTGTTAAGAATCTTGGCTTCTTGACAGGGAGTTTTGAATTATCATGCACGCTAATTGGCATGCTCTCATTTCTACTGTAGATGGACAATGAAGTTGGTCATAATCCAAAGCAGGAACGTTCAAGGACAAGGTGGACAGCATCCCTTGATAAGCTATTTGCAGACTTGGTTGTGAAGCAGATTCAACTGGGTAACAGACCAAACAATGTTTTTGACAAGAAAACATGGAATCTCATTCGTGAGGAATTTAATGAGCAAACAGATCTCAACTTCAATAACAATCAATTAAGGAAGCACCTGGATGTTCTGCGGACACGCTTCTATAATCTGAAGTCGGCTTCTGATCAAAATAATGACTATGCTTTGGATTGTTGCATTGGGTTTGATCTGTGGGAAGACATCAGGGTACTTTTTCTTTTTCATTCTGGGAGTTTACTTCTGTTTTGAATATCTTATCTTGGGTTCTGATAGACTACATATTTAGGCACAGACTAGGCCTGAAATGATCAGAGTCAAGGACAGCCCCATATATGAGCAGCTATGTGCAATTTTCACAGATTCAGCAGCTGAAGGGAAATATGCACAATCCAGTCACTATGAAGAGCTGGACAAGTCTGCTGGAATGGATTCTGCTAGACTAATTTCATGTCAAGATGGTGGAATCCCATGTTCTACGAATCCATCATCATCAATACATGTGCAAGGCAACATGTCATCAGCAGAAAAGGTAATAAAAAATATTGCACAGAGAAAAAGGAAAGTTCCATCTGAGACACATTCTTTCTTGGGTCAGAGGAGAAGGGATCAAGAAATCTATGATGCTATGGCAGAAGCCTTGTCAGAAATGGTTGCTGCTTTGAAGTCGAGGGCAGCTGCAACAACAACTGGTGACGATCAATTTAGTATCACTAGTTGCATTAGGGCACTGGATGAGATACAGGACATTGAGGAGCGGCTCTATTTTGCTGCACTGGACCTCTTTGAGGACCCCAGTTTAAGGGAGACATTCATATCTCTGAAAGGTGACAAGATCCGGCTGACATGGTTGCGGGGCAAGTGTGGTAAAACAACCTACGGTTAGTTCAGGGACTGCATGACTTTTTGGCTAAGTGGGGAATGTAAATGTCACCTTCACTAATTTTGCTCTAGCGAACTAGGTTGTTCGTATCATTTCTTCCATTTTTAGGTTGAAATAGTTCTTTTTTATTATCAGCTTTACTGACATAGTTTTGTTCATAATTGGTTTCTTGATTCATGGATAAGATGATGATGCAGTGAGCGTTTTATATCCTATTTATGTACAGAATTGGATGCGTGAATATTGCTGCCTGTGTAATTTTGAGGTTGTGTTTCCCTGAAATAAACCTTAGGGCTGTAGATTTGAACTTGAAGTCATGAAACAACAACTGGTGAAGGAATTCGCAGAGTTCTTGCACAAATCTAAAATGACTAGTTTCTGGCTCGAATTGACACACACTGTCCTTTTATGATGTGTTTGCAAAAGTGAGATGGTTAACCTTCGCCGCTACATGATGAGCGAAAGCAACAACAGGCGTATGTCTATGCTACAACAGGCGTATGTCTGCTGCAACGACGTGAGGTTACTGCCTCCACGGACATATTTCACTAGTGATTGCTTAGCAGAGATTGTTATCGTGGCAAGCAACCATGGCTACATAGAAATCAAGATTCGTTAAGTACAATTAGCTGGTCATTGGCTTACATTACAGATCCAAATTGCCTAACGCACTAGCCACTTTATGTCGATCGAGTACAAGGTGCCCATTATTACCATATTTCGAGTTTCTGGGTTAGGCATTTTAGCCGGTAAAAGTAATCTATCTAGGCTTGGGCTCATTCGGTTTTCTTATAAGTGGAAATGGTTGCCTATCGTGACTCGAAAATCAAATCCTTTATGAGCATAAAAATACATTTCGAGGTCAAATCAAATTTATAAACCGGGAAACAATTGATAAATGCAACCTTCTAAGCTCCACTTTCTAAATGCAACTTGTGTATGTTCTCGTAAAAAAGCAAGAGAAAACTGGAAAGCCATACAGCAACCTTCTAAGCTCCACTTTCCCCAAACACGAGAAGTGTTAACTCGATCAGGTTTGAAGTACTTTCTATATAAAATGTAGAAAAATGATATAATTACAACTATTTTTTACAACTTTTATACAACCATGTGTTTATTGAGTGATACTTTGGTAAAAAAAACTTACAAAAATAATATCACTTTACATAAATACCCTAACTGAACTGCCGGCTGTCAGCAATTTTCTCTGAGATTTGAGTTCAGCCTCCTTACATATTGTGTACCAACTTGTGCAGATAACAAAAAATAGTGATGGACACATTAAACAACTGAGCCGATAACTAAGGAGGACGAGAAATCAATCATTTCACCGTATTGAAAAGCATTAAATCTTTCAGGACAGAAAAATAATGCTAGCTCGCTCAATCTTCTGAACCATATGATAGTCATTCATCTGACAGCCACTTGAGCACTAAAACCATAATAATGAAGATAAAAATTTAACTCAATCCACAGGAATTCATACAAATTAACATATAACACTGTCAGATCACATAGAAAAACCCACCTACACAAGGCTGAAAGCCAGAAAGTGGATATAGCAGCGGCTTTAATAAATAAACTTAACCAAATCTCATGGTATGTCCAGTTCCGCCGTTAACTGACCAAAGGCAGAGATGTTTATGTCCATATTTATCATGGATCTGATGCAACATTGATATCTGAGATAAGGAGAACACCATGTAGGTTTCAATCCGGAAATGGGTCCCTCTAGCCACTTCAAACAGACCCAACCACGATATGCAAAAATCTTACTGAGTTTTGCAAAAGAGGTTGCTTCTCTGTTAAAGGTAGTATGAGAACTGCCCAGTAGAAAAGAAGATTAGGAATGAGAAGTTTTAGAATTAAATGAAAACTTTTGCAATGAAAGAGCACAATAGTGGATCGACACAAACTAGAAAGGACTAACCTGCATGAGGCAGTATAAATCTTTCAATTTTCGAGACAAAAAAAAAAATCAAACAGTCACATTTTCTATCTGCTGCATACTCTCTCCTTTAAGTTTGTAAAAGTCCAACATTTCTTCTTCCACTGGATGGGTCTGGCCTACTATGACAAGGCAGTGAAGCGGTGTTCCAAAATTAATTGTCTGCAGTTGCCTCATTGTACCTGCAACTATCATCTGATCCTCACTTCCTACACGAGCAAACCCCACACATTGAGTGCATTCGCTGTATGCTGCAGGAAAATACGAAAATCACCAATAATCAAAGAAAAAATTAGTTCACAAAACTTGGAACTTCGAGTTCAGAGTAACTGAGATTTAATTGCAGCAGAACAGGGCGATAGAGGGCATGGAAAAAGGCAGGTGGGAAATTTTTATAAGTTGTATACAAGCAGAATACGTAAATGACAAATCAAACTCAAGAAAGTAGCAAAACAACACGCAGATTGACAGATCTAAACTTGAAAGTGAAGGCCTGAAGATAGGAGGAAGCGTAAATCTTACCAGATTCTCCACGCATTTGCTCAACCTCCAAGAGTTGCTCAATGGCAGTGTTTATTGTCATATATTTAGGTGGTTCATACTGCTTTCTTCCTCTGAAAAAAATTCAAGGGCCAAAGGAGAGACAATAACGAGTCTATTCATTGATATAAGTGTAGAACTGTAGAAAACATAAGAAAAGTAAAGTAAAGCCACAAAAGATCGAGAAGGCGATCATTCACTCTAGATACAGACCTGCATAAAGATTCCAGGGTGGGTTCCTTTACACGTATATCTGCAAGGACAAAGAATTCACAATTACCCTTTTACAAAGTAGACATCAAGAAGTGGCAAAAATTACCAATTTCCCGAATTCAGAAGACTTCTTATATCTTTAGTGTGTATGAGAGTAAAAATTTTGGTCCATGAGTAGAATAATACTTTCTTGATGATAAGTTGCTTTTCAAGATATATAAGATCTTTGAGCTCTATGTTTCGAAACAAGGACACTAACTGCCCAAGGTTTTGGTAGAATAAAAGCAATTTCAAAAGCTGCCCAATCATAAACACATTGATACTATGTTTCTATGATACATAAATGAGGTAACAGGCTGTAGACTATAGCTAAATGTACAGAAATTCATAGAGCTTGAAACATGCTGCAAAAGCGAAGTGTGTGCAATCCAAGCATGCGATGACTTGAAACCTTCACTCATGTATCGGTATGAATATCTCACCAGAAAAGATGAAAAACTCACCCAGCAAGCAGAGTGTATGTAATCCGAGCCCGCGATTTCTTTGAATCTTCTCATAAAAACTATCGGGTCTCCATGTTTCAGTAAAAAAGGGTAATGAAACGGTCTCTCCATAGCGGTAGAGTTGTAACCCACATACACCGACAGCATTCATCACTGATGCATTGTGTATCACCTTGACATTAACCCCAATTTTCTTTGCTCGAACAACAAGATCGGTGTGAGTTGTTGCTCTGTGTTCGAAATCAAAGTGCAAACGGAAGAACGATATATCAATTAGAATAACACCCAGCAAATAACCACACAAGATTTTACAAAATCCAACTTAAGCATTCCACAAGCACCAAATCAAAAGGAAAAGTAAGCATGATCCGTACCCAAAAGGATCCCCAACAACAAGGAAAGCCACGTCAGACCTACGAGCCTCCGATAAAATTTCATCCGCTTTTTCCTCTACCATTTCCCTATCTGCAAGTGTAATTGATTTCCCATATAATTTCTCCTGCTCAAGAAAAGAAAAAATAATGAAAAAAAGAAAGCAGACCCAGTATGAAAAACCCAAAATCGAATGGAAAAACAAGGCAAAGAGCAGATAATGTGCGCACACGAAGTTATGTAAAAAAGGTGTGCAGGTAAAAGTACCAGTGTGGAAAGGCCATCGGAAGAGAGACCGAATGAGAGGAGGGAAGTGTATGACTCTATGTAAACCTTTCCGCATTTCTTCACTGCTTCTAAACCTCTAAGAGTGATGTCCCTCTCATCGCCCAGTCCCAGACCGACTATGTACAACATCCCTCTCTAATGCCTACTCGTAAACCCTAATTGTAGTCGGAGAAGGGTCACCCGGATGTCGAAGACAACAAAGGAGAGTGGGCGTCGTCCCTTGGCTTCGGTATCTCTATTGTCTTCGGTGAAGAGGACGGCTCGAATGGAGCAGAGCTTCGATGGGACTGAGGCCTGGGTAGAGGGGCGTTTGGAGGGGAAGAAAGGAGCACGGGCGGCTTAGGACAACGAAATGAAATTTAAAAGCGTCTGTAGCCGCTGCATCGGTAAGATTTTTTTCTTTTTTAATTTAATATTAAAAAAATTAAATTATTTATTATATTTTGTGTAAAAATTTTAAAACATTATAATAATAAAATAAAATAAAGTGAAGGGAAATAATTTTTATACCTAAACCAGCCCTTATATATCCTATTAAAAATAGAAAAATAATTTGTACAAGTCTCAAATAGATAAACTTTATATAAATCTTTGTAAAAAAATAGATTCTATCTTAAAAAAATATAAAAAATATTATTTTTTATTAGTAAAATCTATTTTTTTACAAAAGGCTTGTATGTGACTTCTCTATTTGAAACTTGTGTCTAACATTACTCTTAAAAATATCAATATTTTTTTTCTTTTATGACGGGTTGATGTGCACACCATATCATCCTAGTAGAAGGTGGTCGGATTGTGGTATAGTGTAGAGAGTTTTCAGATGGATGTATTATTGTAAAGAAAAAAAATTGAATAAATATAGATTGAAGTCACTATTGAGAGCATCTATTTTACACACATGATATAGCATCATTTAGACCACACATCTCCCCAAGTAAGTGTTGGAAACATTCAATTAGAAGTAGTCACGCAGTGAGTATAAAATATGCACTAGGGCTGAGCACAGATAGTTTCGGAGTCAGAGGGCCCAACCTCTGACTCCGACTCTTTGTCGGAGGTCGAATCCAACCTCCGACTCCGACTCCGACATGTAGAGAATCCGCTCCGCCTCCGACTCCGACTTGTTGGAGCGGAGTCGGATTTTTTGATTTTTTTTTTTTTTTTTAACTTCATATTTGACCTACTTTTTTTAAAAAAAAAAAAACAATTGTGAGCTTTCAAATTTCAATTTTATCAAATTTACAATCCAAATTTATTAAACTTTTGATTATAATAAAAAATACAACTAAATAAAACAAGTAACATACTAACATACATTCAAAAATTAAAAATAAAAAGAAAGTCTTATTTTTATATGTACTCACATCATCCATGATTCTATATTTACATCCAACTAATCACTACAATAAATAAAGGCACTGTATACGAAATGAAGATTAAAAAAAAGGCACCTTATAGTTACTATAGTACACTATTGTAATTACTATGAACCTATTTTTAATTATATTATATATATATGATATATATTATTATATATGAAAAAAAGGCACTGTATATGAAATGAAGATTCAAAAAATAGTATTACTATTTTATATATAATATAGTATTAATATGTTATACTATTAGTCTATTACTATATCTTATAGTATAATTACTAATACTATAGTATCATACTATTAGTATGTTAGTGATTTAATATTATATATATATATATATTAAATCTCTAATCTCTTATACTTGATATATATTAATATATATAAATATTAGTAATACACTAATAGTATTAGTATTAGTTATTATTAATACTATATATTATACTAATAGTGATATTAATACTATATATAGTTATAATGATTAGTATAACTACATTAGTATTAGTTATAGTGATTTAGCATAACTATATTAGTATACGTTATAGTGATTTAGTATAGGTATAATACTATAAGTTATAACTATAGTCTATAATAGTATTAGTATAACTACATTAGTATTAGTTATAGTGATTTAGTATAACTATATTAGTATAAGTTATAGTGATTTAGTATAGGTATAATGCTATAAGTTATAATTATAGTCTACATGTGTATTAGTATTTGCTATAGTGATTTTAATTTAGTATAACTATATAATACTATTAGTATAAATCACTATACTAACTATATCACTGATAGTATTAGTATATCACTATAGTTAATAATATCATATAGTAATATAGTATTAGTAATTAATACTATAGTGATTTATATAGTAATTTATATATAGATTTAAAGTGGAATACTAATAGTATTAGTATTAGAACATAAATCTAATTAATATACTAATGTATATTAGTATTACTAATATATTTATCAAAAGGAATATGTTAAAAATTTATTAAGTCAAAAAATATAATTAATACAAGATATTATTATATAAAATTTATATGAATAATATTTTAGTTATTATACATTAGTATTATATGCTAACCAGACTGTGCGTTTGCACAAATGAGCTCGCAGGGTGAAGTGTTTCGAAACGAAATCTAGCTTCAAAGAGTGATATGCCATGTGAAACAGTGAAAAAAATTATGTACTGAGTCATAAAGTAACAAGGCATTTGTTATTATGTGATCACCTCGTTTGACAGCCAAGCTTCAATATAGAATTCAAATATACAATTCAAGCCTAAGATATCGTTTGGAACTTAGATTGATCTCTAATTTTAAGTTGAGTCTAATATTTAAATACATAATTGTAACACTCCCTTCTTGTAGGCTATGAGTGTTACGTGTTTTTCATAAAATAAATCTGACAAGAGATCTCATATTTAATAAAATGAACTTAAAATTTATTTTGTAGAAAAACTGTCTAATAAAAATATTTTCTAAAAACATTAAATGAATAAATTGAATAAATTCATGTCATAAAAACATGTTTTATTCTAGAAGGTCTGAAACTAATTTAATAGTCTATCATTATTTTTTACTACTATTCAATAGTCTATCATTATTTTTTCATTATTATTCACGTAATACCTCATTATCTAAACGCAACTAAAGTATTCACATAGGCACAACTTATCATTTTGGCATCGCTTGAGCAATTGTTACCAAAGTCATTTTATTAACAAAATTTAATTTTACAAGTTTCAAATTAAAGTTAACGCAGTAGTTTTAAAACTTATGTAATGAGAAAGGAAAGGGAGAAAACAACCATAGCTTTGCAATTAGAAATGGGAGAGAACTTGAAGCTACCAAGGGATGATATTATCCAGTAAAACTGTTGCTTGAAAGAAAACTCTCATCTTCTCAGTCAATTAGAAGAGTTTCAATGCCTATGAAGAAATGCTTTGAATGCTGACAAGTTCTAAGAATAACATCCGGTGTGTGCTAGAGAGAGAGAGAGAGAGCCAATTAAACTTACAAGCATCCTTGCATATGGTTTATACCAAAAAGACCCTGCTTTTTACGGTCAGCTGGCATCACCAGATTCGTGTCTGAAAAATTAATCTCGCATTTTATCTTTGTCAGCCAAAGAAACATCTGAAAAAGTGCACTCTGACTGTTCTTCGATTTTAAATCGCAACATACATATGCAGAAAAATGCGGTAGATAGTGGTATTAATAGTCGAATTGTCCATTAAATGAAGGCATGGAGAAAGTTGAAAGATTGTAGGACAGGTGGATACAATTAAAAGTAGAGAAATTATGATTTCTTCTTACTATTGATAATTGGCAACTGTATTGAAGTACTCAAAATCACTACTACTTGTTGGGGGTTCAGTCATCATCTTTGAACCACGTCCTTTCAGAGCTGTCGCTTGGTCCAATGATATGCCTGAAACAAAGGCTGTCATCTCTCTTAAACCAGTAGATATATTGGCCAACACATCAATAATATGAGCATATTAACCCTTTGTGAATAGTCTTCTACATGCAGGCAGAGCTGTCTCCAACAATATAGAATAATGCTACTCTTACCACTCCCGGTCCCGCTCCAGGTTCCGCTATATTTTTTTTATTTTTTTAATATATTTTTTTTTACTTAATGATTAAGTAAGTATTTTTTAATGATATTATAATTTTTTTATTTTTTAAAAAATATTTTATAGTATTAAAAAAATACATGTATAAAAAAGTAAAATAAAAAAACACTACATTTTACACTGAGCGGGACTGAGAGCGGGAGAGGGAGCGGGGGCTGTAGCACGGTTCAACAATATAATCTCAATATAGGAACACCGTCTTTTTAATCTTTTTATTTTTATTTTATGAGCTACATTTAAGTTTCAACCCAGAATTATGCAATGCACAAAGTGACATTGTGAAATTACTATTTGTACTAAAAATTTAATAGATGAAGTGGATTTTAATTATTTGTATTATATTCTTAACACTCTCTTTTACGTATGGATTAGACTCCCATTCAATGAGCGAACCAGACTCTCTCTCAATGAGTGGGCCCAACACGTGAAATATTTAATTAAATAAAATTAAGTATAGAATCAATGTTCGAACTCATAATTTATGCTCTAATATTAGGTGAAATCACTACATATCCAAAAAGTTTAATCTAATAAAAAGATGTAGATTTTAATTATTATCTTGATTTGAAAGAGCCTTCGCTAGTTCAAGATGGCAAGCATCATAGATAATCTTATTAACAACTCTACAACTGCTCCCAGTGTCATCTCAATAAGTTTATTGTAGCTCAAAAGTTGAGTTCCGTATGGAATTGCAGTTGAAAAACTGCCCTTCCTATGTACTATAGTTAACCAGACTGTGAGTTTGCACAATGAGCTCGTAGGGTGAAGTGTTTGAAACGAAATCTAGCTTCAAAGAGTGATATGCCATGTGAAACAGTGAAAAAAATTATGTACTCAGTCATAAAGTAACAAGGCATTTGTTATTATCTGATCATCCCGTTTGACAGCCAAGTTTCAATATAGAATCCAAATATACAATTCAAGCCTAAGACTTCGTTTGTAATTTAGATTGATTTTTAATTTTAAGTTGAGTCCAACATCTAAATACATAATTCTCAAATCACTAAACTCAACTCAACTTAACTCCTCTTTATACGTGAGACCCACAACCTTTTTTAACTCAACATCTTTTTATACGCAGGACCTATATCTATTTTCAACTTTTTATAAATACATCTAAATTCATCTTAACTTTCAAATACATTTAAACTCATCTTAGAGCACGTTTGGATATAGAGGTGAGATGAAACACATCATATCATATCATCTCATCTCATCTTATTTAATTTCAACTAATAATTTCAATATTATTCATAAACTATCTTAACTCATCTTATCTCGCTATCCAAACGAGGCTCTTCAAACTACAGTTTACTCTCAATTTTTTTCTATCTAGTTATCCCTAGCCAAGAGCCCCCCTCACCCCATTGCATGGCGCACACTAGATTCGCTTGGCTCTCTCTCTCTCCTCCTCACTTCCTTCTCTCTGTCACTGTTTCCCATTCTTTTCTTTAGCCTTGTTTCTCTATCCACCCACTTTCCATGCTTTTTGTAAAGATGATAATGATATAATTGAAGCAAAATCTATTAGAAAACAAGTTTACAATTATGGTGAGAGATAAAAAGAAAGACTTATCCAACACGAATTTGAATGATCCAAACCTGATTAAAGTTATTCTCTATTTTTATGAGAGACATTTAGTTTTTTGAGTTGGTATAAATTTGACTCCTTTATTACACAAATCTAACCCAAATGACCCGTCACAATTGCCACCAATAGTTCGTATATGATATATAGTCCAACTGCAAAATAGACTAATGAGAACTTCTGCTAGGAAAATTTATGGCGATTTCCCAGTACTTAATTTTTAGAGTAAACCGTTAATCAAGAATATATGATGTAAGCTAAATGACAATTCTATAATGCGAAATAAACACTTAAAACAGAATAATAAAAAAAAAAAAAAAAACTTTAAAGCCAAGGAAACAATACCTCCAGCCATTGATGTTCCTCACGTTTTTGCTGCTTTTTCTCACTAATGTTTGACACTTCCAAACTCTGATCACTCTATTTAGATGGTGTAAGACTGAAGGAGATTGAGTGAATGAGTCTGAGGACCAAATGTAATATTTATAGCCGAAGCTTCTATCAAACTTTGGTGGCTACATGTCCCACATGTTCAGTTTATCATGGGGCAGTTCTAACGTTCTACGAACGTGATGAATACTCAAAGTGGACCACTTCAAGAGGTTTTAAAATGAAGGGAAGCTGGAGACTCATTCTTACGAACGACCTCCGCGAGAAACGGTCAACATATGGAAAGGGCAAAAACAGAGAATTTATAATTCAGTCCAATTTTGCAATTACTTATGTGCACCGGTACCATTGTAGGGGAAGCATGGCTGAGTGTTTTCTTGATTTGCCTGCAAACCAAGATCAGCCTCAATCTCATATTCCATTCAATCATAACAAAAGAGACCGGTTACCAATTTATCATGAAAACATTAGACTATAGCAATTAGGCGAAAGGAGTGAAATTCACTTACGACATTATCAACTTGGGTTTCATAGAAGACTAGAATGCCTATCCCAACAACGATGCTCACAAGCCCCACTGATATTGCCACTACATGAAACCGCTATTTCCCAAGTCACACCTTTGGCTCTCACAAATAGAGAAAATACTGGAATATTAGGAAAATAAGATAGAAAGTGGGAGGAGAAAGAACCCTGTTTTGATCAAGATCAGCAGCTCAAATGCATGGATAAGACGCTAGTGGCTGTTGATTTCTTTCTGGTCTGTGTTGGGGTATATGTGGAGATTGGTTTTGGAGCTAAAAAAGGTGTTTGCTGAAAGTTGGCTCACTCAAGCCAAAGTTCGCTCGACACACCTCTTGAGCGAAGCTCAAGTCCGAGAGTTCACTCGAGTCTCGCTCGACACTCCACTCAAGCGAGACGCAAACCCTAGTGTTCACTCGAGTCCCACTCGACATTCCGCTCGAACCAATGTTCATTTGATTGTTCGCTTGAGGCGCGCTTGACATGCCGTTAGAGCGAAGTATGCAGTTTTGCCAGATTAAGGTTTTCACGTTGTGTGCTATATATATGTCATATTTTGACATATCTTGGACGGTCTTAAGCATATTTTGATAGAGAACAATTGTCTAGTAAATACATATTGTGTGAGAGAGCAAAAAATCCTAGAGAGTATGAGTTGAGATTGAGTGATTATAATCTCCTCTGATCAAAAAGATTTCTACAACTCTGTGGATATAGGCAATTTGCCGAATCATGTATATTGTGTGTCGTGTGCTTGATTGTGATTGTTTTTACTTTATTTGTCATCGTTGGTGTATATGTTTAGCACAACATTTCACAAGAGGTATGTAGGAGAGAAAGAGGCTGTTGAAGAGAGCTTGAGAGGGGGAGAGTGGAAGCGAGGGAGCGATGGTGCTGCTGACATTTCTGTCTCTAATACACAGTGAGAATAGACACTAACGACCAGACGGGTGGGTGTATCGCTCTAACGGTAACTATGATCTCAAGTTTTGAGAAGCGGGCTCTCAACTTAGCCCATTTTCCTGCCCCATGGGCCCATGCAATCTGGAAGGATATATGGAGTTTAGTGAATTCAAACGGGCTCAGGGTTCACACAGCAGCGCTTTCCAAACATCTGGACCTGGGTTCACACTTCAGCCTAATGCCAGCCTCCTAAGCATAATTTATCCTTGATCATATGGGCAAGGTCTGGCCCAAAAACAGAAAAATAAAATATTTTTACCATCCTACTTATTTACACACCAAATATATTATTGATATAAAAAACTACCATAACAGTTAGTATAAAAAATATTTTTATTTTAAATTCTTGTTATGAGTGACGTGGCCTCACAGTAATAGAGTGTGTTTGCATACCTTCCAGCTTATAAGTAATGTGAAAAAAAAAAAATGTTCGACGCTCTTTGAGGATAAATATACAAACAGTTAACAGGTACGTTAATAACCAAATAGTTTCCCTGAAAATGTACGGAGAACTTGAAGTTGCTTGGAATGGGAAAAATTTAGATTCCTTCTGTTTTTCTTGAAGGGGGCGGGTCGAGTTAAAGATAAGAACATTCCAACCTTGTAGGATGTATCCGGCATGAGGAATCAATCGGAGCGTCAAAGCAATTAAAGGGACTAGTAGAGCTGGTGATTGAGTAGGTAAAAGAGGAGTGGAGGGGACGAAGAGACATGAGAGCGATAGTCCACCAACCTACCATAATTAGGAGCACATGTTTAAGGACACTATATATATATGAGAGAAATGAACGTTATATATATATGTTGATCAACCCCAAAACAAAAATTAAGGGGCCGGGTACGTATAATGGCAGAGCACGCATGCACGCATTTTGTCTTTCATCTCAACATGTTGGAGTGAACTAAGCCTACTATGTAGTATATACTAGTTGAGAATTACGTAGAATTCAAGGCTTGGAAATTTTGTAAACCCTCGATCCCCCAACTCGATCTGCATCATGCAATTACTCCATCTCCTTTTTCTAGCTACGTACGGGACCTTTCCTGCCTTATGGATAGAGTTTCCACTGCTCACTCACTAGCTAGCCAGCTGCTTTTTTCACTTTTTTGTCTCTCTTTGTCCATTTCTCCTTTTGGCTTCCTTATACTTCACTAATCCTCATGGAAAGCTATTGGAAAATATTGTGGTAATTAAATGATGTTTGGTTTATTAAAATAATCCCTAGTTATATATAGCTGGGGATTACACTGAAAAAATACAGATTATAATTCGGTGGGCTAAAAGCAACTTCCCAATGACCCAATCCGTTTGAGCTTTGCTTTAACCTGCAAACAAAGAATAAAGATCTCTAGCCTTTAAGGTGATGATGAAGATAATAAAGAAAAATGCAAGCAGCAAATCTGATAAAAACATCATGTAAAGATTCTTTAATAAGACGTCATGCAATTCATTTCCCATGTGAGGAGTAAAAGTGAAAGTAGCTCATGCAGGGCCAAACCAAAAAAAAAAGGAAGGAAAAAGTGAAGTTGAGATTGAGTGTGAATGAAAAGCCAAGAGACAAGCATCTCTCTCGAGTAGAAGAGGAAGAACTTTCAACTTAGCTTGCCCACCAAAACCAACAAAGGGATCGGAGCAGGAGCAGTAGTGCTGGACCTTACTGGGGCTGCCACCAAAAAGGAACGGAAAAGAATGAACATAAATAAGATTAGACATGAGGGCCAAGCTTACAAAAATGACAATGATCTGTTAGCTGAGTCCCCATATATAGTACTGTCTGTCGTGAAGTCTTTGTACAGACTTGTAAAATCTAAAACAAAATGAGAAAAATAAACATCTAAATTAATGAGTTTTATAGAATTTATTTATTTACACAACTATAAATTCTAAAGTATACAATTTTAAGTACTGTTAAATATCTTTTTGTTCAGCCTGGATATACTTCTCAAACATCTAAAATAATTTTAAGTACTGTTAAATAAATATTTCAGACTCCCTTAATATATTTATTTCTCTCCCATTTTTAGATTTTAATTATTTTTTTGAAAAAAAAACTTTTAAATGATCTTTAAAGTTTTAGTGCGGCTAACGTTAATTTTGCTTACACCACTATAAATTTATAATAATTTTTCTTGGGCTTCTCGCAACGATGTCGTTTTCGCGCTGGATGTTATACGTCTTGCTCGTTATCCATGACCATCGGATTCTTTACTCGCTAATGGGCTTCCTTATTGTCGCTTGTGCTCAATCTAGAGAGCATCGATTCGGTTACTTGGCGGTGACCTTCTTTGCTTTGCCGATTAATCGAGTTCACATAATTTACCTGCACGAAGTTTAAATAAATAAATATAATTTTGCTACTCATCATTTTTACATATTATATATTATATTTATTTTTATTTTTATTTATTTTTAATTTTTTTAAAAATTAATTAAATTTTTTCTACTCATCATTCATATACTATATATTTAATAAGAAATAAAAAATTATATACGATATGTTGTATTTATTATATAAAAATGATGATTAAAATTTTTAAAAAATAATAATGCGTCTTTAATATATTGGCAGAAGATGGAAAGCGACCAGCCTTTATCCTCATATAATATTTTACCCGTCATAAAATCATAGAAGTAATCATTTTGACCCATTATCACGAGCTTGCCTCACGCCATCAATGTAATATAGATGTGATTTCTTATTTCAATTAGTTAGATAAAAAAAAAAAAATTATTTAAACTATGTTATGATTATTTTAATAAACTTATAACAAAAAGTTTGAACGAGATTTGTATATTTGAATTTAAATCTAACATTATTGTTATTTTTTTTTATAAATCTAAACATGAGATACTAAGTACTTTACAAAAACACTATTAGGATAACATTCATTTACTATTATTGAGATGATAATCTTGCTTAATTTTCGTGTAAATATGTTTAATGACACAACCCACACATTATTAATGACTAATGAGATTCATTCAATGTGGAAAGTTAAAAATAATTATTCTCGTTATTTGGCTTAGAATAATAATATCTAAAAATGAAATATTTTGTTCATTGATGCGTTAATCAGTTTTCTTCTCTTCTAATAAATTAAATTTGTAATCAGTATTTTCTAACCTATGACTAATTTGTTAAGTAGACGTGTAATTTACTTTCAAGAATCAAAATAGAAGTGTCAGTAAAAAAATGAAAGTGGTAGTAAATTCGGAATTAAACTCACCGACTCCGTAGCACAGGGAGAAGCAAAAGCAAAAAGAAAAAATAAATTAAGAAATGAAAAGGGAAACGCCAATTTAAACGGCACCCAACACTGACTCTCTCCATCTGAGTCCCTCTCGGCTCTCGCACGCTCTCGCTCTCCATTTCTTTCTGAAAAATTGACTCTCTCACTGCCGACATCGTAACGGTTCGCCGTGCCTTTTCGGCGGCGCGGATTTCTCCATACACGCCGGAAATCTCCTAGAATTCATCGGATGTCTGCTTCCGATTAGCTTCCGCATTTTGATTTACACCACTTTTTTCTCTCGAAATTTGGATTTCTTCATTTATATTCAAAGAAAATAATCCAGAGGTAATGATCGATTTCTCGTTCTCATTCTCTATCTCTGTCTTATATGAAATCTTAGACTTCATTTGTTTTTAATATTTTAGAGTTTCAAAATAATCATGGAGTAGACAGTTTCCGAGATTTTTTTTAATGTATTTAAAATTTTCCTTGTAACTGTGCATTTCCATTGTGTTTTAAGGTTATTTATTGGTTTTTCGGTAAATCGCCTTCGTTCTCTGGTTTGAATTTGATTATGCTTAGTTTTTCTTTTTCTTTTTTTGAATTTGCTTGGAGCTTGATACCATGGATACAGTTTTCTTGGCTGTTAACTTGTTAGGTGGTTGTTCCAGGTGACTATTTTTGGAATTTTTTTTTTACCCCCAAACTTCTAGCTTGTGATTTTTATTTTTATTGAGAATTCAATTTTGCAGCTGTATGATACACTCGTTCTGCTGCTGAGAGAATTGAGTAAGAGTAAGGAAAACGGGATTTTCAAGGGGTTTTATGTGATTTGTCCTTTTTAAAGCTTTCAATTTGATGGAATCTAAATATGTTTGTTAGGCTGCCGTAACAATTTAGAAAATAGGAACTTTATTTCGTTATAAGTATTTAGAGGACTTTTAAGTTGATACAGAGTTGCAAATATGAGTAAGAAGCCGTATCGTCGTGTATGATGATCTTAATCGGCCTTAGTTGACTCATATATCAATTTTATATCCGTGTTTCATTACTGTAAAAATTCGAAAGAAACGTATTCATACCATATTTTATGGCCGTTATATTGGTATAAATATTGCACAATTTGCTTTATATTACATAGAGCTTCCATACTGCCTCTTAGATTAACATCTTTATTTTTGTGGTACCTATCAGATGTGATTTTAAGCTGCCATATTTGGCTTTACTAGTTAGTTCCTTTGTATGTGCTAGGTATACAAAATGATAGGATCCTTTCTCACCAGAGGACTCGTGTATGTTACTTGCTCCCCACTTTCTCATTTGCTTTCCAGGTTTATTTTTATTGATAATCAAAATTCAATCACTTGGAATGTGTTGGCAGAATGATTTTCGGCTATGCTTATCCAGCTTATGAGTGCTTCAAAACTGTCGAAAAGAATAAGCCGGAGATCGAGCAGCTTCTCTTTTGGTGCCAGTATTGGTATGTTATGGATTGCCATTTGTGCCAAAAATAGTTGTGCAACTAGTATCTTGTGGTAAAAAGCAAAATTTTCCTTCGTGCATTGCAGGATTTTGGTGGCTGTTTTGACAGTTTGTGAGAGAATTGGAGATGCTTTTATCTCATGGTGAGATTGTAATAGAAAAAGCCTCAAGGAGACAATTTCATGCTTTGACAAATCTTTTTCCATGTTGTAATCGTATTTTTCCATCTTTCTTGAAGGGTTCCAATGTACAGTGAAGCTAAGTTGGCATTCTTTATATATCTGTGGTACCCAAAAACAAAGGTATGAGATTTCTTTTAGGCTTGGGAAATGAAATGTAATAATTACCTGAATATTTGCTTACCTTCTTTGTACTTCCTCTCTTTCTTTTACTTGATGTTTCGTAACTGTGTCAGGGAACAACGTATGTCTATGATTCATTCTTTAGACCATATGTTGCAAAGCATGAGACTGAGATTGATCGGAACTTGTTGGAACTGAGGACTAGGGCTGGAGATATTGCAATTTTGTATTGGCAAAGAGCCGCAAGCTATGGCCAGACAAGAATGTATGATATTTTACAGTATGTTGCTGCACAATCAACACCACAGCGTCGCCCACCTCAGGTAGTTTATTACAAGTATGAGGAGGCCTTCATTTTTGTGTGAATATTTTAATGGAATGATGCGTTAATCTGTTGTGTTGATTTTTTTTTATTTTCCTTCACGAGCCGTGATGATTTATTGAAAATATTTGACCGGACATGATTTCTTTTTTCTGGTTTTCTTCATTTAGAGAACGAGCTGGATTTTAATTTAAAAAAGATATTGCAAAGTTTTATCATCCACTGCAATTGAATTTAATTTCAAATTCAATTTGAATGCTTGCATCTCTTTTAAACCCAGTAGAAGCTAATCTATTTGGGATTTTTTTTAACCAGTTCAGTTGACTTGGCTCACCCCTCCTAACTGCTTCATACATTATGTTACTATTTCCTTTTTTTTTTTTTTAACCCGCATTTGAAACTTATAAATTATAGCCACAGCAACCAAGTGCCAGGATTAACCAATGGGCTGCTCCACCTAACCGTCAACCAGCTAGTCCAGCACAACCCCAAACTGAAGAACCTCCATCTCCCACTTCTAGTACATCTTCCAGTCAGCACCATGAGGAGGAAGAGGCTGGTTCTTCACTAGAGTCCAAAGCTGCCAATCCTCCTGCAGCAGCAGCAGCAGGAGGAGGTTTGGATCCTCAAAAAGCAACTGTTCCGTCCGAGGCAACCATCCAAGCTGCTCCAAATGAAGCAGAGCCAAAGCCAATGCAGATTGAAGAAGAAGAAGAAGAAGAAGAAGCAGCAGCAGCAGCAGCAGCGCCTTCTGCAACTGGGGACAACACGAATCCTGCCCCAAAAGAAACATTGATGGAAGAAGCCATTCGATCCACACGCGTCACATTGAGGAAAACCCGTTCTGTTGGCAAACAATCGAAGAATGATAGTTAGCTATTTCCTTTTATTTTTCTATATGTGAAAAAACTAGCATTTCATCTAGGCGGACTATAGTGGGTATTGAATTGTGATGTGGACGCTGATGTAAATCTTTGTTATCTATTTTCTATTCCATTTGTTGTTTCATTTGTTTTTTATTTTTTAAATTTCTGATGTGTTGACAAATTCAAGTCACGAATGATTAGGGATGAAGAAGAAAAAAGTGATTTGGATGGCTAAGAGGCGCCTTAACGGCTGATGCATGTACAATTTGGTCGTCAAAAGTGGGTTGAAGCATAGATACTAGCCGGTAAGTCTTCGTTATGTGAATGAATAATTATATTTATTAAATTAACATATCTTGAGACATCATTAAATAATTTAAATGAACAAAGCAACTGGAGAGTGCGCAAGTGACGTCGCTTTATAACTCTTAACTGTCATTTAAAAAGTATATGGCGTGATAACGGATTAAGTATTTGTGATGTGAAGTTTGTTTGGACAATGATTTGTATCGTTTTAAATTGTGAAAGTCTTTCGTATTTAAAAAAAAAAAAAAGAATAGACAAATCTAAGATTCAAATAAAAATATTTATTTTTTAAGATGGATTCTATTACTTTTCAAAGCGAGTACGTAAGATTTGCACTTTAAAATTATATTTAACATTATTTTTTATATCTTAAATCAAATATTATTTTTTATATTTTTTATTAGAGAAGAAATTTAGACGATTTCATTGATATTTTTTAATTCCCAAATTAGGGATATGAATCTACGTTTGATATTAAAGTCTATTTAGGAACATAACTATTTTAAGATATTTTCAAACTCTTTTACTATTATTTATAAATTATTTATTATTATTTAAAAAGAGTGTTGAGAGATACTATTCTCTTAATTTGACACACCGGCCTACCCGTCTATTTAAAAAGGAAAAGAAAAAAGAAAGACATGAGACCAACTAAGGTTTCAACACCTCAAAAAAAAAAAAAAAAAAATACTGATGGTTAAACCTTAACACAATTGTTCACAGCCTACAAAGTTTCAGAACAAATTTTGAAATCAATGGTAACCGAGGGGTATAGTCTGGGAAAAAGAAAAGGTGAGGAGTGAATAAGAGAACAGTTGTAGTAGTTAATTGGAACCCGCCAATAGAGTTATAGAGTCATTATCTTAAAACAGAATTAGGTAGTCTTTGAGTTGAGTGTTTTGCCAATTCATATCATATGTCATATCAATTTCTGAGTTAGGTGAACTTTTCTTCTTCTTTTCCAGCAAAAGCAATATTATTAGTTTTGTCGTTTTATTAAAGGTGTATTAGTGTTAGTAACGTGGTTGGCAAAGGGCCTCTTTATTACAGACCAATGAGTTAAGGGTCTGAGCCGAACAATTTGACTTTGGATAAATAAAGGGTGATGCCGATAATTCTTACCAAATAGTCTCTCTTTTTTTTTGCTTTTCTTTAAACATTTTTTTTAAATCTCTTAAACATTTAAAAAAATTGACAAATGTATTAAAAAATACATTCTTAATCATTAGGTTGAAAAAAAACACCTAATCGCCAGTGGTGAGAAATCTCAATATTTCCCATAACTAAATACTATCAATTTTACTTTAAAACAAAATAAGAAAAAAATCATTACTTAAGGAATTATATAGACAAACGATGGCAAGCCGCCCAAGGACGAGTTAGGATACTAGGGTTATGGCTTTGGTGGATTGATATAGGTCAACGTTGTGAAGGGTAAAGTAAAAACTACTAGAATTTAGAGGGTAAAGTTTTGCCCACAAACATCAATATAATAATATAAAAAAATCTATTTATAATTGGCCAAGGGAATCACGGGGACACAGCATCCCACGTGGCCGGTTGTCTTAGGATAAGAAAAAGTCTTTTTGAATGATGAAAAAGTATATACACATCCTGCTTTCATTTTTCCACAATCCTTGCAACCACATATTCTTATACAAAAAATCTACTCAACCTCTTACTATTCATACAACCTCCACACTTCACATTATTTTTAATTTTTATTATTTTTTTTATTAAATATTTATTATATAAATAATGAATAAAAAATTTAAAATAATTTAAAAAGAATAAACTCAAAAAAAATTTAAAAAAAATATTAAAAATTTAAAAAATTTAAAAAAGTGTGGAGTGTGGTGGAGGTTGTGTAGCAAAACTCATTCTTACAACCTTCCTCTTCACTGCAAACTTCCCAGAGAACTAGCAAAAGTATTTATTGTGTTGACTAACTTCCATTTTCTTAATCTATTTCCTCATACTAGCACCATATTGAGTGCCATACTTACCAAAAATACCGGCCTTCTTGGTTCTCTTGGTCATTTTGGATGGATGCTTTAACCTGCTCTCATGAAGTAGATATCCCCATTGGGGAAGATGGTTGTAAATCCTTGCTATACTGGAAATTAACAGTCCATTATTAATATACTTTGATTAAACCTCACCTCCCCCAAGAAAAAAAATTTGGTGGCAGCCATCTCTGAAATGCTTTGTAGTCAGATACTCTGAAAAAAAATTTCTCGCTGATGGTAGAGGTTAGTTGAAATGCTCTGTAGTCAGATGGTAGTTTGGGTGTTTTTCAGTCACTTGAGATGCTCTGCAGCAATAAATTTTGGCATTTTTCAGTCACTCAAAATGCTCTGAAAAATGGGTTTGGGCGATAGGGAGGTGCTCCTTTCTTTCACTCTGCATAAATGCGACGCTTGGAGGGGTGCTTTGGGCATCTCCAAACCTCTTCTTCGTCCACATAAAATGTCATTTTGGGGAATACGAACAACTTGTTCTTGAATTTTTTGCTTTCTCTTGATTTTCTTCTTTCTTGGCTACGCAGTTCCTCTCTCTTCCTTGGCTACGTTTCACTCAGTCCACCGATGCTTTTTCTCGATTTTCTTTTTGTAATTTTTGTTAAGTGCTGATGTGGCAGCCAGTTGCACACGGTTCCGCAGGGGCGGTTGTATGTAGCATAATTGAGCATTCTCCAACCCAGAGGGACACATGTGATCTTATCCATTAAAGATATCAGATTGCGACACTCTAAACCACGACAATGATCAATGGTCCCAAAGAGTTAGGATAATCACTATCATAAGAGGACAAAGAGTTCCGATTTTAGTTCCGCTGGCCTTCACAATCAATGCAACAAAGGCGAATGGCTCACGAGAGAGATACTGTCAAATGAAAGATCAAGAAGCTAATTAGGTATAGAAAACTCCTAGCAAGTTCTACAGCCACAATGAAACCCAGAAAGCCTCCTTGTTAGGTCAAACTGGGTCCCCATTACTGAAAGCTTCTTTTAGCCTTTGAATAACTGACTACTTGTATGTTGGCATGATGGTGACCCAAGGATAGGGGGGCACATGGATTCTCTGCCAACAACACCCATCTGATAATTGTTTCATTTTTTAGAAATTTTTGCGCAGTGGACTTGCGGTATTCAGTAGAATACTTCTAAACTCGATGGGAACCCTTCTTGGACACAATTTCCAAGTACGTACGCATACTACTATAATAACTTGAGACGAAGTTAAATTGATTGCCAGCACTCGTTTAACAAACCACCAGTGAGACTCTGCCAGATGAAAATTTGTGAAGATTCAAAGAAAACTCAGGTCACATTTTGAAGTATTGGCTCAAATATTATTTGAACCTTCTTTTGGTCCTTATTTTGAGTAAGGGTTTATTTAAAAATAGATCTCATTCTAAAATTCTAAACATAATTCAAATATAAAATTTTTAAACTATTCATTACAATTTTTTTAAACTAATAATTACAATTTTTCCAAACTTTCAAATAAAAAATAAAAAATAATTCAACTTTTTCAAATTTATAAACAAAAATAATATTATAAAACTATATTATAATAATATTTTAATTTTATAATATTTTTTATTTAATTTTTTTTCTCTCATTTCTCAAAACTTAAAAAGTACTCAACTCAAATTATCTCACTACTATTCACAAACTATTTTACTACTTTTTACAAAATTCTCATCTCATCCGAGCAGGTTTAGGACCTTAATAAGATACAAAATTTTCATCGGATCTCATTTCATCTCATCCTATATTATTTCCAAATATAATTTAAATACAATATTTTCAAACTAATCATTATAAATTTTTCAAACTTTCAAATAAAAAATAAAAAACAATTCAAACTTTCTTCAATTCCCAAAAAAATATTATAAAATTATATTATTATAATATTTTAACTTTATAATATTTTTTATTCAATTTTTTTTCTCTTTTTTCAAAATTTTAAAAATATTCAATTCAAATTATCTCACTACTATTCACAAATTATTTTATTATTATTCACAAAATTTTCATATGATCTAACTCTCCAAACAAGCTAGAAGAACCATTACATTACTCCACTCTGACCGACTTCAAGACTGCTATTTTATTTACATGTTCAAAAAATTAGATCGAGGGAATCGTTGAATTGAATTGAGTTGAGATGATAAAATATTATTAGAATATTATTTTTTAATATTATTATTATTTTAAAATTTTAAAAAAATTGAATTATTTATTATATTTTATATTAAAATTTAAAAAAATCATAATGATTGCCTGGCTTCAGATTTCATTTTCTCAACATATAGTATCACACACAGGTAATGTAGCTGAAACTCTAGTCTTAAAATATTCCAATCCAACTCCAGAACTACTCCGATCGCATTTTATATTTTGTAAGATTTGGTAGCTAAACCATCAACTCGGTGGTTGAAATAAAAAGAAACACAAACGCAGACCTTTATTACTCCAATTTAATTATGGAACACTATGGCTTTTAACTTTTTACAGTGGGGATGAACTCGTCGATAATATTGATCAACAAAAAAAAGTCTATCAACCTCAATCAAGAGTGACATCTTTATAGCTCGCCCAAACTTTACAAATGGTGCCTTGGTATAAAGTTACTTGGACCATCTTCAACATTTACGAAGAATTCAGGATCTGTATCTGCATATTATCCCACGCTCTTTTGCACCTTTACTGCATAACATGCCCTAAAAATTAAAATAAACAGTGGCATGCCATCATCCTACTTGATCAGGACCCTATATCAACCTACACTAATGACCCTACATACATCGGTAGTTTGGCAGATAACCGGCATCTTTTCCAGACATTTTCTAAATCTTGTGATTAGCTATAACCAATTTAATTTGGGAGGGAAAAAGAACAGAACAAAAAAGAAAAACTAGCTACAAAATCTATGCGTGAAAAGGTATAAATGACATCCTTCATGCCATACGGAACAACGTCCAACTATCTGCTTCCCATATGCATTATGACAACGTCCGCATGTCATGCTGGTGGCTGAGCAAATGCTGCATTACTCTTAGGAGAACCATCTTCAAGAAAGTCGCCTATTTGGGACCAGTCATTTGCTGTAGTTCACAAAAGGTAAAAGGTGATATATGTACAGGTTTCCTCAGAAGGACTGGCCTTCAAATTGTTTAGTTGCATGATCAGATATTAGAATTCCAGGAACTGAGTTGGAAAAGGAGTAGAGAAAGAAAATATGAGGAATGATTTGTACGAGTCCCAAATAGACAAGCTTTATATAAGCCCTTGTAAAAAAGTAGACTCCACCTTAAAAAAGTGTAAAAAAAAAACTATTCTTTATTAGTGGGACCCATTGTTTTATAAAAGGCTTGTATGAGACTTGTCTATTTGGGACTTGTATCTAGCATTACTTAAAGAATATTGCTCACCTCATAAGTCGGTCATGCTGACTTCAGGATCCGATTGGAACCAGTAATCATGGTCAATCTGCAAACGAGTTGGTTCGTTTTCCTTCGGTACGATCCAAGAGAGGAAGAATAGACATCCGTAAACATTCACTTTTAAGATTTATATGTGGCTAATAAAAACCAAATGCCTCCAAACATACGTGCATCACACTCTGAAGTAGTAATCTTCTGAATCCCACACACATCTGAATCCAGTAAGCTGAAAGTTTCAGGAGAATTCATATAATCACCCTGGTGTTTGAAAGACTGCCTTGCATCTTCTATTCTGCAATGGCCAATATTCCTAGCTGATAAATCCATTGATTTAGCGTACCTGACATTCATATCCTCATTTTGGCGGTTGTATTTACTACAATCATCAACAAAATGGCTGTGAGAAGAAGAATTTTTTTTTTTTGTGAATATGGAAAAAGATGTTATATTCATTTGCAAGAAAAAAAATATGCACATATATGGAGGGAAAGAGAGAGAGGGAGAGCTAGGGGGATAGGGAAGGAGGGATACAGAGTGAAAATACCTCAAGAGGTACAAATCAATCGGTCCAGTGGTGCTTCTAATAATCATTTTATACTGCCTTTGGGGAAAACCGAAATCCTGCTTATCAAGAAACTAATCAATCACAAACTAGTATAGTGCATCAATTTTCAAACCCCATCCATCTACACCACCCACCTCGTCGGGATCTGGAACTTCAATATAACTAGCTTGTGGAGCTTTTATTGTAACAAGTGTTCGATTCTGAGACGATGATAGCAACAACTAGAAAGTAAGTTTGAGAGATCCACAGATATGATACAAGTTTCATGTAGTTT
This sequence comes from Juglans regia, assembly GCF_001411555.2. Classification (NCBI taxonomy): domain Eukaryota; kingdom Viridiplantae; phylum Streptophyta; class Magnoliopsida; order Fagales; family Juglandaceae; genus Juglans; species Juglans regia. The sequence goes on along the minus strand of NC_049911.1, from coordinate 28,764,752 downwards.
CCCTAGAGAGGAGAGAGAGAAAGAGAGACCTGGAAGCATGAAGAGATACAATATCTTCCTCTGCCAAAAAGAGGTACCTAAGAGTCCAAAGAGGCAAAGTATCAAGTGAAAGAACCGAAACGATGTCTCAAATATATCCAAAAACATATAAATTCAGAGTATACTTTTGATAATTTTCATCTTCCTCCAAGCCCCTCAAATGCTCTTGCTTTTGCCTGAAGAAGGATCGTGATGAAAGTTCAAAACACTAGAGTTCAATCGCAGAAAAACATCTCTCAACTCCTAGTGAACAAACCTTACAGATTTATCAAGACTGCGTTCTTTAACATGTAAGCTTTTATTTTCAGCCTGTAATGAAACCACAGAGAGAGTTCAAGTCACTGCAATAACTTAAGACGAAAGATTAGAGAACATGAAGGCTTTTAAATCTATATTCAGTTTACAAAGCAACAACCTGACAAAATATGAATCTTCATGCTCGAGATCAAGAAAGGGAAAATGATAGTTTAGAAAACAGAGGAAGAAGAAAGAAGATGAGAGAGAGCACGATAGAAAAATACACTTTTACTTTTTCTGTTATTCTTTTTCAATGAGTCTTTATGTACAGATACATGTATTTATACTCTCTCAATAAACCACTATGTGACAAGTGTCTTATACAACTAATACTCCCCCTCAAGATGGAGTGTATAGATCAATAACACCCATCTTGGAAAGTAAAAAATGAAACTGCATTGATCCAAGAGGCTTAGTAAGAAGATCACTAAGCTGATGGGAACTTGGAACATGTAGAGTTTTAATGGTGCCAGCTTGAATTTTCTCACGAACTAGATGGCAATCGATCTCTATGTGTTTGGTCCTTTCATGAAAGACCGGATTGGAAGCAATGTGGAGGGCTGCCTGGTTATCACAAAACAAAAGGGCAGGCTGTGAATGAGAAATACATAGAGCAGAAAGTAAAGAAAGAAGCCAAGTCAGTTCACATGTAGTTGATGCCATCGCCCTATATTCCGCTTCTGCAGAAGAGCGTGAAACAGTCGGCTGCTTCTTGGATTTCCAGGAAATAAGAGCATCTCCCAAGAAAACACAATATCCAGTTACTGATCTACGAGAATCAGGACATCCCGCCCAATCCGAATCAGTAAAAGCCTTAAGATGAAGTGACGTATGTGCTGAAAAAAATAAACCTTGACCAGGAGAAGATTTAATGTATCTGAGAACTCGGTGCACAGCATCTAAATGAGGTTGTCTCGGTTTATCCATAAACTGACTAAGCACTTGCACAGAATATGCTAGATCAGGTCGAGTAATAGTCAAATAAATCAAACGACCTATGAGTCTCCGATAAAGAGAAGCATCTGTCAAAAGAGGACCATCATCCTTGCTTAATCTGATATTTTGCTGCATTGGAAAACTCAAAGGCTTAGAACCAAGAAAACCAGATTCTTCCAAAATATCAAGAGCGTATTTTCTCTGGTTTAAAACAATTCCCTTAGCTGAACGTGCCACTTCCAAGCCAAGAATAAACTTTAAATCTCCAAGATCTTTAATCTTGAATTGCTGATCAAGAAACTGTTTTAAATCCAAAATGGATTGCAAATGATCTCCAGCAACTATTATGTCATCGACATAAACTAAAAGAGCAGTAAAAGTTGTTGAAGTTTGAAGAGTGAAAAGAGAATGGTCAGCTTGAGATTGAACAAATCCATAAGAAAGTAAGGCTGAAGACAACTTGGCAAACCACTGTCGAGAAGCCTGTCGAAGACCATACAAGGATTTATTCAGTTTACATACACTATGCTCCCCCTGTCTAGAAAAACCAGGAGGAATTTCCATGTAAACCTCTTCATCCAAATCGCCATGAAGAAAGGCGTTATTAACATCTAACTGATGAAGAAACCAGTTCTTTGAAGCTGCAACAGCCAAGAGACAGCGAACACTCACTAGCTTGGCCACGGGAGAAAAGGTTTCTTGAAAGTCAAGACCTTCAATTTGGGTGTAGCCTTTAGCTACCAACCTTGCCTTATACCTCTCAATGCTGCCATCAGACTTATATTTGATTTTATACACCCATTTACAGCCTATAGATTGCTTTCCATTAGGTAAAGAAGTAAGAGACCAAGTATGATTATTTTCTAAGGCACTAATTTCTGCAGCCATGGCATCACGCCAATGAGCAAGCTGAACAGCTTGTCTAAAAGTTTTGGGTTCAAAATGAGAGGAAACTGAAAGTACTAGAGACTTGTAAGAAGGGGAAAGTTTATGATATGACAAAACAGAATCAAGAGTATAAGGAATTGAAGTTGTCTTACCATGTCCTGCACTTGGTGGATTGGAAAAAGCATGAGCATTAGCTAGTCTGCAGTGATAATCTTGCAGGTAAGATGGTTGCTTACGGACTCTAGAAGATTGTCTGAGAACTTGAGAGGGCTGAGAAGAGGAAGAGGAAACATTTTCTATGGGAGGAACAGAATCTGCAGATGAATTAGAATTAGGAATATCTGCAGGAGTAGGAGCAGATGAAAAAATATCAAGGATAGGATGTGGTAAAACAAGAGATTTATGTGAAGAGGAAGGAATTGGAGTGGAAGAGGAATCAAGCTGAAAGGGAAAGATATTCTCATGAAAGATTACATCTCTTGAGATAAACAAAGAATTAGCATCTAGATCAAATACTTTATACCCTTTGACACCAAAAGGATATCCAAGAAAGAGACATTTCTTAGCACGAGGATCAAATTTATGTCTATGGCTGGATATGGTGGAAACAAAGCAGAGACAACCAAAGACTCGTAAATGAGAATAAGAAGGTGTTTTAGAAAATAAGATTTCGTATGGAGATTTATTGGAAAGAAGAGGTGTAGGAGTTCTATTTATCAAATATGTAGCTGTCAAGATGCATTCACCCCAGAATTTAAGAGGTAGAGATGCTTGAAACATTAAAGATCTAGCTACATTTAATAAATGTTGATGTTTCCTCTCTACAATCCCATTTTGCTGTGGTGTTTCTACACAAGTCTTTTGATGTATGACTCCCTTAGAAGCATAAAACTCAGGCATATTGAACTCAAGACCATTGTCAGACCGAATGTGTTTAATTGTTCTATTGAACTGATTTTCTGTTAAGGCAAAGAAGGAAAGCAAAAAATGTCTTGTTTGACTTTTATGATGCATGAGATAGACCCATGTACACTTAGAATAATCATCCACAATAGTTAGAAAATATCTAGAGCCATCAATAGAAGATATGGAAAAAGGACCCCATATATCACAGTGTATTATTTCAAAGAGAAAATGAGATACACTTTGACTTGAAGGAAATGAAAGTCTGTGCTGTTTTGCTAAGGGACAGACTGTACAAGGAGAATTGTTGACATTGGACAGCTTTATGGCAGGAACAGTTTTATTAAGAAGAAGTAATCGAGGTAAAGAAAGGTGACCTAGTCTATAATGCCACAAATCAAAAGAAGAAAAATTGACAGAAGCAACTTTGGGTGTCAAACCAGAAGAGGTGACATCAATCTTTGAGCAAGATGAAAAATCCTGTAGCAAGTAATATAGACCAGCTTTCTGCTCACCCTTCCCAATCATCTTCCAAGAGTGTAGGTCCTGAATAAGACAGAAATTGGGTAAAAATATGAAGGAACAAGATGAATCAGCAGTAAGACGATGAACTGAAATGAGGTTGAAAGAAAAGGCAGGAACACAAAGCACATTCTTTAGTACTAAGGAATCTGAAAGATGCACAGTACCTATATGAGTTACATGTGCAATAGCTCCATTAGGGAGTTTAACGGAGTGATTGATGGGTGAAAAAGCAGAAGTAAGCAAGGAAATGGAACATACCATATGGTCGGTTGCTCCACTATCAATGATCCATTCGTGAGAAGAAAAATGAGAAGAAGAAGAAGATGAATTAGAAGCTTTACCTGACAGATTAGCATAATTTTGGATATCTGAAATAGGTGTTGGTAGTAAACCAGCCTGATTAACTGCAGATTGCAGGAAATTGGGCTGATTCACTACAGATTTACAATCTGAGGTACATTGAAGTGAGGCAAGCAGCTGCTGACATTGCTGTTGTATAGTTGAAAGTTGTGCACGATCAACTGAGCTAGTGTCTAGACTTGAAACACTAACTTGATTCACAACTCCAGAAGAGAAATTCTTGGCTTTGGCAGGCTTCCAATTAGGTGGATAACCATGAATCTTGTAACATTTATCCACAGTATGACCATTATAACCGCAATGGCTACAAACCACTTTATCTTTGCGAGTAAAAGGTTTACCACCATTCTTGGGCATAAAAACAGGAGCACTGACCTTAGTGGATAAGGCAGTAGAAGTGCTGAGATGTTGTGTGTTACTCATAGAAACACCTCTCTGTTTCTCTTCTTGTAAGGCCAGAGAAAAAACTTTACTAATGGTAGGGAATGGTTCCATGAGTAAAATCTGTCCTCTGAACTGAGAGTAGCTATCATTCAGCCCCATTAAAAACTGAAGAACATAGTCTTCTTGCTGATTTTCGAGTGAGGACTTTGTGGCAGTGCAAACACACACTGGTTTGCAATTACATGCCCCTAATGGTTTAAGAATGGATAGTTCATCCCAGAACCCCTTCAATTGAGAATAATAAACACTGACAGAGTGATTTTCTTGTGTTAAAGCAGAGAGATCTTTCCTTAATTGAAAAATCCTAGGGCGATTACTTTGAGCAAAACGCAAATGTAACTCTTTCCATATATCAGCAGCAGTATGCATGAATAAAATTGTAGAAGCGATGTCTGGAGAAAGAGAGTTGACAAGCCATGAAATTACCATGTCATTGCAGCGTATCCAAGCATCCAAGCAAGGACTATCAGCAGCTGGTCTGAGGAGACTACCATTCACAAAAGCAGTCTTGTTCTTCGCACTAATAGCCATGGACATAGATCTCTTCCATGTATGGAAATTATTTTCCGTAAGTAGCTGTGTAACCAGCATAGAGCCTGGATTTTCTCCATGATGAAGAAAATAAGGACTAGAAGAATCATCACAAGGATTTGAATGGAAGGGATCAGACATTGTGTCTGGAAAAAAAAACCTAAATCAAGATTGTTCAAGAAATCGAAATCTTGAGAAAGAAGATGAGAAATTGCGGAAGTGTGGAGTCAAAAACGGAAAGATACCGTCTGATACCATGACAAAATATGAATCTTCATGCTCGAGATCAAGAAAGGGAAAATGATAGTTCAGAAAACAGAGGAAGAAGAAAGAAGATGAGAGAGAGCACGATAGAAAAATACACTTTTACTTTTTCTGTTATTCTTTTTCAATGAGTCTTTATGTACAGATACATGTATTTATACTCTCTCAATAAACCACTATGTGACAAGTGTCTTATACAACTAATACAACCAGCTTTCAAATCCAATGTTGAAGTTGAATATATGTTGACTTATTCATCTAAACAATTAATGCACATGCAATAAATTATGCTTCTGAGAATTGCTAGAGAAAATGATCCTTCATCAGAAATCTGTCATATTAGCATCTGTTTCTGTTAATCTTGCGTTCATGGCAAAAGGATAAATTTAATATCAGCTATCTATTGGCAATTGATTTGCTAATATGCAAATTCGTGAACTAGTAAAAAGTTACAATACATTGTTCGCTATTTTTGGCATAGAAATCTGCTTCCAGAATTGAATGGGTTAAAATTGAAACTACTTCATTACTATTTACAAATAATTCATTATTATTCATTATTTTTTCACTGTTATTAACTACTTTTTTACTACTATTCAAAGATCATTTGATATCATCTTAACATTCAAATATAACTTAATCTACACGATCCTGTCATGTTGCTTATTTTATTTTATATGATGACATGGCCATACAATTCAATAAGATGGTTGTGTTTGGGTGCTAAGATGACCTGAGTTGATATGGGAATAATAGTATTTTGTGGCTTCCATTTTGATATATTTGAATGTAAAGAGGTTGATATATGTGTGTAAATATATATAAAGTAGATTAAGAAGAGTTTAACCTTTTTATGAAAAATTGAAAAAATAACGAGTGATGATTAATTTGAGAGGGTTGAAATCACACTAACCAACCAAACACAGCTAAATATATTAATTTATTACCACGTAAGAAATAACGCTGTCATACGAAAAAAATATTCAAACATATAATTCCGCTTACGGAGAAACTAAGAGACTATACACTGCACATGAGAGAGATTGAAATGACTCAGATTTACTGTGCACCTTTAGTGCAGCGACTTGATCATCCGGCTCCCGTGGGCCAATCTCATTATATCCCCTGTAATCTGCTAACTGGTCATTATCACTTAATAGGTGTTGTGCTTTCTTGAGCCGCTCCACGGCAGATCAAATTTTTCAAAAAAAAAAAAAAATCCATCTATCCATTTAACCCAAATTCTACCCACTTTTTTTTTCCAAAATTGATTCACATATTGGAGAAAAATAAAATCGAATTCACCTTTCTTGGCCCATATAAGAACATTTTAGGAAGAGTGTTTCACTCAAAGGCGCACAATTCATAAACTTTCACCCATTATGAACCAAAGGAAGTACATTTTTTTTTTTTTTTGGATAAATGAAAACTTCCCTATCATTACCTCCAACGTATATGGTTCTTTGAGGTTTTCTCTATCAATCCCATTCCTTCAAGAACATTTGTAATGTCATATATCCTCCGCTTTTGAACCTTTCACATAGAAAAAACCTGGAAGAGTGTATCTTTTAATACCTGCAATATTTCTGCAGTATGTTTCAGATCAAGTGTGCCATCCTTTGCCTCCTGGATCAAATTGACAAATTTCTTGGTCAATAAGCCTGCAAAAAACATGGTAACCGTACTATAGCCTCGGTTGCCACATCATAGAGAAAAGTCAATCCTTCAACAGTACATCCGAAATGTACACAACATGAGTGTGGTGATGTTTTGGGACGTAGAGGAAGAGAGATGACTGAATAGAATAAACATACCTAAAGAATTGTCATAACGACAGCTCGTAGCTGCATTCAGACCATTAGAAGACTCTGTAAGCAAAACCAATGACGTAGAAATCAATTTGCTCATTAAAAGGGCCCAAGACATGAATATTTGCAATAAAACATGTCGAATAAAAGGATGTTACCAGTTTCAGTTTTTTGAGTTTTGACATGTTTTGGAACCTTCGAGTTAATATGATGCTTTATGGCAGTGCAAGACTCCGGTCTAAGTGAAAGGTCATTAGCTACTTTGCTCTGTCCATGAATAGCTGCCTGTCCACTTGCCTGGGCCTCACAGTTATTTGATTTATTTGCTGCCTCAACTACAATGATCATAGATTGGATAGTTATCACATGAGAAGATACAAAGAGAACACATCAAACACCTGTTGGACTACTCCATCTGGAAAGAGCTTTCACTCGTGGGAAAAAAGAACCCAGAACCCCTTATTGAAAGGTAAGGCCAGAAGAGAGTCAAAATTCCTTAGAACAAATCCCTTCCCAGCGGGTCTTATTCCATCTCAAACTCGGACTGGGAAGAGAGCCCTTGAATTACAGATCAATCAGATCAAACACCTGATGGACTTATAAATTCTGTTGCAGTAACGCAGTCAGACCCTCTTCCACGATCTTCCCGGCCACTCCGTGACATAATTTTTTTTGCAATCTAACTTAACTTGTTTGAATTGATGTGTGAACGAAAATTCACAGAATGTTAAGACATAGCAAGCTAACTACATGGTAGATACGGGGAAAGAGTCTACAGTTCCAACATTGAGTCATTATTTTTATAACTGAATATAAAGAAATTAAGTGACTGTGTGTATATAATGAGCGAAGATTTTAAGCATCAAAGTATATACATTTAAGGGAAGTTCTAGACAAACATCCAGCTCTCTAGGCCTCCTATATCCATACAAACCAAGTTCAAATGTGGTGTATAAGGAGCTTGAGAGCCAATTAGCTTTTTCCGACCACTGTTTATGTCTAGAGTTATAATATACCTTTTCATCCTCCATCCATTGAGCACACGATTGCATACATTCATAAAAAGTGTTATCTGAGAATCTTACATATTGTTTGTTTATCCAAGTCAATTTCACAAGTAATTTTTCCCCGAAAGGAAAAATTTTGATACATTAGATGCCCCGATAAGATTCAGGGCATATAACTAACATAAAAAAGTTCCTAAACATAATCACAAGAAAATTTTGATCAAGCTTCTTGAGTACCTAATTGAACTTATTTCTTCTGACCCACACCAAATTTATAGTCCCTAAAACTTGAATAATCCACTCCTTCCTTATCCTTCAAATTCCTCAGAAACTAAAGTTATTTTATGAGCCAACAAAATTTGACTTCCCAGTCTAGCAACCATTACCATATTAATCATTATGCTAGTCAACTGAGAACGCGTGACACTAATGAATCACATCGAGTGTTACAATCTTGACAGTTTCTGGAGTGCCCAGAGGAAGAAAGAAGAAATAAACCTTTTAACAGAAATATTGCTTCCACTGGACATAATTGTAGATATGCCTAAAATATAACTCAATGAATCACGCTTAATATAAGGTTTTATGTAACAACGTGTTAAGGTGCATTGCACAAACATATAAAGAAACATCAAATTCAAGATCGACCACGCATACCATGACAGAAAATTTGGCATCATAATAATGATTAATGAGGCAGAATCTGCTCTAAACTTGGCTTGTTACATGCTTAAAAATGCATAAAACTCACATAATGAGATAAAACATCATTAACTAATGACAGAAAATTAGCTGCAGAGAACTAGACCAACGGCCAAAGAAAAAAAGAGTAATTACAAAATAAGAATATTTATTTGAATATTTAAACTGTGAGCTGATGACCAGCGATTCTGTAGTCGACTCAGAAAAATTGAAAACCAGCTGCGCAATTGGAAAACCAGAATGCAGAAAAGAAATTGTAAAAATGAAAAAGAAACACTAACAATTTGTACCAATGAAAGAAAGTCATATCAAGTCAGTGGAAGCTCACCGGGAGTTTAGGAAATGCAACGGAGTGCGCGTGTGCGTGAGAGTCGCAGGGAAGATCGGAGAAGCGGTAGTTGGAACCGTTGGGAGGAGTAGCGGAGTCAAAACGTTGAGGTCTCTGAAAAGGGTAGTGGTTCTGAGTTAGGGAGTGAGAATGGAGCAGCCGGAGTTGAAACTCAGACGGTTGAATAGGACGGCTAGGATCGGCGCCGGAGTTCGACATGGCGGAGAGGGAGAGATTCTTTTCGGTGTTGGAAGGAGAAGGAGGGAGAGAGAGAGATTTGTATTAGACGAGTTGAGAGAGAGACCAAATTCGAAAAGGAAACGTAAAAGCGGAGGGAGGGTGAGGAAACAGCGGGAAGGTTGGCACGCGGATGCGGTTAGTTCGATTCGAATGCACACCGCACAGCACAAAGGCCCGCCTTGGCCAATGGCCATGCCTTTCAGATTCTCTCTGTCGGGTCGGTCACATTTCGGGTCTTATGTCCTACCTCACCACGGCCCATTATCCTGTGAAGTTTTTTTTATTGGTTCTGGCCTTCTTTTATGTATTTTGGGCTTCATGTTTGAACCTAAGACATTGGGAAAATAGAACAAGCTTTTCTTTTTCGTACCGGGCAGCGAGTTAGAAATTTTTTTTTTTTTTTTTTTGTTTAAGGGAGGACGGGACCTCATACTTTATTAATCAACTTCACTTATATAGAGAAAAACCGTTATAAACAAAAGACAAGATTAAAAAAAAATTACACCCAACAATAGGATTAATGAACTCCACTCCAAAGATAAAACCACCTCGCTCATTAGAAAAAATAATTTAAAATATATCATATTACCAAATGTAACATTAGAAAAAATAAAATTACAAAATCTAAAATGAAAAATAACATTAATTTTATTCAAAATAGTTATTTGCCTCCCACTTCCAATCGAATTTTTTTCCTAACAGCCATTGGCAACGAATTTTGTATGGTACTAAAAAAGAAGCGCAAAGAAATGAAAAAATATGAGATGAGAAATTTTGATGAAATCTATTTGGTCTGTAAAAAGGAAAAATGAATTTCAACAGATCATTCCGATGTATGGGGAACTGGACATTTCAAAGACCTTTGTTTTCCATGTCAAGAAGAAGAAACACGAGCAATGCAACTTCTCTGTGTAGTTGAGATTATACGTTACATAATTTAATCCCTCTAAGAATATACCCACCAAAAGCATTCACTTGCATGGATGGATGGGTATTAAAGTAGGATCTATTTGATTTTTTAGAATTCTTGATCTATTTTAATGTATAAAGTGTGAGAGATAGACATATAAAGTGAACTTCATAATATTTATAATTGTGTAAAATAATTTCTCATATAGATGGTGTTCTCAATAATATTATACAATCCACTTTATATATCTATCATTCTTCCGCTCTAAATCTAGAGTTCAGTCAAGAATCTAAAATAATTAGAATCCTCGAAGCCCTTAACTCATGGGGTTTAACCGATGCTAGTCAAGTTAGGGAGACATCGGATGCTGACCGTATGAATGGTGTTGAAAACAGAGGAATGGAAGCAGTTACTCAATTAGAGCAGGAAGTGGTTGATGGTGAACCGGGGTTCATAATTCAGGTTCCCATAGTTCCAGTTATGGACCAGGTGGGGCCTGGTAGTTCAATGGACGTTGATTTGGAGGTGGCTGATCTTGAGGAGGGGATGTTGTTGGAGCCGAAGCTGCTAGATGAACATGCAGGTGTGTGTTCGGGAATAGACCAAGAACGTGTGGCATCGGGTTCGAAGACTGATATGGCAGGTTTGCAAATGGACGGCATGCTTGCACCCATTATGGAAGTTTTTCATACGGAAAATATTGAAGGACATACGCTGGAGGAGGCCTCGGTACAGGAAGGAGATGCTTCAGTTTTTGAGGAGGTTGGGCGTAAGAATTATTGCTCAGATGGTCACACTTGCTCTGATTCGGACTCGGACGGGGAAGCGGATAATTTAGCTAAAGATAAAATTGTAGTCTCGGATTCAGATTCTCAATTGAATAAAAAAAGGAAAGAGAAAGGTATTAAGGTAAGAGGTTCTTCCAGGGTCGTAAATAAGCCCGCCCGGCTTAATTTATGAAGCCATCTTTATTGTACTGGAATGCTCGGGGGATAGGTACGTCAAGAAAGCGCCTTAAAAAATTGGTATCTAAATTTCTTCCTCAAATTCTTGTTATTGCTGAGCCAATGGTAAGTAATTCCCGTTTAGATTTGTGGCGTGATTGTTTGCGGTTTGATTATTGTTGTTCTAATGTTAATGATGGAGGTAAGTTATGGATGTTTTGGGTTCAGGAATTAAATCTTGTAGTTGAGTATATGGGTGATCAATTTTTGACAATTCGTATTGATAATCCTAATGTTGTCCGCATTACTTTTGTATATGCGAAATGCTCCTATTTGGAGCGTAGAAGACTGTGGGATGTTTTGATGGCGGCTAATATTCACCAGTTACCTTGGATGGTGATGGGTGATTTTAATATTATTAGGAATGATTCGGAGCGCAGAGGGGGACAGCCAAGATTAGCTTTGGCTATGGAGGAGTTTAATGATTGGGTGGGTGCTTGTGGTCTTCTTGATATGCCTTTTTGTGGGAATTCTTTTTCCTGGTGTAATGGTCATTCGGGGAGATCTAGGCAATGGGCGAGGCTTGATCGTTGCTTTCTTAATACTGCGGCTCTTGATATTTTTCCTGATGCTAAATTGGAATATTTATCTCGAACCTCTTCTGATCATACACCTATGTCGATTTTTTTGGAGAATCAGTTTGTTTCTTATGGCTATCCTTCTTTTAAATTTCAGCAAATGTGGGTATCTCATGCCCAATTTTTTGAATGTGTTTTGAATTCTTGGAAGGTGGATGTGGTTGGAGGCTCTAGTTTAAATGTGCTGATGAATAAACTTAAAAGACTCAGAATTGCTTTGTGAGAGTGGAATAAGCATGTTTTTGGGAGGACGGAATTTCATATAGCAGAGCTTGAGGCTCGTATTAGGGGTTTGGAGGCTAGTCTGCAATCTGAATATATCAAAGATGTAGAGGATGATCTCGTGGTTTCTCAATTGGAGCTTTCAGTTTGATTGGAGAGGGAAGAAAAGCGTTTGGCTCAACAAGCTAAACAAGGTTGGATTCAGAAGGGAGAAGCGACATCCACGTTCTTCCGTGCGGTCAGTCGTCGTAATCATAAAGTGGTGAAAGAGATGAAACTTGCAGATGGTACTATTCTTTCCTCACCAGAACAGATCCATGACGGGGCTATTTCTTATTTCTCACAATTCCTGGAGGTTGGTTCTTGTTGTGAAGAGCCGAATCTGGGGGGTTTGGTCATTCCTACTATTTCTCAGGGTGATAATGAATTTCTGGCTCGTATTCCATCATCCCAGGAAGTTTACGAAGCTCTTTGTTCCATTCCGGAAGATAGTAGTCCAGGTCCTGATGGGTTTGGATCGGGATTCTATCATTCATGTTGGCATATAGTGGGTAATGAGATTGTTGATGCGGTTTTAGAGTTTTTTCGAGGTAAGAATCTTCCGAGGTTTTTTAATGCTACTTTCTTGGTTTTAATTCCTAAAGTGGATAATCCGACAAGTTTTGATAAGTTTAGACCAATTAGCCTGTGTACCGTGTTTTACAAAATATGCACTAAAATTATGGTTAATCGTCTTTCCCCCATATTGGCAAAAATTATATCTCCTGAACAAGGAGCTTTTCTTCCGGGTCGAAGCATATTTGAGAATATTAGTATTACACAAGAAATGATCCATTCTATTAATAAGCCGGCTCATGGTGGAAATGTTGTTTTGAAGATTGACATGGCTAAAGCATATGATAGTGTAGACTGGTCTTTTCTTTTGCATGTTCTTAAAGCATTCGGGTTTTCAGATTTTTTCTGCATGTTAATTCAAAAATGCATCACTAATCCTTGGTTTTCTGTGATTATGAATGGGGTGCCCAAAGGTTTTTTTAAAGGTGGTCGTGGGTTGAGACAAGGAGACCCTATCTCTCCTTATTTATTTATTATTGTTGAGGAAATTTTTACAAGGATGATAAAAAAACAGGTGGATATGGGTAAGATTATTCCTTTTTACCATTCTAGGGGTACTCCCATTATTTCTCATTTACTCTATGCGGATGATATGGTGCTTTTTTGTAATGGGGGAAAAAAATCTTTAAGAACTATTTCTGATGTGTTAAAGACGTACGAACAATGGTCGGGGCAAGTAGTTAGCAAAAACAAGTCCTCTATTTTTTTCTCTTCGCAGATTCCTATTTCTAGACGTCGGGCTCTTCTTCGTTTCACGGGTTTTACGGAAGGGACTTTTCCCTTTAAATATCTAGGAGTTCCTATTATTTCAGGAAGATTGAAAATAGCTTATTTTGATGACTTGATTGCTAAAGTTCAATGTAGATTGGAGGGTTGGCAAACCAGATTGTTATCTAGTGGGGCGCGTCTGATTCTTATTAAACATGTGCTTCAAAGTATTCCTGTTCACAGTCTTTCTATCTTAAGGACGCCTAAAGCTGTTATTGAGAAACTTAAAAAAATTATTAGCACATTTTTCTGGGGTGTTAAAGATGGAAAAAACAAGAAAAAATGGCATTCTTGGGTAGATATTTGTAAGCCTGTTTCGGAAGGCGGGATGGGTATTCGGAGCCTTCAAGATGTGCAAACATCTCTACATATGAGGTTAGCTTGGAATCTTTTGCAAGGTACATCTCTTTGGTCTAATTTTTTTCATGCTAAGTATGTTGGTGATAGTCATATTTCTATAGTGGATCCAAGGAAATGGTCTATTTTTTGGAAGATGATTTTGGAAAATATTCCTTTAGTGCAAACAAATTCTAAATGGAGAGTTAGAGAGGGTAAGCTTCTTTTTTGGCATGATAAGTGGGTTGATGATGCCCCTCTTAGTCATAATATTCAGATTTCGGGTATGCCAAATCTTAAGTTGGAAGATTGTAAAACTGAGTTGGGTTGGAATATGGAGATTTTTGCTCAGTTGGTTGGGCATCAAAAAGCTGAAGATATTATTATGCAATTGGGTAGGGTTAAACATGGGAAAGATAAATTGATATAGCTTCCTAATGATGACGGAACTTTTTCTTCGAAGAGTGCTTGGAATTGTATTCGCTTGAGGGGACCAGATTTCCCTTGGGCAAAATGGGTTTGGCACTCTGTTCTTCCTAAAAAAATTTCAATCACAATGTGGAAGGCCATACATGATTGTCTTCCTGTGGATGATAGAATTTGCAGAATTGGTATTCCTATTGTTTCCCGTTGTGATTGTTGTTCCAGTTATACTTGTGAAGATCTAAATCATATTCTTGCAGGAGGTGATTTTGCTGAAAAAATTTGGCGTATATGTTCGGTGGTTATTGGAATTCCGTGGGTGGAAGGTTGTTCATGGAGACAGAGGGTGGAGTGTTGGTATAGGAGGGCTAAGAATTCTAATCATCCTGGTCAACTGTTGGGTCTTCTTCCGGCAATCATTACTTGGCGGTTATGGGGCCGTCGTTGTAAAGCCCGGATGGAAGGAATAATGGAATCGGTTCAACAAGTTTGGTGTTCCATCAAATATTGGGTTTCTTGGATTGCAGTTAAACTTAACAAGGTTAATTTGTTCAATCGGCGAGATGAAGGTATTTTAAAATGTTTTAATATGCCGTTAAATGTCATGAGGAAAGAGATTGTCATTCCAGTAAAGTGGAATCAGCCTAAGCAAGGTTGGGTAAAGCTGAATGTTGATGGTTGTTCTCTAGGTAATCCGGGCCCTTCAGGTGCGGGAGGTATTATTCGAGATGAAAAAGGTAATCTGCTTTGTGGGTTTGCTATTGCTATGGGGCATCATTCGAACAATTATTCTGAGCTAATGGGTTTACTTCATGGGCTTCGATATATTGGTTTGATGGGTTTTCTTTTTGTGGAAATTGAACTAGATTCTTTGATAGTTCTAAATTGGTTGAAGAATCAGAGATGTGGCTTATGGTATATGGAAGACTATTGGGATGAAATTCAAAGTCGTATAGCTGGTATTAATGTTTCATTTGTTCATTGTTATAGAGAATGTAATTCGGTTGCGGATGGTTTAGCTAAAATGGGTGCTAATGGTATTTCGGGATCATGGTTGTCTCTTCCTGAGTTGCCTCCTGCTATTAGAGGTAACATTAGGCTGGATAGAGGGGGTCTCCCTTACTTACGTAGAATCCGAAGCAGTTGATTAAAAGATTTGTGAGCTGGCCGTTTTGAGAGGTATGTATTTTTTTGCATTTGATCATTTATTTCTCACTCTATGTTCGTGCATATTTTGTTTTTGCAGGTTGTTCTTTGAAGGTTTTTTTGGAGGTTTTTGTATAGTGGTTAAGTTTTTTGGTTTTTAGGCTTGGGTTTTGGTTTTATTATATTATTTGTAGCCCCAGGCCTTGGGTTGTAACCACGGTTTTCCTCCGCCACAAGTGAGGGTTGATTAATAAAATTTGGGACGGAGTCACAGTGGACATGTGTTTTTGGCTCTTCGCCACTTTTTTTTTTTCAAGTACTGAACTTGTTATAGCTTCTCAGATTGACCATTGTCGTAACAAAGACAAACGAGTAGTCATAGTTCATTAGCTCGTAAGGCTTCCAGGTGGAGTTAAATTAATTGGGCACAGGCCTCACTTATGGCCCAATGATGTCCTACGGCCTACGAACACACACGCGACACAGTCGTGCCAAACTCCAAAAGCATTGGGGTTGTAAATTAGGACGGACTGGGTTCGAGAGTCTGAGACATCTCGTCGCATAGTTTCGGCCTTATATTTTTGGAATTCCTTGAACTTCGAGCATGGGATATGGTACAAGGGGGAAAAAAAAAAGGTGTTTGGGGTTGGTAATATTTATAACTGGTAGTAGGAGAAAATACATGACAGGAGGGACATGGGCATGGCTTTACAAGAAGATAAAGACAGAGTAGGTGACATCCAAGAATAGGTTTATTCGGCCAGGAATCGCAGACCAATAGACACAACAAATAAAATGGCGATGCACATGCCTGAATAACAAGGATTAATACATGTCAAAGGGATTTTCTTCTCTTTTCTATTCTGTTTTTTTTTTTTCTAATTACTGTGTAGCAAAATGACATAATTTGCCCAAACTTCATGGAAATGCCAAAATATTGGGGTTTCTTTAGTCATTTACTTGTAATATATATAAAGAGACATATGATAATGATCACTGGGGTAGTGGTTGAAGCAACAAAACCAGATTCGCAGATTCATCCCATATATAATTGATTTCATATATATTTGCATGGATATGAGAAATTATGAGGGAAATAATTAATTAAGTTGCATGAAATTATTACATATAAATTAATTTGAAGCTATTGGGGAGAAATAATATATATATATACATCTAAGGATTTGGTTTGGCTTAAAAATAATGTTATAATTGTGATCGTACTTGCATTAATTAATATTAATTATATATCCCTTTGATAATTCCTTTTGGAGGGAATAATTTATAATTGATTATTAAGTGATAGTTTCATAATGGTGGATCAGAATCATATCAAACATATGGTCCCGAGTCGAGGACGACAGACAAGGGGACACCGTTTTCTCTACTATTTTTATTTTTTATTTTTTTATTTTAAGAGAATGGTTGGCCAAATCCGTAGTCTAACTACTCCTAGAAAGATACTCTTCCTTGTTATTAGCTTACTAATTTATATAGTTTGACATGTGGACACGCAGCCGGGGGGAGACAACCTCAGCTACTAAGCTATCTCAAATCATATTATCCAGCTAGTATATGTGTTCCTTTTATATATATATATATATATATAATACTTTAACCTTTAGTGTATGTATTATTTTGGGAATTTAGGTGTATTAATACGTAGCAGCAACTCATGTCATATTCTTTAATTGTCAAATAGGTTGGAATATTCACTTAATTATATTACAATAAAAATGAATATTCATAACGAGTTATTTATAATAAAAATAATTATTTACGATAGGAATAAACTAATTTTAATATGAAATGATATTTTTGTAATAAAAATTTGATTACAAATAAATAATTTTTTTATAATGTTATTTGAATGGTACAAAATAACTTGGCGTACGTTAGGAAATATTTAGAGAACAAAAAGAAGAAAAGGATGCGAATTACTAATTAAATGGAGAAAAAGGGACATTGGAAGACGAACTTTGGTAGGGGATCTTATTCTTTCTGCTTGTTTTATATGATGTCTCGTTGGCTCATTCACTTCTCATTTTGCTTCGTTTTGGAATCTGGACCCCATCACACGTGATTTCGCTACAGAAAAGAAAACACCCACATGCCCACCCTCTCTAAAAGCTACTTATAAAATGATGGGGGAACGGACCCCATAGTATTTTACCAATTCGAGACTTCGGCGAAGTTACCCGCAACCCCTTCATTTTATTAGTTATTTGTGGGTTAGTTTTCAATGTCTGTGGTTCAGCTATTTTCACCCATTTTAATACTAATAGTTAAGAGTAGCTAGGGGTGTAAATTGGTCCGAAATTTTCGATCTATCATTTTTCTTAGATTAGATCGGACAGAACATCTATAGGGATTGAACTGGTCCAATCGGTCCGATCCAATTATTATTTTTATTTATTTTTCAAATAAATTAATAAAAAAATATTTAAATTATTAAATTAAAATTAAGTAAATTATTAATATAGATTATATAACTAACTCATTATAAAAAATATTTTATTATAATTATATTTATGATGTTGATAGTTACTACTTACTAACTAATTAAACTTTACTCTTTAGTATACATAATTATTAATAATGTCATACATTTTATATATGGTTAATGAATATCAAATAATTTCATTATATATAGATTATTTATGCTTGCTTACAACTTAGGTATTTTAAAAATCAATTACCTAATTACTTTGATTTAGTATAAATAGCAGAGTATGCGTATGAATATATTAACTATTTACATATAATGACATAAATTATCACGTGATTTATGATTTATTATTAATTGATAGCATATATTATTTAATATTTTAAATGATCAATGATAAAAAAAAATTATATAAAAATTACATCATTAACTTATATAATTACTATATAAAATAATATATTAAATTATTAAAAATATTTAAAATATATATATATAGGGGTTCGGTTCAGTCTGGTCTAATCCAAAATTTGTGGACCCCAAGACCGGACCGAATTTCATCTGTCTACATATTTTGGGATTGAGATTGACCGGTCTAAGATTCGATCTGGTCTGGTTTAGATCGAAAATTTTGATCTGGTCAATTTTACCGGTCCAGACTGAGTTATTTATAACCCTACTAATAGTTGCAATTATAAAATGCATAGGTATTGCATATTTTTTGAAAATAAAAAGAATAAATATAAAACTCATATGAAAAATTAATGTTTTCAATAATACACCCACTTGACTTTTTAAAAAAGTGTGACCAACGCTTACTTTATAATATTGCATGTTTTCTATTTTGGTCGTGATGCATTATTAATGTTGTCTACAGCAAGAACACAGAAATTAAACTGGCTGGTTCTTTAATAGGTTCACTCATAATGTCAACAGCCATCATAAACTGATGTACTTGCAAGCCCCCCGGGTGAGACACAAAGCTGTAACCCACAAAAAAAACAAAAAAAAAAAATGCATAATTATATGTAAGCATATGCATGCATGAGTGCTCCTTGGCCGTCCAATTAGCAACAAGATGACCTGAACCACACGATGAACTTCCTCTAAATCGAACCAGTCTACTCTAAGCTGCTATTAATTTATTTATTAGGTGGAAAAGATGAAAATATTTTCGTTGTGTAAGAGAAGTAAATAAGTGAATATAAAAAGTAGAGAGGACTACATGGAACAATAAATAAGGCAGTCCCACTATTCCCACCCGCTTTGCCTCCTTATTACTTCGGATCCTCCCCCTTGCGGCACCACGCACAGCTTTCGAAAATCTCTCTCTCTCTCTCTCTCTCATATGAACGAGAGAGATCGTTTTGCTTTACTTCTCTTCCATTTTCTTGCTTTGCTTTTATGGCTCTCTTAACTTTCCTACCAGAGATCACCTCAGAGTCCAAAAAACAACAATCCAAACGCAAGCAGAAGCAGCAGAAACAACTTGCATCTTCATGGGACCAAATCAAGAACCTCCTCACCTGCAAACAAATCGAAGGGACACAGGTGCACGACCCATCAAAGAACGCCACCGTCGCTGGATACTCGAAGCTAGGGTCTTCTTGCAGCTCCATATGTAGCTTCCGGGACGTGGTTCATGGGAACACTAGGGTTGTTCACAGAGCTGATAACTCGCCCGAGAGTAGCACAGTCGGTCAGGAAACCGGGCTGCTCAGTCGTCGGAAAGCGGTCACCGGGTCGTCAACTCGTTCTGTATCAGGTTCAGCTAGATCCACCTGTGGATCAGCGTACTCGTCTTCTTCAAGAGGCATGCAATTCCGAAAGCTTTCTGGGTGTTACGAGTGTCACATGATCGTTGACCCTAGTCGGTGCGCATTGTTAAGTTGTTGTTTTTTTTTTTAGTAATATAATTTCACAAATTCTTTTAACTTTGCATTAATGATCACGAAAAGTATGGTAGAAAATTAAATTATATCGTTAATAAATCAGGTACCCAAGACCAAGGACTACTATCTGTGCTTGCTCTCAATGCGGGGAGGTCTTTCCGAAGGTTGAAAGCTTGGAGCTTCACCAAGCAGTTCGCCATGCTGGTAATAATATTATTTAATTTCTTTTGCATATCATTTAATTCTAGAGAAATTTCACCCTTAGTACCATTGCATGTGCATATATATATACATATGATTTTCTTTTTATATTAATTTCACTCTTTCTGTCAATAAAGTTTCTTTATTAATAAAAAAGAAAAAGGTATGTTTTCCTCTTTTCTGTTTACTACTAATGGGTAAAATCTAATTAAAAGCCTCTGCTTTGAAATTTGAAACTCCAAGAGCCAAGCTGCTTGAATTAGAGAAGAAATTAACACGAACTTAATTAGTGCACGATTTTGTAGACATCGTCGTAATTTTTGGATTACATATTCTTTCCCACAGTGACTTTTGCTAAGGCGGAGGAAAAAAAATTCAAGAAACAATTTCCGTGAATCTTGCATGACGAAAATCATCTGCTTCTCCTTCTCTAGAGCATTTTATGCCACATCAAGGTTGTAGGGCCATTTCGTACACCCCACCAGCTGTTGCTTTATAAGGATATTGAATGGCCTGTTTTAGTGAGCTGGCCCACCTTCATTGGTGGACACTGGACACTGACCTCATACTGTAACATCATTAATATTTCATTCATTTTTAAAGCGAGATTTATTTTTTCCTGGCATCTGAGCCTCTAATTTCGGTACAGTATCAGAGCTGGGACCTGAAGATTCAGGACGAAATATCGTGGAGATTATCTTCAAATCAAGCTGGCTCAAAAAGGACAATCCGTTCTGCAAGATTGAACGGATACTGAAGGTCCAAAATACCCAGAGCACCATTCAACGGTTCGAGGACTGTCGAGATGCGGTGAAGACCCGCGCGCTCAGCAACACCAAGAAAAACCCGAGATGTGCAGCCGACGGGAATGAACTGTTGCGGTTCCACTGCACCACCATGTCATGCGCGCTCGGAGCACGGGGCTCCTCCAACTTGTGCAGCTCCATACCAGCCTGTGGAGTCTGCACCGTCATTAGGCACGGATTTCAAGGCAAGGGCGGTGAGTGCAAGGGAGTGTTGACCACTGCCAGCAGTGGTAGGGCGCACGACTCCATGCGTTGTACGGACGGTCGAAGGGCCATCCTGGTGTGTCGCGTGATTGCTGGTAGAGTGAGACGCGTGGCGGATGATGCAGCACCGGCGGAGGAGGACAACATGTCGATTGGATCATACGATTCTGTTGCCGGTTGCTCGGGGATCTACTCCAATCTGGAGGAGCTTACCGTTTTTAATGCCAAGGCCATCCTGCCTTGTTTTGTAGTGATCTACAAAGCTGTTCAGTATTGATTAACTTTAGTTTTTTTCAAGCTGTTTGTTTGTTTTTAAATCATAATTCTCGGTATTTTTCTCAGTCAAATATTTTTTACAATTCGTAGTCACGTAGACTAAATATGTGATTCGTACTAAATTTAAGGTTGAGATTAATTTATTTAATAAAAATATTATTCATTGATGATTGATAAATAATAATAATGATAAGATGACTTTTTTATTTAATGCTACGTCATAAAATAATAATTAAAAGAATGATTGACAAAACTTTTCTTATTCAATACCATAAGGTTCACAAATTATATATACATTTCCTCAAATTGTATAAAATACTTTGAGAACAAAGTTATATATGAATGTATTACAATGCATCACTCTAATATTTGATTTTAGAATAATGTTAGGTACAAGTCTTAAATAGACAAGTTTCATATAATTTTTTTGTAAAAAAAATGGATCACATTAATAAAGAATGATTTTTTTTTAAAGTGAGATCTATTTTTTTACAAAGGCTTGCACAAGATTTATCTATTTGAGATTTGTACAAATCATTTCTCTTGATTTTACTCTTGTGCTTTCAAATTCTACATAACTAATTGAACGGTTAACAAAGAGCTTGTTGACCTTATGATATTTGCTTCATGTTTGTATATGTAGTCTCTTTTCTTTTTTTAAGAATTTTGATTGGAGACTCTTTGTGTTATGACTTTTTTTTACCTAAGTATATGTTTGATATTCTTTTAACAATAACATTTTGTGGTATGCATTTATTAGAAAAATAGGATTCTCTATCTATTTTGTCATCAATCAACGTTAACAAAAATATTCATCATGTGGATCAATCAGTGACTACCACATGGTAAGTTCCTATTTTTAACACACACTTACTATTAAGAAAAACAATCAAATACGTTCTTATAACCAAGATCAAAGCAAACTATAATATGAGAGTTGTTGTGTTGTGTTTCGCGTGCCTAGGCCACTCCATGCTGGCAGCGCTCGGGTTTTTTCATGCAATGAGGAGAATGGAGCTTGGGGGCCGTGGTACCTCAAATGCTCAAGTCAGTTTGAGGTTGAAGAAGGAGAAGAGTATATAGGCAAGAATGAGATAACAAAAAGTATTCAAGAATGAGTGTAACCCCCCTCTCGACAAAGAGAGGGGTATTTATGCATGGCCGGGTGGATCTCGAGGTGATAGCGACTGGTGGGCTTCCCTGTACTGTGATCGCACGTTCTTGTTGAACCCTGCTCCATGCCAAACCTGTCAGTCCTAGCCTAGACCGTTGTCGGCACCCAAGTTGGTGCTATGTTGTGCGCCGACCCCTAGGCTCATTAAACGTGGCGTGGCTCCCCTGTGGCGTGGCCTCAGGGCAACTATGTCAGGGGCGAGGATGTCCCTGATGATCTACCAGCCCTGGTCACCAGACTGCCCTGTTAAGGTCGAGGGCACCCTTGTCAGTGGTCCTGATCCTGTGTCAGGTTATGTCGTTAATCCCACCCTTTTGTCAGAACATCTGACTCCCCATTTCTCATCCCGAACTTTCTAGGCTAGGCCGTTCTATCCCAGGTCCTGTGTGAGATCCCTAATTAGTTTGTTTTAATTAGTTGATTACCTATTATTATTAGCTATTCTATTTTATTTCATCTCTATTATTTTTATTTTTAGTTGGGCTTGTTGTATTGGTTTTGTAGTGTTTAAATTCTGTTAGGCCAAGTGTGTGTGTGTGTGTGTGTGTGTTGGGGCCTAGCTTGTGCGAGTGAAGGGGAGCCCAGCCCTTTGTTGGAATGGCGCCATTTTGGGTGCTAAGGGAAAGCCCTTAGGGCTTCATCGCTTCTCTCTTGTGCCGCTCCCTCTCTTCTTCTTCTTTCTCTTTTATTTTTTTTTTCTCTTCTTCTTGCTGCTGAACCGTGTGCCACCCACCTCCTCCATCTAATTGATGCCACACAAAGTCTCATATCCCTCTCCGTTTGCACCGTATTTCCTTCTCCTCACTCCTCACTCCGAGCCTCCATGGCTTTCCTCGTGTCCCTCAGCATCTCCATTCTTTGCTTCGTGTTGTCTCTTTGCCACCACGCCACGTGTCCCACACAACGACACCTCTCCACTTCAGCCTGCACCACCATTCATATTCCCCTTGTCTATGAGCCACACGTTGTTTGTCTCCCACCTTCTCCCCGACAACCGAGCCTTTTTCTCTTCCGTGGCAGCTCATTGCTGCACGTGGCCCGCTTTGGAGTACCATACGGTGGTCTCGTGGAGATCCCACATTGCCTAAGCCCATCAGTCGCCGCTGGTGGTGCGTTAACCGCCTCAACTCAAGCTATAAATAGCCCTTCGAAATCACACCAGAAATCACATCCCCTTCTCTCAATCACGATTTCATCGTGTCCCTCACCCTTAAATTTCCCTTCTTGTGGATTTAGAGAAGTTTTCCTCCCGTGCTCCGCCGTGCTCAACCATAGCAAACCCTCCCCACCACCCACTTGCACTTAGACCCGAGTTCCCCTTCATAGAAAAACACTTTTTGGCTCTATTCTGCTTGTGCATAGCCGCTGCCCGCCGCTACACCGTCGTTATTTTGGTGACACCTCCGTTCACGTGATCATCAAGAAACTTGCCCGACTGCGTTGTAAGTAACCTTCCGATGCGACCGCTTGAGATTTAATATTATTGTTATACTAACGCTTTTCTGCAATCTGGTTGGTTGGATTGGGCCTTGGGCCCAGTGGAGCGTTGGAAAAATTATTATACTATAGTTGAGGTTGGTTTGGGCCTTGGGCCAGAAACAGAGGATGAGAAAACGAGTGTAGTTGTGATTGTGAAACTGGATGATTGGATGTGATTTATGTATGTCTGTCTGCTGAGTGACATGCCATGTCATTCGATATACTGTTTATCATGTATTTGTTATTACTATTCAATCTGTATATATGTATGTGCTGTGTAATGCCATGTTGTGTGAATTGGATTACGGGTCTGTGTGTGCTGGTTGTAACATGTGGGTGCATGCGTATCATAACCTCAAGCCGAGATGAGACATTATCTCGATGAAGTTTCTTTGGTCACTCGGGAGAGTAATAAATTGATGTGTTGTCTTTTAGGTTGTCGTCGGACGACAACAGGCTCGGACAAGACGTTCTCATGCCGTCACCGTGGCCCTATGCTGACGGGGTTAGAGGATGCTTGGTCATACACATGTCGGGCGCGGAGCTGGACATCGTTCGTTATGAAGTCACATACACGAACGTACCCGTGGTGTGACAAAGAGAGCCAGATTGAGCGGATGGTCCATAGGAGAGACCATGGTGCATGCTTAAAGACAAATGGATATGTTTGGGCCAATGGAGTTTTTGGCTTGAGTGACTAAATATGTCTTTTTGGGAAAAATGGGTCTATGTTCTACTGTATTGGATGTTGGTAGTAATAAGATGTTTTAATCTCTTGGATGCTGATTGATTGCTTACTTATTGAGATTTCATAATCTTATTGTGGTATTTTCACATGTGGTTCTGTCTTATGGAACCGTAGACTTTGACGCAGAGACTGATTATGAGCCTAAGGGACTGGCTCCGCCGGAGGCATGACTTGCTGATGTTATTTTGTTTGGTGATATGAGATTTGTTTCCCCATGTTATGTTTTCTTCCTTTATTTATTTTTCCTGTTGGATGATTGTATAATCCTCTTGATATGACATTTGTTGTTGTACTGTTTTAATTTTCTTTCTGGTACTTAGTATAAATACCTCTTTCATTTTTCCGCAGCGATTATTATAAATTGCACACTTATTACATGTTACACACATTTTAAGCACTTGTCGTTGGAGTTCATGATCCGTGTGGTCATCATCCTAATATCACGACTTCCACCAAATCACACATGGGGGTTGAGGGCTCCACATCCTGGGCGCGGGCCTGGTTACTGACCCACCCCGAGTCTCGTGCATCCATCCAAGCCATGTCCTTGGGGATTTCTCCTCTCACAAGGGTATTTGTTCAAAGTCTCATATAATATATGATATATATGTACATTCACACACCAAAGGAAGCGGGTTAAAATAAATATTCTGGCTCTCCATAAGTACTCCAATATCCGCGCTGTCAAATAAGTTTAAACTATGGAGGGCCACGTGAAATAATCTTAGGTCGATGAAAGTGAGGAAAATTGAGGGAAAGGAGGATGAGGTTGCTTGACTTGGACCAAACAGCAGTACTTGCAAATACAAGGCATTATACGTACACGTTAAGCAAGGTCTTATTTATGGAGGACAGTGAAGTTATTACCGTGATAGTTGGGAGCACATGCTTGAGCATATATACTTACACTCACGGTTTCTCTTCTCGCATTGTTTGGATCATGGGAAAATTTATTATTATATTCAGACCCAAAATACCATTGATTGCAAGTAGGAGACTTGATTCATGGTGCCTTTATCAATGTAATCGATCACTGAAAATCTTGCACTAAGTACCCTATATAGACACATGAAGTACTAGAAACTCGGAAGAAGCTTTTTGAATTGCCTCGCTTAATATTCTTCGATTTTTTTTTTAAAAGATCATTTGTGATTTAATTCGAGCTCACTTTAAACTTTTAAAGTTACTGAACAATTGAAATTCTTTATCATTGCTTGGACAATAATAGGGACGACTTTACAAGAGAAAAAATTACTATATATATTATCGACTTGAGAATAAAATAATTTATTAATAAAATATATATATTTACCAAAATTTATACATACAAGTCTATATAGTGGCTATTTTAGATATGTGCTAATTAATTCTAAACTCATGAATCTCGTGAACTAGTGAAGTTCACTATAATAAAATTACTTATTTGCGAACAGTTATTTTTAGTAAAATGATTATTTTCAGTTAAAATGAATCTATTTTCATCATAAATAGTTATTTTTATCTTAAAAAAATATCACAAATATTGATTTTTCTTATAGTATTGTCTTTATAATGTTACAGGGATTACATTTTTTTGCCCTAGTCATACAGCCACAAACAGTACTTTAGACTTCTGGTGTTATAAATATTTTGATGAGGGTATGCTTATGGAAGAAAGTATTCTATTTTATAAAAGAAAATATATAGAAGTCCAGGAAATCTCTACCTAGCAAGCAGACAAGTGAAGGAATTTCTTTTTTAGTTTTATTTTCTTATATGGGGTTTTATTTTCTTCTTAGGGCATAAAAAATAATTTCCAAGACTGTTAGTATGATCAATGCTGTACCTTGTAACACTTTGTGAAGAGAGGCTTTCTTCTTTTCTTTCTTTTTTTTTTTTTTTTTTTTTTTTTTTTTTTTTTTTTAAGCAAGTTGCATAATATTGATAAAAACAGAGTACATAACATTTTAGTAGCAGTAAATTAATAAGTTACATCATTAGGTGGATCCTTCTCGCTATGGAATTACAGTAATAAAGAGAGAATTTGGATTAGAGAGATGTTATCGAAGGCTTGCGTTATCGCTGCCCATTGTGCTAAGTTATGCGCGCATCGATTTTTGAATCGATGCTACGTTAATGTTCCAAAGGAGAATAAAAATAGAGGGGAAAGTAAAGATTGATAGGGGTTATTCTTGATGCAGAGGTAAGCTGCTGTCTCCTACAGAATGAGTTAAAAGGCTTAAAGCCATGTTTTCTTTCTTTGTTTTTGTTAACCAAAGGGCATATTCTCATTAGCTGTGCTCAAGATTTTCGCACGCATTCTTTCAGTAGAAAGCACGACCTTATTCCATCTATGGGCAGTTTTCCTTTTCTTTTAGGATAAAATGAGGAAAAAAAAAAAAAGTATTGCCCGTTTTACGCATGAGGGAGAATTTGTTCGAATTTATCTTCAAACCGGTTGAGGTGCTTTTGGGTGTTTTACACCCCAATAAAAAGGTGACACCTCATTAATCCATGATATTTGCCGTGGATTGCCTTACACTTTACATTATGCTCTTCGGCCATCCTTCGAAAGAATTGAAACCGTTCCTCCCTCTCTCTTCTTGTTCACTCTCTCAAGCGCTCTCGCCATGTGAGTCCGCTCCTCCCTCCTTGTCCTCACCGTTGATTTCCTCTCACCCGTCGATTGCCCACGGTGTGGTTGAGAAGGAAAAGAAATCATGTCTAGCAATGTTTGGAATAGAATTGTTTCTGAACAGAAAGACTGATTCCACACGTACCATGAAATAAAATTTCTAATTTTCTACGAAACTAAAATAGGACTCTCAATTGGCATGTGAATCAAAGTGGCACAGTTTCAATTCCATGGATATTAACATCTTTCAAACACTTCCAAGCATGCCTGCAGATTTTGACCAACAGGAAAAAACAAATAATTATTGTTTCTATGTGGAGGAACCACCTTCGATGCAATGTCTATTGTGAAATATAACATTAATGTTGGATTTTGTTCGAGTGTTCAACAAGATGAAATATAACACAAGGGAAACGAGCAACAACGAACTTACCACGATCTCCACTTCAGCTTGAGGAGAGATAATTCCTTTGTCTCATATCTGTTGCCGACAGGGAGAAAGAGAAAGAGAGAGAGAAAGCGACTGAAGGTGAACCGTATGTTTCGTTAGTCATGAGAGAGAGAGAGAGAGAGAGAGAGAGGAGGGAAGGGAACGACACCGTCGAGAGAGTGGAGAAAGAGAGACCAAATTGAGTACAT
The DNA here is from genome assembly GCF_001411555.2 of Juglans regia. Classification (NCBI taxonomy): domain Eukaryota; kingdom Viridiplantae; phylum Streptophyta; class Magnoliopsida; order Fagales; family Juglandaceae; genus Juglans; species Juglans regia. The sequence continues at coordinate 28,737,002 of NC_049911.1, read as the reverse complement.
TTACTGCACTAAACACGTGTTACCCTTATATTGAAAGGAATAAATCCAACAATAACACCGGATCCGGTCGGAGGGAATCTCTTTGTTTCCTTACTTACTATTATTATTATTTTTTAAATTTGGAAACGTGTCACTTTAGGCAACTAATAGGCTTGTAGCCTGTCAAATCTCCAATCAATAATTCAATATTTTTTTTTTTGATAATATCAATAATTGAATATGGTTTAATGGGATGATATCCAACCTTTGGGCCTATTAGGCGATACAAGGCTGAGGTACAATTGGTTGGGGGCCGTGGAGTCATTGGCCCAATCTGTCACTAACCAGATCTCGAGAAAAAATTATGCTGATAATTTTTTGAAAATTTTAGAGATGTGTTTTCAGTATAATTATAGTAAAATGTTGAGACCCATTACAAATGTATTTGGATTGATTTATTTTAGATATTTGTATCTGGATTTGAAAAAGTGGTAAACTCTATCCACAAGTTCGAGAATAAATTTTTTGTGAGTTTTTTTTTTAATTTATTAATTCTGTGAAATTTATTATATTTACTATTATGATAAACAAAGACAACTTTAATATAAATTTAAAAAAAATTATTTTGACGTAAATTGTTTAAACTGACAGTGAGAAGTTCTTCAAAAAGTTTTTCTTACGCAACATACCCTACTTAATCACCGCTGCACTGCCCATGAGAGCTGCGCAGCCTCTAAAGTCTAAACTCAAAACTCCATTACGAGTAAAACCGAGTTTCAAATAAGTACCGTAACGGGGCACCATATACCATATAGCAAGTCAGTCAAAATGCACATCATTACATTCAACAAAAGGAGTGCCTTAAAAAAAAAAGAAAAAAAAAAGGGAAGGTAAAAAAGAATTCACATGATGGCTCTACAAGCTATAAAATTGACTTCAATAACTTTTTATAAATCCACGAAGCTTAATTGATTGATGCCCATTTAACCGAGAGACCATCAATTAACTAGGCTTTTAACTTTCGGCTTAGCTCATGTGCAAGTGGTTATAAAGGGCTCCGCCAAAATAAATATCTCTTTAATTATAATCATATTTTAAATAACATGTATTTTTATAAAATAATATATAAAAATATATTTATTTTAAAATATAATTATATAAAAAATTATGAAAAGATCAGTTGTAAGACGTATATTTTAAAGTACGAGACACAATTATAGTGTCTGATAAATCATTATTATCTCAAACCCTCCATTCGCTATAAATATTCTCTTAATCCTTCACCATCTCATCATTCCCAACTTTTATTTATAACCGAATCGAACCACTTTATAATTAGATGCTTTGTTCCTTTACCATTTGTTCTTAGGTTTTGTCCCTCTCAAATTTTGTGGATACTTCCCTCCGTATGTATAAAAAAAGGCAAATGATAAAAACACGAGGGGCTTTCACAGGTTTTGTTTACTGTTCACCAGACCCACTTATAAAGGAAAATGTTGCATGCCTGCAGCACGAGAAAAGTTAAAGATTCATATCATATTTTATTTTATTTTATTTTATTGTTATGAAAGTATTTTTAAATGAATTTGTAAATTTTTTTTTAAATGTTTAAAGAAACTTAAAAAAATATAAAATTATTTTACACTTATCTATAAGAATCTTCGGATGGGTGGCAGGTTAATTAGAGTCTTATATAGTTTATAGCGTACGGACCGGACCACCTGCGCTCCGGTTTTCACATTCTTTGGGTTAAATTGGGGTACTATTGAGACGATTACAATCTCGTAACTGATTGGTAGATGATATTACCAGCCTTTTACGTTAAATTTTGGATTCAGGAATTTAACAAAGGCCCAAATGTTCTTAATAGTTAATAGTACGTTTCTTCAGTTCCAATAAACAAACTTTCTATGCCAGGACAAGGAAGCCCATGTAAGATGATTCGTGCACATGGACTTTGGTCGCATCCAACATTTATTTTGTGTAATTCCATATGTTTCCTCAATAAGAAGGTTAATATATAAAATACTCAATTAAATGTGGATGAAATGAATGAGTCATTATTTGAATTCGAGAGAAAAGCACAATTTAATTTATTTTTATTTTAACACTTCCCTGGAATAATTTTTTTTAATAAGTAATTCCAACACGTATAATAAATTAAGTAGATCAAGAATTAATTGACATTATTTTAACTGTTATGCAATATAAATTGAGATCTACATGATCTTTGTTTTCTAATCAAAGACTTATCTTAAGTTATGATGGATATATGATAAATTTTATGATAATTATAAACTCTTAAATAATATAAGTTAATTATCTTGATATGATTTTATCTTATCTATGATGCCTAAAAAAAAAAGAAAAATATTTTAATCACAAAAGGATTATATAAAGTAAATTTATAAATTAATGTGATTTGATGTGATACGTCAGATTGTAAAATTATTTTGATTATAAAATAAATCTAACAAATGATTTTATTAAGTTACGTCAGTTTGTGAGTTTACTTTTGTATAATGTTAATTTAAGAAGCAATTCTTTAAAGAAAAAAAAAAAAAAAAAGGACTCATGCTTGGAAAATCTCACCGCTTTTATATCCTAACAACCAAACGACACCCATCATAGCATTACACTTCCCGGAGGCGTCAAAGGGAGAATACAATGCACAGACCTCAAAGAGAGAGCTTTGTCATACAATTACTTAGTGGTCGAGAAGCTCTAACTGATCAGGCCAGCACTGTCTCTCCCAAGTTCAACTTTTCAGATCAGATGAAGCTCTTCAATCGTTTCCGCAAGGTTCTCATGCGACTATTATTCTCACTCCCTTCTCGCGGGTCTTCAGCTGCATCCGGAATGGCAGCGATGCAAAAGAACTGCGACACAAACGTATCTCATGAGCCGCCAAAGACTTCATGCAGCTCCTATTACTCGTCTCACTCCCATTACAACGAGGCCATCGCCGACTGTATTGAGTTCTTCAACAAATCGTCACAGGACGGGATTTTGGACAGTCATAAATCCGATGTTCAGGTTTGACTTACTTTAATGATATAATCATGTTTAATTACCAATGTTTCAGTTTTTCTTTTCTTGGTCTCTTTTCGTGCTTGCTTTGGGTTCTAAGCACATTCATACGGAAGAAGAATGAAAATATGAGGGATTGAGTTCAGTGCTGTCCTGTTTTATTCGTTACCTATATAATCTTCTTTTCTCGGATATTGACCTTCAATCGATACATATATAGCGCTCATGTTTGCTATCATGCATGTCACTTTGCAAATTGATCGATGATTGATTGAAGTAAACCTTAAATATGAATATGTTTTAGTATCTCGTACGTGCATGTTCTTTCATCTTCGGCTTCTCCTTCACCTGGTGCATGCTCATGTGGGCTTGAGCTCAGGAATCGGTTATATGGGAGAGAGGGTCCAAGAGTACTAGATCCTCAGTAACTACTTTGTTTTGATCCAGGCAAACCTTATAAACAGGCCATGATCAAGAGGACAATGTCTCCAGCAAATTTTTATTTGTTGGTTGCCTCGGATATTTCCTGCCAAATTTTGCAGAAATTTGTAGGTTTATGACTTGTGCTCAATCTGTCACTGGGCATTTAGGTGGGCTAGTACTCTATCTCCGGCCTATTTACGTGGTCACTAATGAAAGGTCTTTGCGACTCTTTGACCGGTATTGATGTACCCTATTCTATGTTGGGGACCGTTTGAAAGGTGACTTTGGATGTTAAAGTGAGTTGAGTTGAGTTGAGTTGAGATGATAAAATATTATTAAAATATTATTTTTTAATATTATTATTATATTAAAAATTAAAAAAATTGAATTGTTTATTATATTTTATATTGAGATTTGAAAAAATTGTAATGATGAATTGAGATGAGTTTGGAATCCAAACTCACCGTTCACCCCAAATAGAGTTTAATTTTGTGGGAGACATGAAAGAGAGGGAGAGAGCTCGTAAATGTGCCCTTTTTAATAGGGTATACGCTTATTATCTTATTATTACTCATCTCTTTGTTGAAATGAATTTTAAGTCTCTTTTTTTATAATTATTTTCTTTTAAGTATTTTTTTAACATTCTTAATTATTAAAAAAAAATTAAAAAAATATAAATTTACTAATAATCACTTCATTAATCATTAAATAAAATAAAATATATATATATATATATAAAAAAATAATAGATAGGTAGCAGTAGAGTAGTAATCTTATCATTATTCTTTTCAATAAGAGCAATTCTATACGACCTCTTTAACCTCCACACACCCTCTCATCCTCTCTCTCTCTCTCTCCACATAAAGTCTTGTATGCGAAAATTGTGTAGATTTTTTCTTTCAATAATCGAGAATTATTTGAAAAGTTCACTTTATTTTATCTGGTTATGGTCATGTACACTTCATTTTTATTCTATTTCCATTATAGATGTGATGTTATTTATCAATAATTAGATAAATTCTTATTATTTAAATTATAAACTTAATAATTAATGATTAATGCCACGTCATTATAATAAGATAGAAAAAAAAGTATAATGTATTGCAAAATCCTAAAACGTATCATACATAAATGATTGTATACAAGGGACTGAAAACTTGTTTCATCAACCATATGCTTAACCCATCAAGTGGCTTAGACAGACTGAAATTTGGATCAAGTAATTGCTCACACAATCTTGAGTTGAGAGTACATAATTTGAAAAAAAAAAAAAAAAAGAGTACTAGAAAATAAAATTAAAGGAATAGCTCCAAGAAGAAAGTATTGGTTTGAACGTCCGACAGTATTTTATTGCATTATATATAACTCTTTTATTGAACATCTACCATTCATACTCCACTTACAACTTCCTTTCATTCCAGACCAACTTGATCAGTACTGCATGGCTGGAATTGCAGGAAGAAATTGAAATAAAACTCGACCAAAAAAAAAAGAGCACTTATTATTATTATTATTATTATTATTATTCTTGTTGGAACACAAAAAACTATATGTTGAACGTTTTGAAATGAACCTAAGGAACTCGAGACAATGCGCCTCCTCATGAGCTGCCTTTTTTCTTGGAAAAAATCCCTCCCAGTAGAGGCATCAATGGCTTTTTCTTCTTTTTCATAGAAGGGTGTCTCTCAAGTTTTTCTACGCCTTGTGGGATTAAAACTTGTTCTAACGAGGGAGGATTTGCAAAAGTCACATATCTTTTCTTTTGAAACTCCATTATTCCTTCCTCTTGATCTTCGTCTTCTGAGTTTTGTTTTTTGACCTCAAATCTCGTCGAGTCCTCAACAAACTTGACGTCTACAAACTTTGTTTCCATCAGTTTTTCGGATTCACGTTCCTTCAGTTGTTGGAGCTCATGCTTTGTGCGTTCAAGCTCTTCCTTCATAGAAGAGAGGCAATTTGCCATAATCATGCTTTCTTCTTTTGCTTTTTGGAGGCTTTGTCTTGTCTCCTCTAGTTCAGATATTGCAACATTTCCAAGCCTCGAAGGGCCATGCCCATTAATTTCGCTACCTCCACTGTGCATCTATATAACAAATCAACTTAGTATGAAACAAAAAATCTGATTTCTTATATGAAATTATTCACTCAATCATCCATGGAGGCCGGCATGCAATGCGTGGGACTATTTCAGGATTCAAGACCAATGTGCCCACTGGATAATATATATATATATATATATATATATATGAAAGAGTACATTAGCAATATATATTGTTCTTCATTTTCTTATTTGCTTAAAACAGTTTGGTAAAAGGAAAAAACTAAGGTCACGGAGACATTCTCCTGAGAAATTGTCTCGATTTTTTTACTTAATAATTAAGAAAGTATTTTTTAAAGAATTTACAATTTTATTTTATTTTTTAAAAATGATTGAAGTGATTTAAAAAATGCTTGAAAAAAAAATCACACAAAATTAATTAAAGCACTTATCGGTGGGCAGTGTCGGGACACCTCTCGGTGCCTTAGCACTGCCCTTGGTAAAATGGAAGTAGTACTGGAGGCTTTTTTTAAATGGAATAAACTGGACGTAGGTCATATGGCTATATATATATATGTAATATTCGATGCATGGTATTGGTGACCCCCTTTAATGAATCCGTAATCTTAATTACACATATATCATGTTATATATATATATATAGCTAGGGAGAATGCGTGTTAGGTGACTAATTGGTATCTATTCATTGCAAAGAAAGAGATTTATTCCATAGTACTAAAGCTTATATTACAATAGTATAAAGTTGCTAGAAAGTGCAGTTTTAATGCAAACTATAATATTATATTTATGCACCTTTATTCCGTCACAGGATGATGAAGTAAACGCCAAAAACTGTAGCAATATTCTCCCCACGCATACATAATTAGCAAGTAGCTAGCTAGAGGTTATAAGACAGAAAGAAATATATATAAAAGATTGCAGTCTACTGATCATTGGATATGCTGGTCATGTAACATCAAAAAGAAAATAATTGTTTCATGATGTTCTTAATTTTATCGGTTTAAAAAATCTGAATAATAAATATTTAAATATATTTAAAAATTCTAATACCATTCATGCAAATAGATCCAATATGGGAAGGGAGGAATGAATTAATGAGAGTGAGATCAGATCACGTTAATGTCGTCGCTAGCTCCAGATAATATAATACCGGATATCAAATAGAAAGAAACTAATTAATATTAATATAGTCGATCTGAAGATAACAATGTATGCCTAAAAATATCAATCTCCAAGCAAAATTACTGTAGCAATCTAAGTTACGAAACCGGATATGGTGAATAATGAAAGCTCACCTCTTTGAGTTTGCTGGCATAGAGCTCCCCAGCTAGAACTTTCTCGCCAAACAATGTCACGGCCTCTTTGACGGACCTGAAGGGCGCCCTTGTGTCTATCTCCACCCTTTTGAGAACCACAACTCTGTCTTCCTTATCCATTTTCATTCACCGAGAGAGACAGAGAACAGAGGCGGCGTAGAATTGATGTTGAACGAAAGACAGAAACAATGATGTTCTTTTTGTTTCGATTTGTGTGTGTGTGTGAGAGAGAGAGAGAGAGAGAGAGAGAGAGAGTTGATGTGTGTGGGAAACGCTGATTTGGCCGAGGAAGAAGGGTGACAGATATAATATATCATGGAAGTGGGGGGGAGCTTCTTTTCTTCGCGTCCACTTCACTAGAATTCTGTTGCTGCTGCTATATATATTTTGAAGGTGAATTCGGTGGTTGGAGGCTCTAGGTTATATGGATGTGCTTGGCCACTACTTATTCAGCAAAAGAGAGAGGGACTCTTCACCTATAGCCAACTGAAGAAAGGCCCACTTGTCTCCGTTTCCTCACTTGGGAGGAACAGATCATAGGCTAGCTTGAGTTGCATACATGCATCTGGTAATTTTGGTAATTTTTTTTTAACCTTTTTTTATCCTTAAAAGAGTGAGGAATTGGTCCTTTAAAAAGGGTCCATTTCGTTCAAAACGACCTTAATTGAGTCCAAGGTTTATGGTTCCTCATCGTTAATTCTGGAGTGCAACACAAGAATATTACCTTTTAAGAGAGGTCCAAGTTGGGCACTGCATCATGTCAGGCTGGTCCATTTCCTTCTTGCAATTATAAGTGTTTATATTATATTTTGTATTGGAATTTAAAAAAATTATAATGATGAGTTGATGATCCAATTAATTCATGTTGTATATTGTATCAGTTAGTAGCGGGAAAGGTCTCTTTCAATCTTTAGTAGATTTCTATCTCTTAAAGCGTTGTTTGGGAATGAGATCTCGTTTCATCTCATTTTAAAATTTTTCATCTCATTTTATTTTTAAACATCAGTACTCAAATAATAATATTTTTCAATTTCAAATTTTTCATCTAATCATTACAAATTTTTTTTATTATTTTCTAAAATCTCATAAAACATTTTAACTCAAAAAATTTCACTATTATTCATATAATAATTCATTACTATTTACATATTTCTCATCTCATCTAATTCTTCAAGCATCTCAGTAAATAAACTTGATGACTCAATAGTGTGCAAACTTGAGTTTCTCGTTCAGTGAATTTTAGCTATAATTAAAGGTAATGATACATATACTAAGCACCCATTTGAATGTTGGTTTGAATATTAAAATGAGTTTGGATGTATAATGTATTTATGAAAAATTAAAAAAAGTTGTGGATCCCACGTATAAAGAGGTATTGAGTTGAAAAAAAGATTGTGGGTCTTACGTATAAAGAGATTTTGAGTTGAGATGAATTTAGTGATTTGAGAGTTGCATGTTGAACTCTAACTTAAAATTAGACTGAACTAGTTCCAAATGGGGCCTAAAATTTCTGAAGAAAGATCATGCATAAAAGTATATAATCGGGTTATACCCTTTTATACAATCTATTCAGTATCCACATTAAGAAATGATATTTGCATTTTTAGGTGTGCAAACTTTACGTATTTATTTTTTAAAAATTGGATAAATTCAAGATTTATAAAAAATTTTATTTTTTAATAATAGATTTTATTTTATTTTTAAAGAGAGTGCGTGAAACTTGCTAAGATTATATTTAGCATTACTTATTTACTTTTGTGAGAAGTGATTACGAGGACTAAATTTAGAATGAAAAATAGTATTAGTTTACTTTAAGCAAGTATGATACAATAAGCCACTTATATTATTTTTTATCAATTAATATAATTGAGAGTGACTATCAGTAGAATTATTATAATATATAACACAAAGTGGTTTGATTTACGGACAAAATTTTTCCTATTTATTTTGATACTAGTAAAGGGCAAACACGTGCATTGCACGTGTGCCCAATTGTGAAAATATAAAAAATATTTTAAAAATTAATATTTATCAAATTTAAAAATATGTAATAATAAAAAATAGGTTAATATATATAATTATAAAATGTAATAGTTTTGTTTATATTTTAAGATTCACATTGATTATAAAAATAATCATATATATAATTTATAGAATATTTATGATTATAACATAGGAATTTGCACGAACATGTTTATAATTACACAATGTTTTATTGTACATAAAAAAGTGACTATTGAAGCTAATGCGTTATCATCATAATTACAAATAAAAAGTAAGAGCTATCTCATAATTACATATGAATTTCTTATAGTTATACATTATAATAACTGGAAATCTAGAAGAAAATTTTTGAAATAGTTATTTTGTTGTCCCAAGTATGTCATTGACAGATAATACGTTAAGTTTGTTTTGGCGTAGTTTCCCAAATGCATTCATAGATACACCCAAAACAATCATCCACTCTTTATCTTGAATCCTATTTGTAATGTTCTCTATGTACGAATGATCCTCCTGTAATGACAAAAACATATAAAAAAATGATTTGTTAAACTTGTTAAATGTGTCTGAAAGTATAAATTTTACCTGCTCTGCATGCTGTATAATATCTGTTGTTATACAATCAAGAATTCGTTCTACTGTAGGTTCAAAGGCTACTACTGCGATCGAGCCACTGTCATCGAATGCCTCTAAATAGACACGAGATCTATGAATAGTAAATAAGTTATTACTTCTTGGTATTAGCAAATAGTATATTATAATTATAATGTAAAAATTGTTAATTTGAAAATATAATCATAAATATTTACCTTGGCTGTGCGGTTGTTAGTTCTTTGCAATTATAGCATAAAAACTCTTCATCTTTCTTGTATCCAGTGGTTTTACTACACTTTGCACATGATAAGAAAAAAATGGTTGATGCAGATCAGATACTATAAATTTCCCTCTAACTATGAATGTTGATCGCTGCATTAAAATTGACAATTAAATGTATGAATAAAAATTTAATAATACCATATTAATTGAAGTTAATAAACAACCAATATCCTTAGTCCAAACATATGAATTATTTCAAATTCATAACACAAAAATCACAAGTTTTCATCTTCTATTTCCATTTTATTAAAAGTAACATCTAATCTCCATATTTCCAAAAATGATAAAAAGAAAGAAGTGTATAGAAATTATTTTGACTGATCAAATAAAATGACAAATGTAAATCACACATCATAAACCTGACTTCGATAATGTATGTATTAAATGTATCAATAAAAGTTTAGTATTACTATATTAATTGAATCATAACAAACAATTAACATTTTAAATTTAAGCACGTGCATTTTTTCAAATTAAGAATGCATATTTAACAAGTTTTTATGCTTTATCTCCATTTTATTCTAACCAATCTCCAATCTTTATATTTCAAATCCACAATATACAATTTAGAAGCTCTCATCTTTCATCTCCATTTCATCCCGACCAACCTCCAATCTCCATATTTTTTTTCAAATCCATAATACACAATTTAGAAATATGCATTGTTTCAAATCCAAAACACACAATTTACAAGGTTTCATTCTCCATCTCCATTTCATCCCGACCAACCTCCAATCTCCATATTTTTTTCAAATCCAAAATACACAATTTACAAACATGCACTATTTCAAATGTACAAAACAAATTCAAAGTTCTTATCGTCTGTCTCCATTTAATCCCAACTAACCTCCAATCTCCATATATCAAAAAAACATAAGAAAACAAAAGATGTAAAAAAGATAATTCTTTATAACAAGTAAGAGATGATTTTAAACAATAAAATTATACCGTCATTGCTAGAATAGACTTTAAGGCTTCGGCAATTTCTGATATTTTTTATTAATGGATCGGTAGAATCACCTGAAGTTGATGCACTTGGCCTATTCAAATTTTTGGCAATTATTTCTTAAAGTAACGAATTGTAAATCTTGTACATGGTATATTACAAGTACATATCACAAAAATTAATTGATAAGAAAACCTAAACAATTACATACAATATTTTTTGGAAGTAAAAACCATATATCATATATTTTCATATGGTAATTTTGTTCTAAGTTTAGTCTTCAATTTGTGAACTTTTGTGTACCAACTATGTGATAAATGGTCTACAGTCTGCAATTTTTTTTTTTTTTAATTTACATCCATAAACATGCCATAAGAGTAGATATTGTATATGACATAATTGAAAGGAGAACAAACAGACCCATATAATAGACCTAAAAATAGAGAAAAAATTAACCGGAGAAGGAAAAGAATTACATACCTAGTTATCTTTGGAACTTCAAAACGAGGAACTAATCTATCAACACTGAATCACTGAAAGTTTGTGCGATGTGAGTGAGAGGATTTTGATTTTAAAGGTATAGGACATAACAGGAAATGGAGTAGAAAGTAAAAATGAATTTTGCTTTTATATGAATCGAGAAGGGGTGAAATCAGCAGAACATAACAGGACATTCCCGTAAAGGAAAAGTGATTTTACACAAAATCCATTAAACACACATGACGGCAGACATCAGTAAAATGAATTGAAATACAGGGGCAAATTCGAAAGAAATGATGAACGACACCTGCCTGCTTATTGACGTTTATTATATATAAGATATGTATTATTTTTATTTTTATTTTATGTAAAGCGCAATCCACTGTTTCTTAATTTTATTTAATTTTTTTGTAGCTACATTTTTTTCAACCTATCAGTATCATATGACAGATACGCTGCAAACTACTCACTTATTCAGCAGTCCAATAAATAAAAGAGTATTATTCTATAACAATCACTATAATTGTGCACACATTATGTGGCTATTTCTAATCCTTTCACTTTGATTTTTTTTTTTGTTCAAAACGTACCAGATGGCTTCTATCCCTCTCTCTCTAGTATATTTCTCATCAACTCTCTCTCAATAGCGGCTCTCTCTCTTTGTCTCTTTCTCTCTCCTCGATTCTCTCTCTCATCCCTCATTGACTCTCTTTTTTATCTCGATCTCTCTCTCATCTCCGCTCTCTCTCTCATCGTCTCTCATCTCTGCTCTCTCTCTCATCAGCTCTTTCTGTCTGGTAGTAATTTTGAATTTAAAAAATGTATGATTTAGAAGATATCACGTAGGATGTGCAATAATGACTTCTCTCAATATTTTTCCTAAATAAAAAGAAAAGTTTACCAGAATCGCCAGGTGTAACATGAGCGTAGGTGGACGCTAGGGCATACGAGAATATCCCAACTGAAGTAAAACGCTGAATGGTTTGACCGAACGAGGAGGACAAAGCTTAGATGTTGTGTCCACATCGTCATCTCCGCCCACCCAGACGGCAAAGCTTGCCAGCTTGGTAGTTTGTTCTCCAGTTTTGTAGGTCGTTAGCTAGCCAATACCCGTTAACTGAAAAGTTAATAATAAAATCGAACGACAGTTGAATCCTTCCCAGCAACAGATAAGATCAACAAACTCTGATTTCAAAAAAAAATAAATAAATAAAGTCTCCACCCAGCCACTTTTACTCTCTTCCTTCTTCTTAGATCTTACCGTCTACTACCAATGTCTGTCGCCGCGACCTACCCCGCAGTCGGATCGTTTTGTCTCCTACGATCCCTCCGGCGTACGCCTCGGTTCAGGATGGCCGTTCGATCTAGCGCGATCTCCGTCGGCCCATTACTCACCAAGTTAAAGCACGACTGTGCAACTCCCTTGCCTGTCCTCCGCCACATGGCGGACGCCATGGCTGCCGATATGCGCTCTGGGCTTGCGATTGACGGTGGCAGTGATCTCAAGATGATACTCAGCTATGTTGACAGTCTCCCAACTGGGTCTGTATGTTATGTTAACTCTGAAATTCCATGTTACTTTGATCCTAACACGCTCTCTCTCTATATATATAGGTGCTGCTCTTCTTGGTGGTTACTTTGCTGACTTGGTTTTTACTTCAGTTTACTAGAACTTAGTGTAGTGTTTGATCTTACACATTTTGCAATAGTCTTTTGTTCCTTTTATTTGGCGACAAAGTTTTTGATTCCTAATATGTCGAACAAAGGTGCCTTAAAGTAGGTATAGATCAAGAAAGCCTTCCCCCCCCCCAACTTCCTCTGAACCTTTGTTTTCCTCTGTCGTTCTCTTACTTGTTTGAGGATTCAAAAGATGCTTCCGGTAATTTGGACGTTTTTGTTGGCAAACTATCACTTATCCCCGAAGCCTACATTACTTGTGAAAAAAAAAGAAAATCCCCGAAGCCTACATTGATAGAAAATTGTGACTGTGATTTTATAAGAAATCAGGCTCAAACTTAGTACAGCCCGCTCCGATACCATAATAAGCTGGCATATACCTTTTATCGAAAATCCTCAGCAATTACATCTCTTTTTAACTTAATACAAATGATAATTTATCATTTACAAATTTATCATTTACACCGACCAATTTAATTGTTATCTACTTTTTATGTTATATTTTGAAAGGAATGAGAAAGGGTTGTTCTATGCGCTGGATCTTGGTGGAACAAACTTTCGGGTGCTGAGGGTGCAGTTGGGTGGGAAGGAAGAGGGTGTGATCGCAACCGAGTCCGAGCAAGTATCGATTCCTCAAGATCTCATGTTTGGTACCTCTGAGGTCTGTTTGCCCATACATTTTAGTATAATGTTAAGTCTGTTTTGGCAATATGTTTTCGAGCTATTCTTCATTTTTTTGAGTCCGAAAACTGTAGGAGCTTTTCAATTTTATTGCTTCTGGGTTGGGAAAATTTGCTCAAAGGGAGGGCGGGAAGTTTAGCATGCAATCTGGAAGGAAAAGAGAAATTGGATTCACATTTTCTTTCCCCGTGAGGCAGACGTCTATAGATTCTGGCATACTAATCAAGTGGACCAAGGGGTTTGCTGTCTCTGGAACGGTTTGTATTTCCCCACTCTCTTAATTGTATGAGCAGGAAATGATAATATCGATGGTCTTGGCCTTGTTTCTAACATCCGTATTAGCATGAACTGAAATCTGTTTGTCCTCTTCAATTCAATTAGCTGTAATCCTGAAAAAGGCAGAAATAAAATCCAAAGTATGTATTGATCACGGTCACATTAATTTATTGTGGATCATAGGAGACCAAAGGAGAAGTTCTGTTCTATGAGGAAAGTCTTATCTGAGTGGAATTTCTAACAATGTTGTCTTAGAAACATAAATGTTATAAACTTTCTTGAAAACATAATTGTATTTCCCCTCCAGTTCTAGAGACTTCTTGGTTTGTGGGATTCTGGTTGGTTTCTTGCTCCATTGATTGATTGCAATTTTTGACAGGATTTCAGAAAGAGAGCCAGTTAATGACATGGTAAGATTAAGGCATGAAGCAGAACTGATTGAATCTAGGTTAAACGATGGTTTTGTAAATCATTGATTATCAATTCCAATTCCCTGAGAAATGAGCTTTGAATAAAGTTTCACTATAACGTTTTGTGGCTGATCCGACTCATATTAACTTCTCTTTTCTCAATAGAGTCAATGTTGATAGCCTGATTCTGTATGGTAATTTTCCTTGTTTATTAAATTGATAATCAATTCATATTAACTCCAGTCAATAGAGTCATTTTCCTTGTTTCTATTTCTACATCCCAACTAGGTGTTTTCTCTTGTATACATCCAGTGTACTTGGCTATGCCTATTGGTATTAATAAATTTATACTTACAAAAAAAAAATGGTAATTTTCAGCCATATTTCCTTAGGAATGATTTCATAGTCTGTTAAATGGATACAAGCATAATGGGAAACTTTGAACTCCTTACAGGCCGGAAGAGATGTAGTGGCTTGTTTGAATGAGGCAATGGAAAGGCAAGGACTGGAGATGCAAGTATCTGCCCTGGTATGTTGTTTCTCAGGCTTACGTCCTACTTGGAGAGTAAAACAATGTATGGTTGATAAATGGATGAAATGTAGGTTAATGATGCAGTCGGGACGTTAGCTGGAGCAAGGTACTGGGATGATGATGTCATGGTTGCCGTCATTTTGGGTACTGGAACGAATGCTTGCTATATTGAACGGATGGACGCTATTCCTAAGCTTCAGAGTCATGTGTCTTCTTCGGGAAGAACGGTGTATATGAGTGCTCCAACTCTTTTCTCTCTTTAGTACTTTTCTAATACTCATAGTTTAGATTTTTCTAAAAGATTCGTTGATGCAGATTATAAATACTGAGTGGGGAGCATTCTCAAAAGGTCTTCCTTTAACTGTTTTTGATAGAGATATGGATGCTGCAACTATTAATCCTGGTGAGCAGGTAAGCTCGGGGTTTTGTCAGCAATGTTAATTTACTTTTGTTGGTTCAGACTACAGAAGTTATCAACTGTGGATCATATGGCATCAACAGATCTTTGAGAAGACAATCTCTGGAATGTATCTTGGTGAAATTGTAAGAAGAGTGCTACTGAAGATGGCTGAAGAAGGAGCTCTGTTTGGTGATTCTTCTCCGGAAAAACTGTCCACACCGTTTGTACTCCGGTAACCTGAAGTTCTCTTTAGCATACAATTCACCTTAGAGTCAAATTTGTAGATCAATATCAATCTTGTTGCTATTTGGTAGAAGTTGGAACTACACTTAATTTGCATGTTATCGGTGCTGTAGCCGTCTGTATTTCACCTTGGGATCTATTTTTTCCCCCACTTTTTGGGTCTCATATCCATAACAAAGATATTTGTGGTGATTTGAATAAATCTCCTGGATCAGTAATGGGAAAATAGCCCTTTTATGAAATAATGCTCTCTCTCTATCCACATCGTCGTCACGCTGTTCTGATGTACAATGAAATTAAAGAGCAGAAGGAAATCTGTTTATTAGGAATTGTTAGAAGGAAATCTATTTGAATAAAGGTAAAATCTACAGCTGATTGTATGAAACGTCGAGTACTGATTATTTTGAACAGCTTCATGAAGGATGTGAATTTACTCTCGTGGGAAAGAACTTCTAGTTAACTCAAAACACTGTAGTCCTCTTCCATCATATTGTCTCCATCCGAATCTTTTCTGGTCCTGTGTCCTTGCATCTTCATTTCAAATCCAAAAATACTATCTAGTTATTCTAGTATGGGAGCTGGGTATAGAGTTGGCTTTCACTCTCCCTTCAGGATTATCCCTCTCTTCTCTGATGCTAATCTCGGTTAATTATAATTGGCATTCTTACTATACTAGTGTCTCCTGAACTAATTTTGCAGGACCCCAGATGTTTGTGCTATGCAGCAGGATGACTCTGAAGATCTTAAAGTTGTTGGCTCAATTCTCCATGACTTGGCTTCGGTAAGCTCCTTGCATTGTCTCACCCTTTCGAAATTCATCCTCTTATATTGTGTTGGTGAATCGGAGGTTTGGGAACCATGCACTGGGAATAACTTGGGAACTCAAGATTAGTTGTGAATATTTATCGAAGGCATCTTGGTAACTCAAAATATTTTAATCAATTTTTGAGTGTGGGAATGCAATGCACTAGATATCAGAAGAATTTGTTTCCTCCCTCACAAACCAACAATTCATATTATTTTCCAAACAACAGTTTTGCCTACTTCTATGTATCACGTGAAGGCAGAAAAGCATTTGTTTTGTTGAATGAAAGAGACAACATTTGTGACACTTCCTTTGGAACATAAATATAATGATGATAACAACCGCCATAGTAAGATATATATATATATATATATCTGCAATATGTTTGAATAGTTTTTTGGAATGCCCTTGAAGCTTTATATGATTTCTTTTACCCAAGGATCGATTTCTTTGGTCTTGTTTTCTTTTTTAATCTTGGGAGTAGGTCGAGAGCAACGTGAGTGCAAGGAAGATTGTCGTGGAGGTTTGCGACACTATAGTGAAGAGAGGTGGCCGCTTAGCTGGTGCAGGAATTGTGGGAATCCTGCAAAAGATGGAGGAGGATTCAAAAGGTCTGATATTTGGGAAGAGGACAGTGGTGGCTATGGATGGAGGCTTGTATGAACATTACCCCCAGTACAGAAGATACCTGCAGGATGCGGTTACAGAGCTTCTAGGGTCGGAATTATCAAAGAATGTGGTTATAGAACACACTAAAGATGGGTCTGGTATAGGAGCTGCTCTCTTGGCAGCAGCCAACTCGATGTACGGTCACGACTTGTAGGAAACTAGTAACATCCTGATCACACCAAGCAATATGATTTATCTTCAAGTCAGAAAGCAGATAATTTTGGTTTTGTATTGTAATTTGATTTGGCATTGGTTTAATAATAAGAGCAAAGAACACGATGCTAGCCGATAAATTACGCTTCCAGATTGTAGTTTAGCCGTGATCTGTGGAACTTATGTGCACCGTCGAAATATATGGTGAAATTTTGTGTATTTTTTAATGCAGGAAACATTATCTATCAATTCAACAATTATGGTCAAGGTCTGTAGTCAATCACTCTTGGATTTATTTTTATAGGTAATCCAATCGTACTCCTCTCAGACGATGCCATTCGAATGACTTTCAAAAGATTTCGGAAAACGCGAGTATCTCATGGGAAAAATGCCTATATATATATATATATATTTTATGAGCTAAGATAATTTCTTTTAAGTACACACATTCTCTCTGCCAAACTTCTAATTACAATTTTGTTTTTGGGTAAGCAATTGCACAACATTTTATCATATATATAAATGCATGTCAAGGTGATGTCGATTATGTCTCATTTTGTTATATATTATATTTCTATTTATTTTTTCAAAGTAATCTTGTTTATCTATTTTTAAATTTATTATTTTAAAAAGTACGAACTAATTTACGACTCAATCAATAATAATATGTTAGCATACCATTGTAGTGATAACTAATTTAGGATGGATGTAAATAAATAACACATGCTGTTATTGGCATCCAATTGTAACATAACAGACCTCTTTTCAAAATGTCATGTAAGATATAAATTTAATTATACCATATAAAATATAGAAATATTTTAGTAAAAAATAGATTTTATAAAAATAAAATTATAAATTAACGTGATTGATATAATATGTTAAATTATAAAATTATTTTTATTATATGAAATTATATGATATGATATAATTTTATATAATTTATTAAATCTATTATAACGAAATCTTCTCTTTTATCAATATATCATTTACAATTATTTATTTATTTATTTTGTTGTCTGTGACTTGTACACGCGTTGGATTTCAATCTCTGAATCCCCCTTTGTTTCTTTCAAAGACTTTAACCTGCGACGGCATTGAAAAAGGAAATTGTGCCCTAGGCTAGATTTTCGCTCTCTCTAAATAAATATTTGAACTTCTAGTTGCTCTCTGCTTAATTCCCCTTTTATTTTTTGCAAGAATGGTATTCCAATCAAGTCAAATTCATTTTCAATTAGGTTTTGATTATGAATCGGTTCATATGTTCTTGACCATTTCTTTAACTCTTTGATTTGGCAGATCCGATTCATACTATTACAGAACAGGCAGGGAAAGACTCGTCTTGCCAAGTACTACGTTCCTCTCGAAGATTCCGAGAAGCACAAGGTCGAATACGAGGTACGATCTTCATCTTTTTTGCTTTGAATTTTATGACGGTATTGTTTTGGTATGCAATTTTCTAGGTGTGTATTTGGTGGTTTTGTAGGTCCATCGATTGGTGGTAAACAGAGATCCCAAGTTCACAAATTTCGTCGAGGTCGAATTTCTTTATTTTGATCTATTTATGTTCTGCATTTATTTTTTTACGATATTTGGGCACACAATTTGTTGGGATATGTATGGGAATTGGAGCTTTGATTTTACGTGTCTTGTATTTGTTGCCCAAGAAAAGAAAGTTTAATCTCTATTGAACTGCCTACTAAGCTTAATCTCCAAGCTAGGGCTAGGTTAAATCTGCTGACTGAAAATTATACTCTGGCTTGGTTTGATCAGCTTTGTGCGTGATGCAAGTCTTTGTCATAATTATTAGCAATGCATCAATTTGGCTATAATTTTTTTTTTTCAGAAAAAAAAAAAAAGTTTTCCAGGTTTTTTTTTTGATAAAAAAGTTTTCCAGGGTTTTACATTTTCTATAGACTGCCTTTGTAGTTAATGTGTTATGTATTATTACTACATCTAATGTTTCCTGATGTTTTTATTCACTGAATACGTGATTATAATGCTTGTTTCAGTTCCGCACACACAAAGTAATCTATAGGCGATATGCGGGGTTATTTTTCTCACTCTGTGTTGACATTACTGACAATGAGTTGGCCTATTTGGAGTGCATTCATTTATTTGTGGAGATATTGGATCATTTCTTCAGCAATGTGTGCGAGCTAGATTTGGTTTTCAACTTTCACAAGGTTTGCCTCTTATCTAATGTTTCCTGATGTTAATTGCTTTCCTTGTTCATATGGAAGCATCATGAATTAATTAATGCATGGGTCCCATGCATTTTATTTGGACAATGTTTCTGATTGAACTTGTGTGGAAAGTGAACTTAGTGAAGAGCCACCCTATCATTCATATGATTTTGGATTTGATTTTGGTGGAAATCATACCTGAAATTTCTTTGGTGCCCTTGTACATTATACTATGCAGTACAATCTCCGATTTCCTTTGTGTTGGACTAGTCATGCTGCACAATGCAAATGCATTCCCAACTTCCCACCCTTTTTTTGGTTGAGCATGCATAATAGCATATACTATCTTTAAGTCTTATTGACTCCTGTGGGAAGTATTATGGACCTGAGATCAGAGTATATTGCTTGATCTAAAAACTTTTATGATATTTTCGAATCCATCCCTTCTGCATGTGTGTGTTTTTTGAAGATATTGGTCTGATCATTTTATATCCCCTCACTCTTTCTTTTTCCTTTTTATTAGGTATATCTTATACTTGATGAATTCATTCTTGCTGGAGAGCTCCAAGAAACAAGCAAAAAGGTGTGCATATTACTAAGTGCTTTTCCTCGTCTGTATCTGGAGTATGCCATACTGAAGCTTGTTTGCCTTTTTCTCACGCATTTTTTTCCTATGCGATTCTTTTAGGGGATACAGTTATGAGTTGGGGATGGATCCCCAGTTCTGCCACACCTCCTTATACTTGGGGCAGGTGGTGGTGTACCCTTAGGCTATTGACCTTTCCTTCTCACATATATTGATAATAGAATATGGTTTATCGTGCACCACTACAGCACCAACCTTAGTATGATAGTTGTATCCCTGTTTAACGTGATCTATTTATTTGTTACAACTTTCCTTGCCTAGGGCCTGTCCCGGGATTTAGTCGGAACCCTGTTTTCAAACACCCTGGTGCCAATAAAATAAAAATAAAAAAATTATTTGTTACAACTTAAGCAACCAGTATTGATTGTTCTTTAAGATATCTATTGTGCAATACTAATAGAATGTTAAGTGAATATTCATTCAATGAATACAGTGAGTATTGCTTGAATAAATAGGTTAAATCTGAACCAGCATAGACATATTGCCAACGAATTTTGCCCATATTTCTGATTTTTGCTTTACCTTGCAGGCTATTATTGAGAGAATGGGGGAGCTGGAAAAGTTAGAGTGAGATTATTACGAGTGTGTTGGGAGTTGCAGCTTATTGCTCCTTTCTTGTGGTCATCGGTTTTGCTGTAGTTTGCTTACAAAATTCTTGCTGCGAAATTCATCTTGTAATATCAGAAAATTGAACGAAATTTAAGTGTTCTTTTTTCAGCGCTCCAACGTGTTTCTCCTCCTTCCCTCCATTCCCGTTGTTTGTTACTATGTGTGATTGTATTCATATTCAATCAATAAAGGCCAATATACATGAACGTGGCTGTGTACGTTCGCTCTCCCGATTGTTGTGTGTACTTTCAAGGACGCAATCCCTTTGCAAGGTTGATTCCTCTCAGCTGCGAGCCAGTGAGAAATCTTTTAACCAAAGAGAGGGCTTCATATTCCAGCTAGATCTCCCATTGCTGTGAAATAATTAACGAGATATTCGATGTAATATTGCCAGGATAAGGAAAGAAAAATAAAATAAAAAGCAAAACAGAGGAATGAAAAGGATGGAACCTATTTTTGTTTTTCGCCTTTTATATAAGAATTGAGTATGGCCCGTTTAATTTTTAAAAATGAGTTGAATAAAATATTATTTTTTAATATTATTATTGTTTTAATATTTAAAAAAATTAAATTATTTATTATATTTTGTATGAAAATTTAACATAAAACTTTGTAGACTTTAGATAAGTGGTGTGATGTATAGAAAGTCGTTTATTTTTATAGTCGTAAAAGGGTAAGAAATCTTCAAAAAAAAAAAGGACTGAAACTTGTGTTAAAATAATAATAATAATAAAAAATAAATAAAAAGAAGAGAAATTGAGCAAGATGCTACAAAGAACGGCCCCCTAATTTGACTAGCCATCCCTCCAATAGTTTTTTTTAGTTTGCTACGGTTGCTCTCCTTCAAACATAACAATTGTGGCAGAGGCGAATAATTTTTTAGGAGTTTTATATTTAAATGGAATATAAGACTATTGAGATATGGATTTCTTGAAAGCTAGTCACAAAAATGAAGAACGGATATTTAAATGAAATCTTAAAAAAATATATGTATAGATTTGGTCTGTGTTATGCTTTTATTAAGAACTAAAATACCTTGGATAATGGATGCATATCTCGCATGTCATGTTATGAGATACGTGTTTCTTATCTAACGGTCCAGTTTTAATAAGATTCGAATCTAAAAGTCTTACTCTAGTAAGATTAGATAATGATGCATACATATTTTTGAAAAATGGTAATTTTTTTTTTTTTTTGGAGTAAATCTTGACAATTCAAACACTAATGCTTGTTATTGGGCAGCAATAGCGTAAAGGACTAAAAAGAAGGCAAACCAAATCTATGACAAAGCTGGGTTGATTCCGACCACAATTTTCAACTTTGACAAATTCCATCTTTACATGTTTGGTAGTACCAACCTGTTGCGTTGCCTAATGTTTGAATGTGCTACCCCTTGCAATGAGTTCAATTCCAATGAATTGTTAGCTGAAGAAAATAATCCCACCAAGATGATGAAGTGTCACTGTCAATATGTTTGTTTGAATCCGGTAAAACTCAGCCCACCAATGCCTCAAAAAGTCTCAAACAGTCCAACCAACCCATTCAAAGTGCAAAATCCGAATGACTGGCAGAGACAATTTGGCAGCATAGGCAAGAATTGCATGGGATACATACGAACACGCCATGGACCCACAATCTCCAAGTTTGCTCGAAATTTAAGGCAATTGAACAAAGGGTGGCATTGAAAGTTTGGGGCTTTTAGACTTCTAGCTTGAGTATTGAGAGAAGATGTGCCATTATGTCTTCATCCAGTATCCAAACTCTAGAAAGGGGAAAGAAAATAGGGTACAAGAAAGTAAACTTCAATGACGTTGAAATATCATAATGCATTTAATATGAAGGAACCCTTTCAACACAAAAGTGTGTTGAATCAACACTTCTAGTTCTCGGTCCTCAATGCATTAGTTTGCTGCCGAAATTACATCTATAAAATTACACTGGATGGTGCATAATCGGTGACAATCACAAGGTTCCAACTTCTACCATGCTTGAATGGAAAAAACTCGTGATCTAAGAACATCCAAAGGTCATTCTTTTTTATGTCTCCATTTCGCTTGCCCCACAAAAGAAAAGACATCCATTTCTTTCCCCAGCAGCAAACATATTGTGATTGGGAGCTCCACTGAAGTTGCTCGAGACTAAACTCTGGTCTAAAAATCTCAACTCCTTGGCCCTTCTTACTTTTTGGCCTCTCTTTATTCTGAACGGTTAGCATAAACCTCGTAAAGCAGATGAGGTCAAAACAAGAATGGATGCAAGCAAGAAAGACAACTATGTGGGGGTACAGGCAAATAGAAAGAAACTCAATCCATTCTTTTTGGTGCGGTCCTCTGTAGAAGGCATCAATGTGATTAGACATGCTCGTAAAAGGATTATACAACAAAACTCAATTACCATCTCTCCATTCTCCAGCAGTTGATAGGTCTTGGTTTTCCCTCAACATATACATGGCAGCAATTTTCCTCTGCCTACCTCGATGCTCTTCTTTTTCTGATAATTTGGTTTCTGAAATGAATGGTCTTGTATGTGTATTCAAATACTTGATTATGCTACAGAAAGTCCCGAGAATGAACAGCAAGAACGAATGCAATAATGTGTTACCCATCCATTGTCTCACCAAACAGCTGCCAATGCATTTCACATCAACGGCGCTCATTGCAGAGTAATTGCAATGGTAGTGCACCCGTGGCGTGGCACCCACCTCCGGTCTCTTCGTAGACAGAGGAGATAAGGTGGTCTTGTTTTTTTACCCGGGCAGGGGGCAATGATGTAGCAATCGCCATGATGTGCTGCTGTTGTTGAGAGACTGTAGTATACTTGGGGCCCAGTACTTCTAGGGATGAAGGGGATGGTGGGGTAATGGTTTGGGCAAACGGAATCAGCATAGGCAGGTCTTGTCTTCCCTGTTGCCAGCTCGAAACTTGGGTCATGGATGTTGAAGTTCCGCCAGGCCTGTAATGAGCTGCTAGCTGGGCAGCCCAAAGGCGTTGATGTTGCTGCTGCTGTTGTTTTGTCCAGGCCATAGGACTTGGGTTAGGACCACGAAATGGATTACCAAGATATGGAGCTACCTGTAGCTGGACCGACAATGAAGCATAATCTAGTTTTAGAACTATAGATGACATAACAAGCCTAACAAGGAACAGCAGTAATAGCTAGCAAAGCCTAAGAATTTGTTATAGTCAGGTTGAGCAAAGAGAAAGTTGTGTAGCAAATTTTTAACTGGCTCCAAAGAATATCCTACAACAAATTGATATATGTAACCTGAAAGCAAGAATAAAACCTGATGTGCTGCTGCTGGTGCTACTGAACGCTGATCAGGGTAAGCAGAGGAGGTATAGCGAGTTTGAGGCATAGTGAAAGGCATGAGAGTCTGCTGTTGTGCAGGACAATAAAGATAAGGAACTTGGAATTGTGACAAAGGATCCAACCCATTTCCAGCTCTATTAGCACGGTTCTTAGCTTCTATCTCGCCATCTCCAGCTGACAAGGACAAGAAATCGAGACTCTGCCAATAATGGAAGAAGTCAAAAGATTGTAGGGGAAGAAATCATTCGCAAATACAATATGAGCTTACCTGCTTCTGTTGAGTGTACACCCCGGATGCCAGAGGAGCCTGGGGCTGATCTTGATGAAGTCGCTGGGGCTGAAGAATATCAGTTTTAGCTTCATTTGAAATTCTTTCAGTGGTAGAATTGCATAGAGCGGCAGAAGACATTACGCCATTTAAACTGTTTCTCACCCCATCAAATCTATTGGTTGCCATAAGAAATCCTAGATTTGATCCTTCCTCTGGTCTCAATTGATTAAGTTGCAGCAGCAACCTCTCCTGGCTCTCTGGCATTTTTGAGATCTGAATGAGATGACTTATATGAACATGAGCAGCACACCTCTTCCATGTATTTTTTTCAACAGTCACTTTTGAAACCTGTGTAGCAACCACATACCAATTCAGATGCTTGAAATAGTAAACACCACTTCAAGAAACATAGCTAAGTTTTTTAAAGTTGGGAATGACAGGTAAGAAGCATGAATAAGATAAATGTTCACCTTTCCACTCGAAGAACCATTTTCAGATGACCTGTGTCTGGAGGCAATCATAGCAGCATCAAGCCAACCCGGAATTCTAGCATCAGAGGACCTGAGATACCTAAATGCATGAGGACATGGGAGCAACAAGAAAACGGATACATGGCGGGTTCAAAAAGAACAAGAATGTAAGAAAATTACTGCAAAGAAGGACCACGACTCCCACCACCAAATGAGACAACTGAAGACAATCCTGGCCACAATATCGAACCTTTTGATCAAAGAAAGAGTGTGATGGTGTCAAAATATTTATATCAAACACTATTAAAGACAACAGCTTTTGCAACTGAAGCACGAGTCCAGACATGATAATTAGACCTTCCAAGCAAGCTAGAAGTGTACCATTTTTCTTGGGCTCATTGGTCCTATTTTGTTGTTCCAGTTCACTTGCAGTGGTTATGGCCTATAAAGCAAACCAGATGAACCATAAAATTCAGATCTAGATAACTAAAAGAACGTTTAGTCTGAACTTGAAAATAAGAAAATTACGGTTGCTGCCCCCAACGCCGTCTCTGGTTTCCTCTCAATTAGAGGGGTTTCTGGTTGTGTGGGTAGATTTAATACGCTGGATCATAAAAAATATAAAAAGAATTATATACAAAGAAAAAAAAGGGAAAGTTAAGAGCCCTTAATCATCTAAAAAGAAAAAGAAAAAACAACGCACCCTGTGTCCAAGCTTAGCTCAGAATTGTGTAATGGCTTTACACTGCCATTGTCACTACTAGCTAAGAATGGCATGCTAGTTAGATTCAGTTGAGGAACAGAACAATCTAATTCCATTCGGATTTTCTCTCCAGCGGGCAAATCCGGTTGTTCCTGAATACTGGGTTCGTCCAAAAAAACTATTTTTCCAGTTTCTTTGGGCAATCTATCTGAAGGATCAACAACTTTGGCTGTTATCAAGGGCATTGAGCTCAAGTTGTCTTTTGTAACTGCAGAATCTGATAAACTACAAGACTTAACAGACAGACCAAAACAAAGGGAAAAAAATTATCAAAACTTAATACTGTACAAAGAGCAAAATGAAGAAACCTTGTATGGGCATTAGACTCGCCCTTGATTCTGGCACAGGTTTTTGTTCCCTGGATTTGCTTTCAACTTTACTCTTCTCATTTGCATCATTGTTCGGGAACATTCCGGCCAATGCATACAAGGTCTCTACTACTTCTTCCTCATCTTTTGTTATTGGCCCAGAGAGAGTCTGTTCTGGGGACCAGTCTGAGCCTCCGTGTTTCTACAAAAACAATAGTTGAAATGAACAATGAAGAAAAGCAAAAGTAGGGGATATTTTGATAGTAGAGGAGCTAGAGAGAGCTAACCACATTGAGTTTGGATTTCTTTGCACCATTCTTTATGGGTGAAGCTTGGACTCCACTGATTGTATCTTTCAGCTTTTTTGAATCTGGTAAAGGTGGAGAAATAGATTCCGGAGAAATAGATTCACAATTACGCTTCTTCATTGCTGTACATGTTAAAGAAGAAAGTTCCCAAACATTAATCCAACAAAATATACTAAGCAATTTTTTTACATTTAATTCAGAAAAGCTTTCCGAATCACTAAAAGCAAAAGTATCTCCCAAGGAAAAGTGAACTCAGAATAGAATGAAGCAAAAATCTCAAATACCACAGTTCTAGATTTAAGAGAACATATGCACCAAAAAAGTTGCAGCATCAATATTTAAACAAAATTAAATTAGAACACACAGAATCTTGCGTTCAGAAAAAGAAAGAAAAAGCAAAAAGCCTCAGTTTTGCTTCAGACCTAATCCAAACTCACAGAAACAACAAAACACACACACACCAAAAGGAAAAAAAAAAAAAAGACGAAAGAAACTTCCCAGAACCAAAGAAAAACGAACCTAAAATTAAACCCGAGGCTTCAGGTTATCACAACAAACAATTAAAGAAGCTACAAAAATCAAATTAAGGACAGTCCACTCGAAGAAAAATTGTGTAAAAACTAAAATCCACCAGCCTTTTCAATTCGCGAAGCACGCACCTGAACGCAGCTTTCTAGGAACAGAGGCATGATCGACTCCATTGCAGTCATCAAAAAACTGTAGAAAAATAAAAGCTAAACAATTAATAAGCATGTAGAATGAACGATAAAAAAAAACTTCAACTCATCAAAATTGTCGACCTTTTTTGGAATCTTAAATCTCTTGCTAGAACAAGTACTCATAGACGGTGCTTGTAATCGAAGCTCATCTCCTTTGTCAGACAGATCGCAACCCATTTCGCAGTCTTCGTAGCTTGAGCTCGTCCTACCAACAACACTCAATCTTCTTAGCCTCTCTTTCTTCGATCTTTCCGAATGTACGAAGTTCCCACAAACACCATCAGACCCTTCAAAATCGCACGCAAATAGAAACACACATAAAAGACAAGAGCCCGAGAGAAAGGAGATAATAAGGGACACGGGACGCTTATAATCGGCGAGCCTTATCACAAAGCGAAACAAGGAACGCCCAGATAACGACAAGTACAAAATGGGGTGGAGCTTTGTTTTCTTTTTGTATCTTTCTGTGGGAGTAAAATTTACCAGAGAAGAGATTCTTGGGCGTGGCAAGAGAGAACCGACTGGCTCCACGCCTCACATCTCGAGCTTTGTCCATTTCTGGCCTCCCAACATCTGAAGTTGAAAATGGCTTCGAAAGCTCAGAACTCGATCGGGCCCAACCAACCACAGGAAACGCTGAACTTTCCAGATCCTTTAGATGATTTATTCTTCACTCTACTTTCGAGAATTTGAGTTTCTTCAATAACAGAAAAGGGAAAGGGTCAGAGAGAATATCAGAGTATGGAAAAAAAAATATCGTTTCTGGGTCCATAATGAAAACAGCAGGAAAATGTAAGAAGGTTGTTAATGAGAACAGCATAGAGAGAATTTCTTTTTGGGTTTTAGTATTTACCGAAAAGCTCGCCGGAAAGAAAACTGAAAAAGTGGCGTTTGGGTTTTCCAAAGAAAGATAAAAATCAATTTTAGTTGCCGCATATCTCTCCGTCTCTCTCTCTGAGCATGAGAGTTAGAGTAGCAGTGCTCGTAAGGATCGCGTCGGTGAAATAAAAAGAAACAGAGGAAGAGACAAAAAGCTAGCAAAGAGATGGCAAAAAAAGGAAGAAAAGTAATTCGTTTATCATGTTCAGAGAATCAGGTTCTTCGTAAAATAAAGCAACAGAACAGATAAAAGGGCCAGAGAGAGAGAGAGAGAGGTAAAATGGGCATACAAAAAAAAAAAAAAAAAGCTTTGAAATGCCCGTGAAAACTCCTTGAATCAGAATACCGGATGAATCACAGTCATTCAAACTCTAGAATAAAAGGAACCATTAATGCGCGAATCTGCTACAAAACCCAAAGGTCCCAAACCCATCTTCACTACTGAATCCCAAGCAATTGTCACTCTTTCGCGTAATCGAAAAACAATCATATCGGAGAGTCGAAATTTGGACCCAAAAAGAAAAGTTCAGTAAATAAATTCAGAGTTCCGAAGCTCGCCTCTACAAAATGTACAAGCACAGGCTCCGAAAAGAGAACGGAAGAAAACAGAATCTTTCATACACCAGAGCTCTGAATCTCAATTCTTCTATCACAAAAAGCTCACGGACAAGCTCTGAAAAAAGACCGAAGAAAACCCGAAGCTTTTGCACCGTAAAATCGCGCTTAAATGCGTCCCGAAACTGCCACCTCCTCTCTCTCTCTCTCTCGCATCACATTTATACACGAGCTCCACCCTCACGTCATTCCACAATCGACGACTCACACAGGGTGGTCCCTCACGGCCGTTGGATTACCACCGAATGTCCGAAACATCCAACAAAATAAATTCCCACGTTTCATCCACATCAGACAAAGCCCAATCCTTTCCGTCCCACAACATGCCACCGTGTAACCTCTCCACGTGGCATCCCATGCAGTGGATGAGGATCCACGGCCCCGATGAGTTTCTCCGAAGCCTTGGCCTTCATTGGCCGTTCGATGGTCTCCTCGACGTGCCTTTCTTTCTCTACGACTGAGACGGTTGAGAACAAGTAACTGAAATCTGACTCCTTCATCGACGGCCATTATGACAAGAAAAATTCCTCGGATGTTTGCCACGTATCATAGATCACCATCTCTCCGTACCACAACCCTTTGTTCAATTCCCAACATAATATATACTGACGGCGTGTATAACACGAACCATTAGAAGGCGACGGCAACAACGTAGGAGTTCATTCACGCGCTTAAAGTAGCGTGAGTTTTGGTTTGTGAAAAATGTTTATAGAGAATAGAGATGGAAAATACTCACTGAAACACTGAAATCTGCGACGTGACTTCTAGGAAAAAAAGTTCCCGAGTCACGAGGAGAGGGAAGGTACTCGGCGATTTAATGGTTAGTTGATGGCGATTATTTGATGCTTGGGTAGGGTTGTGATGATTTGATTCACTGGCTTTCTGCACCTCGGCGTGGCAGATACATAAAGAGTCATGTTTGCTGCGTGACTTGTTGCTCTTTTCCGCTTTATAATATCACAATTACAAAAACGACCTTGGTTTCTCTCAATCCACGGAACATTTTAATCCAGATCTTAGGAGATAATTTATGCTTGTCGGATTCACTTCCATCATATAGAAATTATTTGACTCTTGCCGTTTTGGAATTTCTATTGTCTATCCAGGCGGTGGTCCTTTCCCTTGTTGAAGGGTAAGGTTAAGGGTTTGTGATTGAGCAAAAAATTATTGCTTTCTAGCTAAATTGAAGGTGGGATCTCTGATTTTCTATCATGGTAGAAGAGTTAGAGCGTTTGTGGAAATGGTTCAATCTCACAGAGGAAGAAAAAGTAGGAGTACAAAACGGTCAATACTACGAGGCCAGCTAGGTCTTATAATTATCATTCTTATAAAAGAAAAATGTAAACAAGGAAGCCTTCAAATCGACCATGACTAAAATCTGGAATCCGAAAGAATATATAGCTTTTAATGAGGTGGGTCATAATCATTTTCTAATCTAATTTCATAAAGAAGTGGATATAGAACGTGTTCTTAACGATAGACCTTGGTCTTTTAACAAACATTTGATTTGTATCCTAGAATTTGATAATAACACACCTCCTAGCGAGATTAATTTTACTCACGAACCTTTTTGGATTCAGCTACACAATATGTCTCTAGTGGCTATGACCATAGAAAGAGAGAAAAGTATTGGATCCATTATGGAGAAAAGTAATCATAGTTGATGTAGATGTGGAAAGTTTCTAAGAGTCAAAGTTAATATAGACATCACTAAACCATTAGCTAGAGGTAGACTAATAAGAATGGAAGGGAAACAAAGATGGATAGAATTCAAATATGAAATATTGTCACTTTTATGCTTCTAGTGTGGGGTTCTTAAGCACCCAGATAGGGCCTGTGCAATAACAAAAGCTAGGATTCACACAAATGGTGCATACAAATCCTAATATGGTCACTGGCTAAGAGCTACACTTGCGAACTCTAATGGACGTGGATACAGAAGATATGGGGGAAAAGGACACAAAATACAGGCCACTCCAACTCAAAGTAATGTAGAGGAGGGGGACACCAGGGTATTAATGATCAATCAAACTGTTATTTTACCTCAGGGGGAAGCACAATGTACAAACTATCAAAGGAAAGCAATTGAGGTAGATTCTATTAAAAGAGTAGATAATAGCCAGATGGATAAGAGCCTCCAACAGGTGAATCCTAGCAACCTTGGGTTCTTTAATATAGAGTAGACAACTTCTCAAGATGAGCAGGACCAAGAGAACAATGATCGAGTAGGAGTGGAAATCAATGTTTTGAAGATTGTACCGGTGAGCGTTTTGGTCAAGGTATTGAAACAAGATATTTCGATACCGATATCGTTTCAGAATAGTCTATATATGAATAAATTATATCTAAATTATAAATAGTCTGGTTTGAATTAGAGGGTGAAAAAATGAGTTTATAGTTTGAAAAAATAAAAAAAATAAAAAGGAAAAAGTAAAGGCCGAAATATCGACCAGTACGGGCCGAAACAGCTAAAATTCTGACTAGTACAAAATTATACCCTTTTCTGTACCGGCTACATTATAGAAACAAAATATTTCGACTGTACCGGTCAATACGATACGAAATTTATAACACTGGTGGAAATGCTTCTAAGTAACTTCCCTTTGGACTCTCCAGCTATTCATATCAAACGTACCAACTCAGTAAGTAACTGGCCACTCCACTTTGAAATCTTTAAATACAGTTTGACATTTCTAAAAAAAAAAATGGGTTGGCAAAGAAGAACAAGAGAAGTTCAATTGGATGGGATACCTTCTCTGGAAATGGATAACCATATTACTGATTTATGTGGTAGGAAGAAAGAGAGGTCTATATGTAAATGTAGTGATCAGTATGGTCACTCAAAAAAATAAAAAGAGGTGCTCATTCCTGAAAAGAGCATAACTCAGGATTTGCAGCACCACCAGTAATAATGAAGTGCTTGAGTTGGAACTATCAAAGGTTTAGTAATTCACTTTATGGTGAAGACAAAGTGTCCAAACATAATGTTTGTGATAGAAACCAAAAGTAGGAGGGAGGGGGTTGAAAGAATTACAAACAAGATTGGATTTGACAGAAGCTTTGTAGTTGATAGTAGGGCATGCAGTGGTGGGGTTTGCACTTTTGTGGAAGTCTACCAATCAAGAACAACTTGTCTCCTATATCAGTTCTCACATCTCTGCCAATGTCACTGATCATGAGAATAGGAAGACATGGTTTTTCACTAGTTTCTATGGCAACCCCGAACTGCACAAAGAGTAGGGAGCCGGTAGCTGTTAAGGGCATTAAAACCCTTGGACAGCAGGGCCTGGATGTGTATGAGTGACTTTAATGAGATCATACAGCAACGTGAGAAACATGGTGGCACCTTCAGACCTTATGCTTTATTAATTATTAAAATAATTTTTCGCATCAACAAAGTAAAATACTAGTGAAATAATATGCCGCATGTAACATTTGTTTACTTCCAGATGATCAATTTTGATAATTACCATAAGAGTTTTCAAAAATTGGCAAAATATTTATTGTACATTTTAAAAAATTTTTTTTTTTTTTTCGTTTTCATATTTTATTTAAAAATGTCACTTTTTATGTTTAATTTCTAATATTTTATGACTTTTTTTTAATTCTTTTTAAATTTTTATTTTAGCGAAAGCGTTCATATCAAGTATTTTATAAAGGAGGCATATTGTAATTTTGTAATAGTTTACATAATTGATAGTTGAGATGGTAGTTTGAGGAATATTTGCTTACAAACAAAATTGTACGTGGTTTTTAAATTTAAAAGACAAAAACAATATTCTTAAAAACTTATTTTATAAATATTTTTGTTTGTATTCATAATCCATTTCAAGTTTTCAATCCACTTCAATTCATCTCATCTAATCATTATAATTTTATTAAATTCTCACATAAAATATAATAAATAATTTAACGTTTTTAAATTTTTAAATAATTTTTTTAATTTTTTATATAAAATATAATAAATAATTTAATTTTTATTTTATTATTTATTAAGCATTCGTATAAAAACCGAATAGGTCGCGAGTAAACCGTAACAAATAGAAGTTACTTTTAGATTTAGCGACAATGTAACAACTTCACAGTGGCTGTCTTATCTACATTTCGTATGGTTTTCGTGTTCAAAAAATCTATTCAACCTCTTACTATTCACACAACTTCTACACTCTATATTATTTTTAATTTTTATTATTTTTTTCTTTTATTAAATATTTATTATATGAATAATGAATAAAAAATTTGAAATAATTTAAAAAGAATAAACTCAAAAAAAATTTTTAAAAAAATATTAAAAATTTAAAAAATTTAAAAAAGTGTGGAGTGTGGAGTGTGGTGGAGGTTGTGTAGCAAAGCTCTTTGGTGTTTGCTCCGTCTGGCTGCTCTTTTATCTTCGGAAGCACTTGTTAAAATCAGAGAAACAAGTGAGTGCTGCGTAGCGCAGGTGCTGCATAATTATTTTAAAAATAAATAAATAAATATAAAATTTATATAAAAAAATTAAAATTTTAAAAATAAATTTATTTATTTTTCAAATGAACTGTATAACATTTGTGCATTTAATTGTATGTAATAAGACTCTTGAGATGAAGCCAAATTTGTAGAAGACAAACTTTGGAACAAGACTCGAGACTCGTGTCACCTCAATTAAAATCAATGACTTTTGGAGAGAGCGTGCCTAAAAAGAACCTAATGTAGTCGTCCCGAATTTTGGTTTAAAATGGACCCCCTAGCTATAAAGTTCCTTTCATAGTTCTATGCCTGTCTAGTGTCTACCTTCTTTTCGTTGATTATATTCCTATCGAGATTGATGACACTTTTGATCCAGCCTAATGTAAAATGGTTTTTTTTTTTTTTTCATATTGGTCCAAAAAATGTTGGATAATCGACAGTTGATGTGTTTGCATTTAAATATATATATATATATATATATATATATTAAAAAGTGTTACGTGACATTATTTGATTTAAAAAATAAAATTGAACTCTTACCATCTAAATGATGTGGATGACGTATTCTATTATTATATACAGCTTGATAATAGAATAACTCTTATTTTATTTTATTATAGAGTTATAAAATAATTGTGAATTAGTTCCAAGTATGTCACAATTAAGACCAGTGACGGTAATATTTTTGTCTTATTTTATTTGAAATTTAGAGAGAAATTATTAAGTTAGTAGCCAGAGAGATTTTAAGAAGGGGACCCATGCTATATAGTACACATAATTAGGAAGAAAGAAAAGGATGGGGATGGATGTAGTTAGAAGGTCGATTTGGAAAGAGGGTAGTGTTTTTGCATGCATCATACGTGTCGTTATGATTATATATGGTGGTGAGACGATAGAGTTTTTGTTTAGGGGAACAAATTGAATTCTCAAGCCTTTCCTTTTCACCCCTTACTAACTATTAATGTCATCATTGTCACATCACAGTCTCTTTGGCTTTCCCTTGCATTCTTCTTTATTGTCCTTACCTAGCTACTATTTATTATGTTGCCTTCATATCAGTGGCGGACAAAATTATCAATATTGATTTCGTTATCATATTTTTCATTTGGGCTTAAAAGAATTGACGGCCCATTAAATATTGGGCCCCATGGAAGCACCAGTTATCTTAAGCCTTGAAGGCTCGATTTGTGTGAATAGGATTTTCTCTCTCAAGGAAGGCAATGATCAATATTTCTTTAAAAATTGGGGAATAGCAAAGTTTATACAGGTTAGAGGATTAAACATGTCAAAGAAGGACTTTGAAATTATCTTACTATCTAAAGACAACCTTAATTTTGAATTTGGCACTGTTGCACTTTTTCAACTCCAATCTCGAACGTAACTTTATCTTATAACTCTGGTAAAGTACTTTTGGCATTAGAAACTTGCCAACTCAATGTATTCTACCCTTAATAGTAACAATTAATTTAGACTGTAGAAGGCCGTATGTGGTTTAATAATTAATGCATCATGCCTGCATGCGGATATGGCGATGACAAATATCAAAATCACATGGGCATCTAATTAGACCAACATGTTGTACGTACGTATTTTTTTGGTTCCTCGCACATATTGGTAATGGAATCTGCTTTATGCTTTGGGTAACTCAGAACGTTACACGTACGATACCTAATTAATTACTAACCTCCAAAGAATACACCAAGGCCGGTTGGATGTGAACAAGAGTCCAAGACAAACTTTTTCGTATATTTGTCTTTGCCTTCAAGGGAAGATCTAGACAACAATAAGCAAACTGGTTAACTATAAAATCCCAGTTTTTTAGCACCTCCTTGTAACGGTTATGCTTAATTATAAATGCACGCAGTCTCTTTGTTGAGACGTCTCCTTCTTCTCTTTCTTCAACTTCTTTACTCTTCTTGAGGCATCTCTCTTTTTGACTTTTGGAGGAGGCTAGGAGGAGTTCTGGTTCTCGAACGCATGCTTTTCTATGGTGCAAAAGAAAAAGGGTAATGTACGAAATGGACCCATATATATGCAATTGTAGTTGGATGAATCTCTCCAATGTTGGGTTTGTATAGTCTAATTTATTATGGCGGCGGCTAATTTATTATGTCGAGACAAATTTTTCACCATGTTTGTAACTTGAGAATCGCAAGAGAAAGTTTGCCCGAGCTTGAGTGAAATTTAGGCACAAAGTTCACTTAACATTCGCTTAACATATCATTCAAATAAACTTTAGATAGAGAATTCACTCTAGAGAATAACTCAAAAATCGTGTAATTAGAGTTTCTGTTATACAACTATATATATATACGCTTATTATGAATAGTATAACCGTTTTGAGCATTGTATTTCGTCTCACAGTGTATTTTAACATTCCTCAAGATCATAATAAAATTTTCTGTAACTCTATAGATGTAATTGCGTCAAGTTTTTTGTTAGTGTGATTAATTTCTTATTTTACTTTATTTTCTTGCATCGTTTTCACAACAACCAGAGCCGCAACTCCGATAGTGTACGAAAATGACCAAGACCGAAAAATGTAGATCGAACTACCACGACATGCAGCTCCCTGATCACCATCTAATTAAATCCAAATGTTCTTTCTATCAACATGCAGTACTAGAATCTCCATCCAAGTAGCTTAGATCGGGTAGTATCCAAATCAAAGGGGCCATCTTTTTGCATCTTTTTGCATTTGCCAGCATCTGACCTTAAAAATATTGAGTCGATCTATTTCTTGAATTTGACTAAAGATCAATTTGTAAAGCCACCGAATTCTATCTCAACCATAATTGAACAAAATTTAGCGAAGAGCCCCCACCCTTACTTCCAAAAAGCATACGAGGAAAGAATTAAAGAGATAGTAAGACGTTCCAGGACTGCAAACTAAAATAATCCTTTTAAACTTTCAGATTTACAAGTTTTATTTCGATGGAGTGGTTTATTTTTAATGATTTTTGGGCCATGAAGAGCCGTATCTTTGAGACTTTGATTCTTATATACAAATATCCAGCTAGCTTTTGAGCGATGCCATATATATATATGCATGCCAGCATATATAAAGTGAGGGATCGAGTTTTTAATTAAGGGCATTTGCGTCTGCCTCCATGTGTAGTCATATTGGCATAGCACGGACACGCATCATAGTTACCGGAAGTGCCTGGAGGAACGCAGTCGCAACGGGCACAGCACGTCCCACATGCCCTCTTGCACAGGTGCGGCCTCGAAGACAATTGGCACCTCGCATCACAGGCAGCCCCACAATCTACCAGAAAATTTACAAAGAATAATGCAGGTTACATATTTAAACATTTTTTTTTTAATAAATCAGGTATTTAGTTTGTTTATCGTAATAACATTGATTAAATGAATATTACCAATATTTTGAGAGGAAGGGCACTCGACCTTGGTGGTGATCACCTAGAACATGATGTTAGTTAGGTACAAAATTGCTTGGGTTAGTATCAATAGCACTCTTTAACATATATGTGCGTTGAAAAGCTGAAATAATAAATTAAGTGGGGATGAAAGTTTACCCTTTGATAAGATTCAGCAAGGTCATGGAGAAGGAGAAGAGAAATAACAAGTGGAATTATTAGGGTTTTGGTGATGGCCATGGCTGCAGGAAGGCTTTGGGAGAAGAGCTTTCTGTCTCTGTTCTTAACCATGAAACGTCAGTGCAGATGAAGGGGATAGAGAATGGGGTCGTATTTATAATGAAAGAATGCGTATAATATAGTGTGGGGGGAAATGTCAAATCGTGTAGGTGGGGGGCCGAGTACTGCAACATTTTCGTGTTTGGTGTCGAGGACATGGCATTCTTGGAGTTGGAGGGGCCGTATCCGGCCATAGTCATTTTGGTTAATGCAATAATAAGACACTCAATCTCAAGAGTAATGGCAAGTGTCATCAATTATACTGAAATAATCGTGGCCGTCACTACAAAGAAAAACAAAAATAAATGCTTCTAAGCTACCACCGGACTACTGCTAGCTGTAATATATGCAGTGCAAGTTAGAGTACTTATTTCACACTAAAGTTGCGTTTGGATAGGACTTTAAATGTCATAATACCAACCTTTTTTTTTTAATGTAATTTGAAATCCAAGATTTTAAAAGGTTAAAATCTGGTTTGGATTCTGATTTTAAAGACCCAAATTCAAGTCTTCCTCTTCAAATCTAGCCATCCAAACGCACTAATACAAGTATTCGGAATGATACAAATATAATTCAACATCTATTTTTTAATATTTATTCCCCTAGAGGCATCTAACTATTATAAATATTAATATTATCATTACTTTTTATTATTATTTAATTTCAAAATTATATATTCCACGCGCAAACAATATATAATTTTGAATTACTTAGTGAGTTTGGATATACAAAACATTTCATCTCATCTCATCTAATCATTTTAATTTTTTTAAATTCTCTTACAAAAATATAATAAATAATTTAATTTTTTTAAATTTTAAAATAAAAATAATATTTTATTTAACTTTTAACAAAACATCTCATCTTATCTAAACTATCTATCCAAGCCCACTAATAAATTTCTTGTGTTCGGATTCTGATCCTTGAGGTATCTCACTGGGCATGCATTCTGATCGAGCTGAAGCCATTTTTTCAGTCCAGTGGTTCAAAAGAAACTACATAATGGGCTGTTTATTGAATGGGCCCAGTTGTAGAACGATTAATCTCTACATATCTTTGATATTATAAAGTAGCACAAATTATGGAGATGCCTCTCCAAATACGAGTTCCCTTGAAATTCAACATGGAATTTCCTTTTCCCGAAAAAAAAAACATAGAATCTCCATCCTGAATCGTATGGCCCAAATTCTGCATCACGCTTGCCGCACCCCAACCCCTTGAAAATATGGAAGCCCATCAAAACGGAACTTGGTACACATGAATAGAAATGGGCTTGGACTCCAACTTTTAAATTATTTATTCTTGCTAAACTAAAAAAATTCTTCTATTCATCATCCTTATGCCAACATACATTTGATAAGAAAAAAAAAATAAAAAAATAAAAAAATCATGTGTGGTTTTATATAGTGTAGGGATGATATAAAGAATTTTTTTTATATATATATAGTGATGGTATGCTGTAAAGCGGGGGTAATGAATAGGGGCTGGTGCGTTTTTATTACCATTGAAAGTGAATCATGAATTTAACGTTGGCTGATCTCCAAGTTACGGCAAACTGCAAAGGGACCATGCCGAAATCATCACGTTTTGGTCCTACGTTTTCAGCTTTTCGGTCATTTAATAACTGGATTAGGACGATGTTTTAATTTGTTAATTTTTAGGCTCCCGGCAGAACAAAATGTTATATATGGCTTATGGACCTAATAAAATTATTGGTTGATTATAAAATAAGTAATAAAATAATTTTAAAAGAACAGTAAATATAGATGATTTCGTAAATCCATCGACCTACTTCGTATTATCGAGTTTCTATCGACCCTATTTGGCATTATCAAGCTTTTCCACCAGAAAGGACCCAAAAGAGGCGTTAAAAATTAAGAGTCGTCCGCCCCAGACTTCTTTTCCAAAAACAAATGGAGAGAGAGAGAGAGAGCCACCAAAAAATAAGTGAAGAGACGGAGAGAAACATCTTTACTTTCAGTATTTAAAAGACATAAGCGGAAAAACATTACAAAAAGAAAAACATTATTTTCCACAACTCAAACTCCACAACTGATGTTGTAGCAGGCTTTTATACAACTGATATTAATATATAAAATTACTATTCATCACACAAATTTTCTTTTCAACGACCCTCGATATTATATATGTTCTTCTTGGATGATAACTTATAAAACCTCGGAAACAGTCCCAGCATATTTATTAATTAATTAATACAAGGTTTGGGGGTTGGCTTTGGCTTGTTAATTTGTTTAAGGACACTTGCGTTTGTTGCCGCGGGTGGTCATGTTGGCGTAGCAGGGGCAGACGTCCTGATTACCGGAAGTGCCCGGAGGAACACAATTGCAACGGCTACAGCATGTCCCGCACGCCCTTTTGCAGAGGTTCGGCCTCGACGACAGCTGACACCTCGCATTACATGCCCCTCCACAATCTGAAAAATTAATATACAGCATGCATGCAGTATTTGACAAACAAGTTAACCAACTTTGGCTCAACGGTACAGTTCCTAAATTAAACAGTATCATATTCATATAACAAAGTGGTCCAAGAAGATCATGAAACTAACCTATTTTAGTCGGGACAGAACCCTTTACGACATCGTCTTTCACGGCCTGCATCCATCCCCCATAAGCATTTTATTTGGGTTAGAAAGAGATAAAAGCTTCACGTTTAGTTTACAGGGTACGTAAAGAAAAAAGAAGGAAAAAAAAAGGAGCGAAAAGCACGTTAAGACAGTAAGCATGACATTCTTGATGAAGATTGGTGAAATTCTATTACCATCTGATCAGCTTCAGCGATAAGGAGAAGAGAAAGGAGGATCGAAGCAATTAAAGCCTTGGAGATGGCCATAGCTAAATTAAGACTGGAAACTTGGAGCTTTTGTTCAGCGTCTAGTTGAAACCAAGTACTTGTTGCGTAGAAGTGAGGAAAGGGTGCTCCTATTTATAGCAACCGCGTGTGAGACAGCGAGAGAGAGGATAAAGTGGGTTAGGTGCATGCAAGACAGAGGGCATCCTTATGATGATATTTATGTGTTGCGCGCAAGCGACATAAAAAGAAAAAGAAAAAGAAAAATTAAGGGAGTTGTTTCATAGTGAGAAATCAGAATGGGAATAGTCGCAGGAAGGCTCTAGTAACGAAAAGCATGCATTAGGAACCATCTGGAGCAGGCACTTCTGTGCAACTTGGTGGATGGTTTTTCTGTGGGAAAAATATATGCATAAGCTTACTATTTATCACACACTCAACATATTTAGTGTATTAAAGTTTAAAAAAAAAATTAAATGTATGATGTGTGAAGTGTGTAGGCTGATGTATAGAATTACCATTTTCTGTGGAGCTTGAGAAGCGAATGGTTTTACGTGGGAGAAGTGCTATTCATATATATATATATATATAACAAGTGATTAAATAAAAATAGTAATTTTATGTAATTTATTAAATTTATTTTACGATAAAAATAATTTTACAATCTGTCATATTAAATTATGTTATTGTATAAGTTTATTTTCATGTAATTTAATATAACTATATATGATCTATTAGATATACTTTTTGACCTTTCTCAACTCATCACCAGGTTTAATAAAAATAATTTTATAATTTAATATATGATATTAAACTAACTCATTTTATAAATTTATTTTTATAAAATTCTTTTATCATTAATATATGTTTCTTTAGGTTGCAAACGTTTTTTAATGTTTTGTAGGCCTGAGATATTTTTGCAACTATTAGATTTTCGACTCCAAATCCATTAGGATGTTGAAGTTGAAACGATATTATATATAATTATATATGTGTGTGTGAGAGAGAGAGTTTTAGTATTTATCATTTCATATTTTATTTTTATTTTTATTTTTATTTATAAGTTATAGTTTTATTTTTATTAAATTAATTGAATTTTTTTATCTATTTATTGTTAGTACATCACATATTTATTAAAGAAAAAAATAATAAAATAATAAAAAAATAATAGTAAAATAGTAATTTTATCATTATTTTTTTAAAAATAATGAGTAGAATTTATATATATATATTAAATTTTGAGTTTTATCTTTTTCTTTATTAGATCTCGTTTATATTTACAGTTTATTTCTCATCTCATTATTATTTATTATTATTTAATAATTTTAACTTATAAATTTTATTATTATTTATAATTTATTTCACTTTATCTCAATTTATTTTCAAATCCAAACCACACTAATGTTTGGCTGGCCTGGCCAAAATCATGAGAATGGTACGAGATTATGAATACAAGTGCCTCCCGGTTTCAGTTCAAAACTTCAAACTTACTACTTACTAGTCGTCCCGAGGGAGCTAAAGCGAGAGCCGACAGGGGAGAACCGGGAGGCATCCATCCTCCCCACGTGCAAGTGAAACTGTGTCGCTTTGTGCGCACCACAAACGTACAAACGTTTGGTTCGGGCAAGTATTAGGTTGACCGTACGGTGTTCAGGATAAAAGTTAAAACGACGGTGATGTGATGGTGGACTGTTGAAGCATCGAACAAAAGAAAGCCACTTTTGACAGCTGTACAAAGTCGGAGTACCAGTGAGTGTACAGCTGTCTTCAGCTATCTTTAGGTAGCGAATTTCAACATCACCATCAAATCAAATCTGGTCCCCACCCAGTCTTAATTAGCCATGTCACCATGCATGCCACCGCAACCAGTGAAATCGATCCAAAGATTCCAAACTTTTGCTTTGGACGCCAGTCGACCTTTTTTTACCGCAACAGCAAAACTCTGATTCTTTATTTCTTGGCTGGTTTTTCGTAAAATTAAATTATTTCATTTTATATTATCTTATTTTATATAATTATTATAATTTTTTTAAACTAATACATAAATTATAATAAATAATTTAATTTTTTTAAATTTTATAATAAAAATTATATTATAACAATATTTTAATTTTTAATAAAATATCTCATATCATATCATCTCATCTAAATTGTATAATAAAACGAGATCTTAATAATGTGTCTAAGATCAATTTATAATTTAGCAATTCAATTTAGTTTAATTTTAAACTAAATCTAAGATTCAAACACTCAATTTTTAAATCATTAAATTCATCTTAATTCAAAACATTTTTACACATAGAATTCATAACATTTTTCAACTCAATATCTCTTTATATGTGGGATTTACAATCTTTTTCAACTTTCCATAAATATATATAAAGGCATCTTAATATCTAAATACATTTAAACTTATTTTAAGTAAATCTCACAAAACTTACTCTACTATCTCAATTTACTATTATTTATAAATAACTCAATTTATCTCATTTCAACCCAACATCAAAACGAAACTTAACAAATGAAGCGAAATTGTAAATGATTAATTAGAGGAGACGACACGGGAGCACCACGTGTTAGGGTATATGTGGAGACTGGTTTTGGAGCTAAAAAAATGTTTGCTGAAAGTTGGTTCGACAATTGGCTCAAGCCAAAACTCGCTCGACGTCGCTTGACATACCGCTCGAGCGAAACTCAAGTCTAAGAGTCCCGCTCGACACTTAGCTTGAGCAAGACAGAAACCCTAGTGTTCGCTTGACACTCTGCTCAAGCCAATATTCATTTGGTTGTTTGCTCGAGTTGCACTCGACAATCCGCTCGAGCGAAATACGCATTTTTTGCCAAATTAGGTTTCCAGTGCCACTCATTATAAATATATCATATTAGACTTGTGTTGGATAGTCTTAAGCATATTTTGATAGAGAACAATTGTCTATTGAGTACATATTGTATGAGAGAGCAAAAAACCCTAGAGAATGTAAGTTGAGATTGAGTGATTGTAATCTCCTCTGGTTAATAAGATTTCTGCAGCTCTGTGGACGTAAGCAATTTGCTGAACCACATATATTGTATGTCGTGTTCTTAATTGTGTTGTTTTTACTTTATTTTTTATCGTTAATGTGTGTGTTTTGTATAACATTTCACAACAACTGGTATCAAAGAACCAAGGTCGGATCTGAAGGAGAATGATGACTGGAGATAAAGTGAACGCACCCGGGATTGAGAAGTTCGATGATACTGATTTTGAGTATTGGAAGATGCAGGTTGAAAATTATCTCTATGGGAAGAGGCTCCACCTTCCACTGTTGGGAAAGAAGCCAGAGAGCATGGATGATGTTGAATGGACCCTATTAGTTCGACATATTCTAGGTCTTGTTCGGCTGACCTTATCCAGAACAATAGCACACAATGTTAGTAAGGAGAAAACCATAGTGGATCTCCTGGCAACTTTGTCAAGTATGAATTCAATACGATCACAAATCAATTGTCTTCTGTAGAGATTGAGTTTGATGGTGAGATCAGAGCATTGATTTTGTTGGCATCGTTGCCAAATAGTTGGGAGACCATGATGATGGATATGAGTAGTTCAGCCGGCAAGTCAAAAATGAACTATGATGACATACGTGACATGGTAGTTGCTGAAGATGTACGTATGAGAGACTCAGGTGAGTCATCGGATTCTTGATTGACCCTGATTGTTGATAATAGGGGCATAGGACATGACAGGTTAAGCTCCAAGAGTAGGGGGAAGAGTAAGATGAGATCTGGGCAACAGATCACATGCTGGAGTTGTGACAAGCCGGGCTACATCAAGAGAAACTGCAGGAATCAAGAAAGTTATGATGATGATGCTGTGAATGCAATGACAGAAGAAATTTATGATGCCTTACTTCTTGTAGGGCACAGTTCGATTGATGATTGGCTGTTGGATTAAAGGTATTCGTTCTATAGCACCTCACATCGAGAAATCATGCATAATCATGTTGTTG
Organism: Juglans regia; assembly: GCF_001411555.2. NCBI lineage: Eukaryota > Viridiplantae > Streptophyta > Magnoliopsida > Fagales > Juglandaceae > Juglans > Juglans regia. Next base: position 28,694,055 of record NC_049911.1, on the reverse strand, counting down.
GTATTTTGGGAAGATGATCCGGCTTATGGAGAGGCATTGGACGTAGTGGGAGTGGGCGATGTGCATATCACACTTTCAAACAAGAGCGTGTGGACTTTACAACAAATTAAACATGTTCCAGATCTGAATAAAAACCTGATTTATGTGAAACAGCTTGATGATAGCGATTTTGCAATAGCATTCTTTGGAGGAGCTTGGAAGATTACTAAGGGTGTGCTGATCTTAGCGCATGATAAGAGATCTAATTCTTTGTATTTAACATCAAGGTTCAGTGATGTGCAGGAAAATACAAGAGTGCAAAAATGCAGGCTTGATTGTGCGAAACATGTGAGGAAGCCAAAAAGAGTCAGCTTTGTCGTTCCTCATGAAAGCATGAGAAAGTTGGCTAAGGTTGCTAAGATCGGTTAGAGACCGGATACTGAGTTGTGAGTCGCCCAATGGATGTGCTGACTAAGGGCGATGTACGTAGAAGATTGAAGTCGGGCTTAACTTCAGTGTGTCTTCTAGCTTGAAGACGGGAGCTATAAGCTGCAGAGATGATAGGGCTTGGCTAGAAACAGTGGCTAGCATGTGGAGACCCAGTCTCCAAGTGAGAGATTGTTAGGGTATATGTAGAGACTGGTTTTAGAGTCAAAAGTGTTTGCTTAAAGTTCGCTCGACGTCGCTCGACATACCGTTCTAGCGAAACTAAAGTCCGAGAGTCCCACTCGACACTTAGCTCGAGTGAGATAGAAACTTTAGTGTTCGCTCGATACTCCACTCGAGCCAATATTCATTTGGTTATTCGCTCGAGTTGCGCTCGACACTCCGTTAGAATGAAGTACGCAATTTTTGCCAAATTAGATTTTCATCGCCACTAATTATAAATATATCATATTAGACTTATGTTGGATGGTCTTAAGTATATTTTGATTGTGTTGTATTTTTTATTTGTGTGTCGCATTTTTGATTGTGTTATTTTTATTTTATTTGTCATCGGTGTTGTGAAATGGTGTATATATTTTGCATAACATTTTACAACATCACATGCATTTCTGAGCTCTCGTACACCTAGTAAAAAAGGTGAAGATGGTGCAGGGCATTAGGAGAATAGAGGAAAGGCATGTGAGGTCCGACGCATATAATACACAAATGTAAATTCCATGCATTAATTTAGTATTTATCATATTCATGACCATACGATAAATGCTTATGAAGAAACATATGTACCATTAAATTTCAAAATAGTGTCTGAGATATATATATATATATATATATATATATATATATATATATGAAGAAACGCCTCACTTAATCGGTAGAATAACCTAAGAACTAAAATGGATCTTAATATGACATGTAACATTCATATTGTCGATATCTACAAGTTGCAACTCAATAATTGTATAAATATATAGTCTGTTCATGAATTATTTTATTTTATATTATTTTTAATCACTTTTCATGTTCAGAGATTGGTTTGGCCTTAAAAAATAGTGAGCAATTATTTAAGATGACTACCTAACCATATTTCTACCTTCAATTGATATATATATATATATATATATATAAAAGTAGTAGTGCAATGGATATTATTCTCCTGATCAATAAAAATATCGATTCCGATTGTCCATACTACCAACTCCTAAATGATTGGGGGTTCTAAAGATATTTGTTTCTATTCAAGGCCGACATTAATTGAAGAAGCTCTATCGTATGATAGAATCGAACAACCTAGCCAGCATGCAGTTGATCGAGCCACAGATGATATTTTGATTGATCGGCGGACGCAGTTCCACGTCCACTAGCTAGCTAGCCAAATTTATAATGAACTACTTTTGACTTGGACTGCACTTGTATTATTAAAATACTCATGATGTTGGATGTACGGCGTAACTTGAATTAAAATCATGCCAGGCAGGCAGGCATGCATTTATTAGCACTCAATAATTTATATATATACGAAAATTAATGAGTCAAACATGCATGAATGGACTTAGCCATTACCTAAAATGAATAATTTATCAAACAATTAAAGCTATCAACTTCGCTGGCCAGGGGCTATCTAGCTAGCTAGCTAGCTACGGACCAGCCAAGCATATATAAGTGGTTAATTAACATATGATTTAGGAATATTTATGTATATATATATATATATATAATTCTTTCACAACTTCACATAATTTGCGGATTATTTTATAAAGCTAGCGAGGAAGAAGAAAAGGAAAAGCTAGTTAATTCAGTACTTTATAATATTATAGATCGATCGAAGTACTGTCGTTTTACAGAAATGGAGAATTTCCCAGTTTTGTCTTTTGCTTGCTTTGGAGCTACATAGAGAGAGAGAAAGCTTGGATATTTGAGATGATGGATAAAGATAAGAACGGGCAAGTTATGACATAACCATCTCACAAACATATATATATATATATATACAATCCATGCACCGACTCACGGATATTCATGTGGTCGTGTGTTACAGTTGTTCAGGAACCATAAATAGCCGCTTCTCCACCACAGTAGTACCATACCATATCTTCTTTTAACTTTGCTTAGACCAATTTTACTTGCATCATTATTGTGCGCATGGCCCAGCTTAGCTTTGGTGGCAATATGGCAAAGAGTCATAGCCCAATAATTACGAAAAAACCCAACTGCAAAGGCTTGCGGATTAGAATATCTCAGCCACCACATGATGAATGTACAGAACATGATCATCATCATTTAACCAAATGTAGTCAGTCGTCATGAATTCATTTTTAAGATAACAACAACATTTTTATAAGTAATATTAGAACTATTTACCGGATTGTTATTTAAATCTACGTACTGATGATCATGCATTTTAACTGATTTTTTTTATTTATTTAAGTAATTGACTCATAAGTCACTTTTAAATATGTCACATTAGTTAATATGACTAGAGAAGCTGATAAAATTAAAAATCAGGATGAAGGGGTGGGATTTAACTCTTGCTGTCTAGTTATTATGATCGAAGAATAATAACTTTTTTTTTTTTTCGAAACAGAAACATACTTCATTCATTAATAACTAAAATCAGTCATTACAATACTTCTCCTTTTAAGTATATCATTCTTAATTTCTATTGGACTATCCTCTATCCACACCCTCTCATCAGAAGAATTAATTACTAACTTTACTAGTTTGTGTGCTATACAATTTGCTTCTCTATATATAAACCGTATACCCCAGCTCAACCTCCCATTAATCACTCTTCTAACATCCTCTATGATACTTCCATATTCAGTCTCTATTTCCTCTCCACTAATTGTGGCATTTACAACCAACTTAGAATCTCCTTCTAAGATCTCGTCTGATAATCCCAATTCAGTACACAGAAGAGCAGCCCTCCTTAACCCTACAGCTTCAGCCACACTTGGGTTACTAATGTTAACAAAGCAAGATCAGAGGTAAGCTAGAATATATAATAACTGGGGTATCATAGAGGATTGTTATAATAACTCTTGTGCATGGTAGCAGTACTTGTAACAGAGTGATATGCTTATTTTAGTACTTACACACACACAAACATAATTATACATGATATATAAACGGCATAATTTCCATATATACGTTTCAAGGACACTTGCGTCGGTTGGCATGGGTGGTCATGTTGGCGTAGCAGGGACAGACCTCTTGATTGCCTGAAGTGCCTGGAGGAACACAATTGCAACGGGCACAGCAAGTCCCGCATGCCCTCTTACACAGACGCTGCCTCGACGACAGCTGACACCTCGCAGTACATGCTGCTCCACAATCTGAATATTAAATATATATATATATATATATATAATAATGGAGAAAGTTAGCCATGCATGCAATTATGAATCAATTAATAAACAGAAAATGATCATATAATCAACAAGTCACCGATTTGTTTGGGGAGAGAATCCTTTGCTACATTATTGTTCACCTGCAGCATCCCTCAAATGCTATATGGGGTTAGAAAACTATAAATTAAGCCTCATCATGTTTAGTTATTTAATAATTAATTCAATACTAATACTATATTATATATATGAAGAGAGGAATTAAGCGATCAGCATAAGGTCTTATTTGGAAGATGGATAAAGGAGTACTAATTTACCATCTGATAAGCCTCATTGAGATGGATCATAAGGAGGAGAGAGATGAGAACAGAAGCAACTAGAGCTTTGGAGATGGGCATGGCTAAACTAGATTTAAAACTATTGCACTAGCTAGCCTTGTTGAAACCTCGTGAATATTTGATGCGGTGGAAGTCAGTTGAGAGGGCTCCTATATTTGTAGCAACCGTCAGCTAATTAAGCGCGCACAGAGAGAGAGAGAGAGAGAGAGAGAGAGCCAGAAGTGGATTGGTTGCATGCAATGACGTGGCATTCTTTGATGATACGTAGACCGAAGGGAAATTGAAAGGATAAAGATTAAAAAAAAAAGTAAAATTTGGAATAATCTAGAGTATCTAGCTAGGCACTTTTGTATTGCTTGGTGGAAGGCGTTTCCCAAGTGTCTGCAGGTAGCAAATGGTTTTGAGTTTTAACGTACCCTTTTTAAAGATTTTTAACATCTGATATGATCTTGTGCGAGCGTAATGTTTTAAACCGTGAATATGGATCAATTTTGACGAGGGTTGGATTGCTTATCACAAATACGGTGTTGAAATTAAGACATGCATCCAATAATATAGTTCATCAACTTTGGATAACCTTCGACATGTACAACGTACCCAACCAAATACTGATCTTGCGGTCGGGTTGGATAACTTTTTTTTAATTTCTTTTCTTTTCTTTTAGAAGATTTTAAATAAGAGAAAGATAGATCATATATAGTTGTCATAACAATATTTATTACTCATTTTCGAAAAAGTTGAACTCTACTATAAATATAGCAATAATAAATATTATAAAATCAATTTCATGTATATTTTTTTTCCACTCTGATCACTTGATGTCTCTAAGTTCAGACGAAATCTCCTGCGCGTAGCCTAATAAGTTCCAGGCCAGGCCAGGCAAGGGGAGGCCGGGAACTAAGCTAGACGACGACCTCCAGCTCTGTCCACTCGTACGTGCAAGTAAAATGAAATAATCAATTATCTGTCGCTTGGTACGTTAGCTAGCGCATGCATGCATCACGAAAACGATAATGATGATGTGATCGTGCATGGGACGTGTACGTGGAAAGCCACCGCACAGCTGTACAGACTCGCGAAGCCACATCTGTAGTATATTCAGCTTGCAGCTTCGATTGAATATGCCAACGCAAGCACAGATGTGATCGTACTGGGATGCCCTCCAAGCCTCCATGCTATCCGGCCTGTCACTATTATAAAGATAAAGAAATAAATAAAATAAATAAATAAGAAGAAGAAATTAAAGAGCATGATCTATATCCTTAAATAAAAAGGTTAGAAATATTCATACTATTATCTCACTGTTATCTATATGCATGTATACTACCCTTTAATTAGATTGGTATTTAAAAAATATATAAAAAAAAAGTCACTAATTTTACAAACGCTGCCACTTTAACATATATAGTAAGGAAATACTGATATAATTATTTGTAGCATTAATACTTCAGATTAATATATCAATATATATACTAAGGTTCTTAATTTGATTCCTTCTTTTTATTTTTTAATGGTCTGAGATAGATAGATCCATCATAATACGTATTTATTACGTATTATGATGGATCTATCATATTCTAATTAATTTTCCTTGGCCAAAATACCATTGAAATGATTTTAGAGAATTTTATTATATAGTAGGTAGGTACTACTACGTTAACAAAACTATTATTTAAACTCATCCAATGATAATTAGACGATAAGGACATCTTAAAAAGTAAAAAAGAAATAGATAAAAATAATATAATTCAAATGATTTATAAACCATAAATGCATGCGTACAGTTTGCAACATGCAGTGTCTAATAATTAATGGTTTTGGTGTTTTTAATAATTAACCTGAATGCCTTTCATTAACAGATTTCCCATTGTATGATCAGAACCAAAGAGGAAATATTATTAACTTTATCACCGCTATTATTTTTCTGAAACCTGAATACTGATCATCGATCGTTACCGATCGATGTCCCACGCTACCGACTGCAAATCATGATCGATTGTGTTCTAAAAATATGTTCTCTGAATTATAAGAGATTGAGATAGCTAGGGGATCGAGCAGATCGATGTTTCTATTGGTGATCAGTACTTGGAAGATCAAGACGTTCCACCAGCCAAATTAATGAACTTTTGTCTGCAATAGCACTTTGTATCGAATCAGTGTCCTAGGAAATATATATACATTCATATATAACGAGATATTATTGCCCTCAGGCAAGCGTGACATGAGCGTCTGTACACAATCATCATCCAAGCAAGTCATGTGCATGCATGATCTTTTCCATTTCCATGGACAACTAAATTAAATACAAATTAGGAAATAGCTTAATTGATCAAACTCATGATATATAATTGGGCCGATCCATATTCGAATATCCTTTGACATAATTAATGTTAAGAAAATATTACCACTAAGACGATCTGATCTGAAGCAATCTAGAGTTAGATCACTATTGTGGTGTGTTTTTTTAGAAAACTAGATTGAAACGATCATAGGTGCATCAGAGACGCATGAACTCCTAATGGACAAAAAGGACCCCAAAGACAATTATAGTTAATCTTATGTAATTTTATGATTCACGCGTTGTGCTTACGTTTTAGGATTCGTTTGGATTGAAAAACTATCTTATCTCGTCATTATAATTTTTTCAAATTCTCACATAAAATATAATAAATAATTTAATTTTTTTAAATTCTAAAATAATAATAATATTTTAACAATTTTTATTTAACTTTTAACTTTTATCTGAAATCATCACATCTTATCTCACTATCCAAACGGGACTTAATGTATCAAATACATACCTTCATTGAAAATGAAAAGGGAAAAAGAATTACAAGCTTTTCAGCCAGGTGTGCGTCTATAAAAATCAAAAATCGTTTTGAAAAGAAAGAAATATGATGTTTGTTAATTTGTTTGGATGAAATCAAGTATAGCTGGCGATGAAAGATAAGCTCGATCGAGGAAACTAGCTAGCTAGCCGATCATAAAGATAAGAAGAGGCAAACATGGATGAGAGACATGGAGAGATCGAGATCTAGTCACGATCGGGCTTTCGGTGCATTACAGTTGTATAGGAACCACAAATAGCCATTTCCCCTCCACACTGCTGTTTCTTCTTTCAATTTGTTTGGGTTGATTTGACTTGCGGCTGCCTGCATCCAAGTTTGTTTGGTTAGCTTGACAATACGTCTACAGTTGTCAGTTACCGATCAGCCACGCCCAACCAATCTACCAAATCCAAAACCATTTGTTTGAAGCATTGTTTGTAGTATAGAAAAATTTTACTTATCATCTCTTATACTATATATATCAACATAAAAAATTCTAGACGCAGTCTTAATTGGAGGCCTATGTGCGCACGAAGTGAAACGCTTCGTTTCATTTAAGAAGAAAAATGATTAGAAGTACAAACCCGTCGTTTAACTTATTGGCTACTGTTTTAATTGTCCAAGCTTCTTCTCATGAGTCGAATTGCATTGAAACATCTTTGTTTTCCTTGCACTGAAACTTCTAGATGACCGTGTTCATATTGCATGCAAAGAAATCATCACATTAAGAAATGTTCGGAGTCAAGTCGCACTCATCTTCATCCTGACATCTCAAAGGAAGAATCGCATGAAAGTCCAAACAATCTTCTCAGCTGCGGGATTCAGTTAGAAGGTGATACTTTAGACATGTATCTCCTGATATTCAAGATGATTTTTCAAATGGGTATATTAGTTCAAGAATATAAGATCGCTCTTGTGATAGTCCTAATGGGAAAATTACCTATGGAAAAGATTTGAATGATTCTTTTACAGATGAGCAATCAAAGTATTTCTCATTAAATTTCAAAAAGAAATTCAACTGGATCCATCTTTGAAGTGGTACGTTTCTAAGCATCTATTTTTTTAGAATGACATCTATTTTCAAAGCACTCAAATATTTCGAATGAGACTATACATGCCAACAGTGGTGGAGGAGATGCAGAGGGAACTCAAAGGATAGAGATCTATTTTCAAACACTCAAACACAAGGCCACTTTGCTTTGGGTCGACTTGTCTTGGCCCGTGTTCTGAGAAGAGAGATAAGAATGAAAGTGCAGAGAGTTATGTCTCATTGCTTGAGGGAGGAATATAAAGTGGAGCGTATTTTTGACATTTGACCAAAATTATAGAGTAAATGACATAAACATCCATTTCGTGGGTACGCAAGCCCCCAACTGAGATTGTACGTAGCACGACTCTATCGACATATTATGTAATTTCTAGAAACTATTTCAAGAAACTATTTACTGTTTGCATAATATATCTTCAAGATACTTGTATATAACTATATTTTTTCAGTCTAGCTGATTTTTTTTCTTGTTAAACTGGGAAAGTATTTCTTACATAATTATTAGCCGATGTTTTTTACTATTCAAATAGAGGAATATTTTAATTATAAATGAATTTTTTAAAAATAAATTTATAAATTGATATAACTATCTTATATTATAAAATTATTTTTATTATAAAATTATTTTTATTATAAAATAAATCTAACATATTACATAAAACTACACCTATTTATAACAGAAATTTTTTAACTTTCTTTTATAAAATGTATTTGTACTTCTAGCATTACGTACTCAAATTTTTAAGAATATAATGTTTCACGCAAAAAGTGTGCATATTCCATTGACTAGCAGAGAAATTTTTTTGTCTACACGTGCTCCTTGTTGATACGTGTCCTTCCATCTGCGAGTAGCAGAAAACGTCAGTGCTATGAAAACGGACGGAAACGTGGGAAAGAAGTATTGAAAGTAACTTTCAGCCAGCAGAATGCATCACAAAACACCTCTCAATCGTAGTATTACAGTCCATTTATTTAACTGTATCAAAACCACTTCATGCGCAGCTTCCCTTTGTGAAAAATGGATGGGATCAAGTCATTGACCAAGATTATTATTATTATTATTCTCTTTTATTGTGTTGTATTTGCTGATTTGAGATGAAAGTTTCTATTAACAATAAAATATATCTATAATATGTTTGCTTCGAGAAAAAAAAAAAAAAAACCTACTCTTCTTATTATCGGTACTGTAGTTATCATTAATCAGCATCTCTAGATGTAAAAGACAAGTCGGCAATGAGAATTGCCTACTTTCCCCCGAAGACTCTCCAAATCGATCTTTGATCTCCTCATACGGTGAGAATCCCTACAAAGACAGGGTAGCTGAACAGTTGAGCGAGACAGACATTAATGTAGAACTGAAACCTGATAGGTTAACGTTCATGTTAAGAACTAAAAATATATGGACTTAAAACATTGAGGATAACTCCTGAACCACCATACTCGTCAAGAATAAACTATCCAACCAAACATCCCAACAACTGCTAAATACTACATTACATAGTTAAGTTGAATATGTAGAATGTTTCTGCTGAACTAGATATATACCAAAAATTTGAAGTATCCCAAAGCTTACACCACCCCCGAGGGGAGTCGCAGAACAAGTTGTCCGCCAAAAATGCTGCATCCACAGAAAAAGTTTAGCAGTGATCCACAAGTGTAACATACAAGGAATTTGCAAAATCAAAGTATTTCACCTACCTTTTCACATAGTAGTAGCAAAAATCAGCAAGAATAAAAGTCTGGACAATTTCAGAGAGGAGAACCATAGAAGGCCACAAACCATAACCCAAAGCTGTCAGCAAGCGGCCTCGAGTATCCAATACCTGCGCAAAAGAAGGAAAGCTTAATCTAAGAAGCTAAATTTGCGTTGGTAATTATTATCACACCTTAGGACAACAATTAATTTTGTTATAACAGGAAAATAAATAGATGCGCATGAAAGCTTTGTCACAACTGTGCCTATAAAAGGATTACTCTGAAGTTTTGTCTAAATAAAAAGATAAATTCATATTTTTTTTAAAATTGCTCTTATTTTCTCATCTTCAAGATGTTATAGCTGAATAATGTGTTAAGAAGGTTTATGTGATTGGTGATCATAACTGTTGGCTTATGCATTTTTGGGGTGAAATCAGTAAATATACTTTATCACTTGTAAAAAAAGACGTTGCAAGCTCAAAGGTATGAATACTTAAAGATTTTAGCTTATAAGTCTGTGGAAAATTCCGGATGTTCTTTAGTTGTTATTATCGTTTAAAGACGCTGGCTTGATGTATAAGAACATCATCCAAAAATGTCCAGTCAAACCATAATCTCTCATTTTCCCACAAATAAGAAGCTCAAACCAAGAGAATATAAATCCATGCATAGTGCGGGTTATGATCTAGACCATAAAAAAGCTCACTGAGATACTAACACCACGATGGCTATCTGCATGTCCATTTGTCCATAAAGAAATAGTCGTCTCCAGTTCAAAAGGTGTCATAGTCGTTCATCAATCAATTATATTAGTCTTAGACATTTTGAATACGACGGTCAATTTATTTGCAAGTCTCCCCTCACTATTTGACATATCTGCCAAGCTGGCAAGTGTCAGACACAGTAACTCTTAGTATGTTTTAAATATCAAAAGGCTGTAGCAAAATTAACCTAGCACTTAATTACATTTAATTAAGAAGATACAGAAATTGAATCGTATCAAACCTGGAGAAGCCAGTGTGCACAACTCAAGAACCTTGCGACACCCAGTGCAAAGACATAATGTGCAGTGAATGGTTCCACAATCTGAGAATTTGAAAAATCAAAGATGAGGAAACAAGGTTGTCAAAAGGCCATTTATGAAATTAGTAAAAAAAGAAAGCCTAAAGTGCCATGCATGGTGCACCATCAGAATGGAATAAATAATAGGGCAGGCAAGAGTTACTTTAAAACATACCTTTGTGTTCTGCATGACTCGCAGCTGAGGTAGCACCGAAACAGCTTCAAGATAAACACAGAAGGCCCAGAAAATCCTGTTCAAGATATGATGCTGTGTTGTGGGATGAATTAAAAATGATAGCACAGCACAAGGTATCACCTGCAAGGAGGAGAAACAAAATATATATAAGATTAAGAAAAAATCAGAAGGCAAATTTCCATAACACGTGCAACAATCAGAATATATTAAAGAGCCGCTAGATTTTTTATAACAAAGAAGTATGTTCTTTTTTTTTCGATGTGTCAGACAAACAGGAGGGTACATCAGAAATTATGAAAGTATTTGTCCAAGCCAACCCTAGAATAATTCATAACAAGGAAACCTGACCACGTCCATGCATGTATAACATGATCGTGCTTGTCAAGTGCTGATCAAATCAACAATGTAGACATCACCTTTTGATTTACAATTTGGTAACTGGAATTCACATGCTTATTTAGTGGAGACAAAAAGTGAACTGGCCCCCAGAAAAAGAATCATCAAGTCATGGCAACAAAAATATTTTTTTTTAGAAGTACAACAGAAAAAAATAGATGAAGGATAATAGGGAAACCATGTCAATTGGAGATATGAGAAAGTGTAAGCAAATTAAATGTACCAAAATTGGAAGTTCTAAGATAGTTTCTAATCTTCACGTACCACAACGTAAAACGCACAACTACCACAGGTTCTTCGACTGAATACCAATATGTTTAGCTGTGAGTTCAGATGATGAACCATTGAAATCTATACAGCGAAACAAAATCCTCATGTGCCTAAAACCTAATTTAGCGGAAAAAGGATTCAAGGTTTCATACAAATAAGCAACAGTGAAATGAAATAGCTATGCATACCTAAAAGGAGACACCGCTTTTCAACTAAATATTTAAAGTTTAATTTGGCAACATTCACGTGTTTTTTTTTTTTGTAAACAAATGGATGCAGCAGATGTGAATGTAGAAAAAGGAAGGTTATATTTTTTCTGCAATATGATTGAGGGCTAACCACATAGTAAATCTTGAAGTTGTCCTTATCTTCCATGTAACTAGACTTCAAGTTAAATCGAATCATATAGATCACCCAAAGGGTTGTCACCAATGTTGCTGAATCAAGTAATGTGTGTATATCAAATTCCATAACAAAACTGCAATAGAGTCTAACCGCCAGAAACAGGGCCGTTAGTTCCTGTGATTTGAGTGAAAGCCCTGCAAATAGTTAACAATAACGAAGCCAAAAGGGCATTAAGATTATGGTAATTATAATCTACCAATATCCATAACAATTTCCCAAGCTAGAAACTCTTGTCAGAGCAAAGGGCCAAAAGAAAGAAGGAAAACTTAAAAGAATTTATTGTTGCACGATCAAACTGTTACTTTTCACCAAAATTGAACTTGTCTAGAAAAATGCCATCAAGATTATCGATCCTGCCTATCGTATATTATAAAAATCGAGAAAGATCCTAATCAAATGGCAAATGGTTACAGACATTTCAAATAAAGCAAAAGGGTATATTAGGAAAGCTATCGATATCATGGACTTTCCAAATACACAATTTTTGTGACACAATAGAAGACTGGACAAACAACTTTGTACGGAGTAGTTATAAAAGAAGATTATCTTCTGTAATGTCCAAGAGAAGAGCCAATGAAAAATTTTGGACTTAATGGTCATTATAAGTCGCTCGTAATGCAGGAAGCACATACATTTTTTGTTTATACTAGTCACTAAATTAAACCAAAGTGCGTCCTGAAGTTTGTCTTCTGTGATTTTATGTCTAAACCACTAGGAAAATAAAATCACAAGTTTCTCTCCTTATTCCCTCGAACCAGGGGAGCGCATTTTCGCCATGAAATCTTTACCAGATTCTAAGATGTCAAACAAGTCATTTATAAAATACAAATCGAAGCCAGACTTTTTTCTAGCTCATGCAGGATGATTCTCAAAGCATTAACTGTTGAGCCATTTTAATTAACTCCTATATACTATTTCCCCCTTTATTGGTACCGGGGATGTGTTAACTTTTGGTATCACACAGGAGGACCAAATTCCAAATCAGACAGTTCAATTCAACAAATAGAACAAAAAAAAGAGAGAAATCAAATAAAGAGACCAGGCGTGTTTTTTTTTTTCTTGGATTTTCTTACCAGCACAGGTCTTCTCCTTGGTGAGCTTGTAAATAAGGACGGAGATGCCGAGGGCGTGAACGGCCTCGGCTGCAACGAAGAGGTTGTCATGATCGTGAATGATCATTCGCAGGAACACGAGCGCGACAATGGCAGACGCCACCGCCAGAAACACCTTGATCTTCGGCGGTTGTCTACGAGCCCATGTCGCCACCACCTGGATCGGCCTCTTCCCTCCCTTCATTGACTCTTCTCCTCTTCTTTCCCACTCACTCTCGCTCTCTTCCTCTGTGTCTCTGTGTCTCTGTGCGCGACACTCCCTGTGTTGGTTCGTTGGTTTAGATGTGAGCGTGTGAACGGTGACCATGAAAATTGAAAGGGTACTTGAGTTTCGAAGTCGTTGTGGTTCGAGTACGACACGTGTGGTGTGGTGGGGTTGGTTGGGGTTTGGAATTGGGCCGTTGAACCACTAAAAGAAAAGAAAAATGGTGGTGCCCACTGTCCCAGTCCACTCCATCTGTCGTATACTGACATGGGACGATTATATTGGTTTCAAATTTTTAATGTTATTCCGTAATAATAATAATAAAAAAAAAACAGCTTTGTTAGGAAGCGAAGGGTTCGTTTGGATGACAAACATCTCTCAATTCATCATTATAATTTTTTCAAATCTCAACATAAAATATAATAAATAATTCAATTTTTTTAAATCTTAAAATAATAATAATATTAAAAAATAATATTCTAACAATATTTTATCATCTCAATTCAACTCAATTCAACATCCAAACGCAACCGAAATGTTTTGTTTTTTGATTTTTTTATACATGGAAGGGAATTTCATCATTGATTTTTTTAGAGGGAAATTAAAGTGTTATCAATTGACTCAAAAGATCTTTATTTGGTAAGCAAAATGTTACGATAACAAGGAGTATATAAAAATAAATTTATAAACTATTGTAATTTTACGTAGTCCGTTAAATTTATTTTATAATAAAAATAATTTAACAATATGATATATCACATCTGTTTATATCAATTTATAAATTTATATAAGGAAATAAATTAGGTTGAAATTCTGATAGAAAAAAAGGGCAAAAAAAAACTGCAAAAAGTTATTATGAGGAAGGTTGATGTGTGGTGAAAGACTTGTTCGTTTTCTAGAAAGAGAAGGTCTTCATTCGCTCTAAAAAGGCTACTCATCCTTTTTAAGTATTTCCATGGGAGAGGATGGTGGAACCTTAGCTCTCATCTTCCTTTTTGTTCATTTTCCAGTTATGATGTATGCATATATTTTCATGCTAGTATTTTTTTCTCTTTCATTCCCTCTAATTCAGTTTTGGTCAAATTTATCGCATTCTGACAACCAACTATCAACACTCGCCCTACCAAACAATTCCCCAACCACTGATCTACCGAGATGAAGCAGAATTGCAAAAAAAATCTCGACACTTGACGCTCACGTGCAGCTTGTTCCATGCGTGGCCGTCACGTGCCGCCATGTCATAATGCATCTGTTGGCTACACACGCTACATCAGTAGACTCTCCACCGCACGATCTTCCACATCTGGCCCCACCCAATCTCACAATCATTAGTGCGTAAAGAAACTTGGCTTCTCGTAGTCCAGTCCATCCGATGCTGGTCTTCGTACTATATTTTCGTTTTTCCTAACTGATAATCTTGAGAAATGGAATACAGGTCTTTTCAGAAAAATATTTCAAAACAACAAACCATAATGTACCTTTAACTTCTGTCGCTTTCAGTAATGAGTAATGCTAGAAAGAAATCACTATAATAATGCATACTTTACACTCATTATGTAACTACTTCTAGTTGATTATTTTTAACACTTACTTAAAAAGATATATAATCTAGATGATATCACATTATATATATAAAATAGATAATTTTAATAATAATTTTTATCTATATTTATTCTTGTTAAAAAATTACACCCTCGTGTACCTTGTCTTCTTTATCTAAACCATTTACTCGCTTGGTTAGGAAAAAAAAAAGAACCGTGCTACAGCCCCCGCTCCCTCTCCCGCTCTCAGTCCCGCTCAGTGTAAAATGTAGTGTTTTTTTATTTTATTTTTTTATACATGTATTTTTTTAATACTATAAAATATTTTTAAAAAAAATAAAAAATTATAATATCATTAAAAAATACTTACTTAATCATTAAGTAAAAAAAATATATATTAAAAAAATAAAAAAAATGTAGCGGGACCGGGAGCGGGATCGGGAGTGGTGAGAGTAGCATTATTAAAAAAAGAAAAACCGATGATGTGCGGTGGCGGCCATAAATGCAAGTTGCAACTACCTAATAAATGTTCTGCAATTGCAGCCAACAGCAGGGCTGCCCTTCCTGCGCAAGTCATCAGTTTCTTCCCGTGAAAGATCTGCAGCCACCTATCCGCGATCTTGTATTAATTTTTAGACTATACAACCTCTTCAATTTTTATATATTATATTTTTTTAAAATTTTTAATATTTTTTAAAATATTTTTTTTGAATTTATCTTTTTTAAATTAATTTAATTTTTCTATTCATTATTTATATATTAAATATTTAATAATATATATATATATATATATAATGTGTGTAAATTATATGAATAATAAAAAGTTACTTAAATTTTTTCTGATTTTTATAATTAAAAGAGATAGACATATCCTATCGCAGGATTCACGTATGCTTCCATCATCTCTCTCCTAGTCATAGAAGTGTCAACTACAGATAATTGTAGGGATCTAATCCCACAATTTATGCACTATTACCGGGATTTATAGCCAAGAAACCAACACAATTGAAACTAGTAATAGAGAACAAGAAGAAAAAGAAAAGAAAATCAAGTACATAAATCCATAACAGGCACTCCATTTATGTAGCATAGGACAGATAAAAAAACATAACATGAATCTAATTTCACAAAAAGTAATGTCGCTATAATTTTAGGATATACAAATTTTACGCACTTTCGTTAAAAAAAATAAAGTTAGTTATTAAAAAATAATTTTTTTATATAAATCTCATATTTATCCTTTTTTTTTTTTTTTAAAATGAGACTTAAACATTTTAAGACTTTCCGCAAATTATTGATTCTTTAAGACCCTAATGCAAGCTGATTCTGCTTAGTCACAAGCTTGATATCTGTCCAAGCATAAACAGTGGAAATTTCGAATCTACCACATAAGTTTCAGTGGCTCCCCCTGTAAGTGCTTCTAGAACAGAAATATGGTATAAGAGAGCTTAATTGACACTATTGAGAGAGAGAGAAATAAATAAATAAATATAACCACCAATCAATGCGAGGACCGCATGAATTTCAATGTTTCGTATAGAATTTAACGTGTTCAAAAATATTGGATACATTTTAAAGAGGAAAAATAAAGAGAGATTGGAGAATGGAGATCGATATGCAGTGTGTATCAAGTATCAAACAGTCCACGAGGCAGATCTTTTTAAAAGGGGTTTCGTCTGCTTATCTTCCCCAAGTGATATCATACCCAAATGAGAAGGGTCTTCAAGCATCATCTTAGCCACCAAGTATCCCGAAATAGACCAGGTTTGAAACTTGCGAGCCTGCTTTCCTACATACCTTCCAAGCTTTCCATCATAATATTCCGGCCAGGTGTCTTTGGACAACCGACTTTCAGCAAGTTCAATGGCACGCCTTGCTATTTGTGGGCGTCCAGTCTTGATACATGCAGCTGTGAGCAGCCATAATAGTACTGCAGCAAAAACGTTTACATGAAGCATACCTCTAAGCATTTTCTATGAAATACACACACACACACATACACATACACACACACACACGAAACTACATGTTGAATTATAGTTGCGTGGTTATAGTCAAGCTTAAGCTATTCTACAAAGCATATCATAAAATTAGAAATCACGTTCCTGAGTCTTGAATGCCTCTTGAACGACTATGTATGTGTTCTGAGGAGGGTGGTAACTGGGATTTTTTTTTTTGGGGGGGTGGGTAGATGATTGATCTTTCCATGAAGGCACTTCTACCATTGAACAAACGACAGTGAAAATCATAGCCAAAACCAGTAACAAGTAACGATTTGGAAACTTTGTCAGGCACAAAAGATTTTGCACGATATCCTACATTGGCTTTAAGAAAATCTCGGCAGAAGCTCACCTGGCCAAGAGCCTCCATTATGGTAACTCCACCTAGTGTTTTTTGGGTCACAGCCGGTTACAATCTGCCATTCATGACTTTCTATTGCTGGATAACAAATTTTCAATGGCATTTCTCCTACCAACTCTTCCCAACGTGATTCAATAAGATCCATTATAGCTACAGATTGCTCTGGGGTTGCCAAAGATGACAAAATCGCCATACAGTTACCCAGGCAGAACCAACGGAAATCCATTTTGGCAGGACTAACATTGCCAATGAAGTAACCTCCACGACTTGGCATGAAATCAAAAACCCAATCCGGAAGAGAATCAGGCATGACATTGAACTTGTTAACAGCAGTATGAGAGTACTCCTCTGTTTTATACCGATAA
This sequence comes from Juglans regia, assembly GCF_001411555.2. Lineage (NCBI taxonomy): Eukaryota > Viridiplantae > Streptophyta > Magnoliopsida > Fagales > Juglandaceae > Juglans > Juglans regia. Next base: position 28,676,463 of record NC_049911.1, on the reverse strand, counting down.
ATGTCATTGAGCTGCTTCAAGTCCAGCCAAAAATAGCTACGCATGTGATAACTCAGAGCATGGAGACGATTAGTTATTAAGTCCACAAAATCCTTTCCCGCATCATCTTGCTTAAGTAAGAGCAAAGCACATCTTAAAGCCATAAAGAAGAGTGATTGGATTTCAATAGGATACCCATATACTCCCTGAATGATCAAGAATTAGAAAATTAAAAATACTGATAAATCTTAGGAAAATACACGCACCCTAACTATACTGCTGTCCACAAAATAACATGGCACAGATATGGGAAACACAAGGTTTAAACAGCGAGCCACAAAATTATGACTGATCCTGAAAGGTTTCTTGACCACGTGTTGGATATGTATAGTCCATACACAAGTCTGAGAAGATCAATCTATTTTTTGGGCTCATGAGTAGGTACTGACATTAATAGATGGCATTAAAGCTTATCATGTCAACTTTGTCCAATTGAGAACAAAATAATTTTGTTTTGAAGGTTATTTGTCACTTGTGTCACAGAATTAAGAAAATAAACTAACCATTCGGCGGTCAATCATACAGCATCCATCAGCGCACAGTAGAGTTGGGAATGTATCAAAGCCTTCTGAGAGACATAGACTCAAAATAAGACGCATACCCTTTTGGCATTCAGGCAAGTCAGCCAAGGAAGAGTCCCCTGTATGTTTTGTATATGCACGGAGTAATATGATCCACCAAAATCCAGAATCAACAGGAGCCACTCTTCCTATTGCACTCTCACCAAAGTCTGCAATCAAAGTTTCATGGTTTCTTACTGGGTCATGGAGCACTTTAAAACTTGCAGGCATAACTCCATCTCCTAGTTTGAACCGATCTATCATCTTCTCCCTTGATTGAAGGCGAAGAGTTTTCAAAAGAAAATTTTTTACTATTTCATCCTCTCCATTCATCAAAAGAGCCAGAGCACTCGGGACAAAATCTCTAACAAAGACCTGCAAGGTAGAGTAAATTCAATTATTTCCGGTGCTCAAAAAAGATGGAAGTGCAAAGAACTTCTGCAGAAAATTTGCACAAAATAGTAAAAGAACAATAAATTAGCAATTCAATAAGTTCTAAATACATCAAACAGCTAAGTTTCTAACAAATATTACAGTATAGCAGGTGGAACTGCTTACTAGGCTCACTCAGCCATGTCAGAATTCCTAACTTGCTATATCTATTAGCTGAATAACGACCCACGCCAGATAACTGCAGTTCAAATAAGTTCAACAATTATTTAACGACTGCAATCTTCCAGCAATTTAACACACCCTGAAAGTGATAACGAAGAAACGTATGTATATAGAAATAAAACATTGATCAGGTACCCTGAATCAGCGAGATAACCCAATAGATTAGAGAAGAGGCAGCACCATTTTTCTTGAAAAGTCCCATTTACACTCCTATCATGAATCTGGAATTATGAATGATACAAGAAAAATGACATCAAACGAGGAAAAGTAGCTCTCTTTTCACTATGTTATAACTCAGTTGTCACTAGCAATTAACAAGCATATCATATACCAATCCTGCCTCCTCATATATATTTCAAATGTGCTTTTCCATATCCCAATCGAAAATGAAAAGTTTAACGATTAACTTTAAGATGTAGTAAATATAGTAATCAGTAACTAAATAGAACATAAATTGGAAAGTGGTTTTTACCTGATCATAGTTAAGTTCTTCAACAGAATGGTCGACTGCAGCCATTGTCCCAACAGGTTGCCCGCGGAAGTAAACCAAGGAACGCCTCAATGCTTCCCATGCCTCAGCTACCATGGGATGTGACTCAAAATGACTGTTTGATCTGGGTGTATTATAACCAGATCTTCTACTTGGAGAATACACATACTCAAAATGGTCCATGATGTGAGCGTTATTGTCCGCATTTCTTCCAAATGCACGAGGCGAAAGACAGCTCGATAATTCACTGATTGACCTTTCGTCAAAGGATCTATTCCTCTCTATATGAACCGGCCGTGGTTGGTTCAACGACCTCAAAATATCCAATTCTTCAATTTCAAATATAGAGCCTGACGCCTCAAGACTTTTCTTAGTCCCATTTTGGGACACATCTGTGATTCCTGGTGGCATTCTCGTATCTCAATTCTCAAATACCCGCTATAGAAATCCAGTCACAATTTAAATGTTACAAAAATCTGAACTTGTTTGGTGAGAAAGAAGCTTATTTGCAATCAAAGTCATATACTTCCAGAGTCAACCTACAAGGAGCAATGAAGATTCTTACACTACGAGGGTAGATTGTAATTCAGAAATTCATAATTTACAAATAAGCAGCATGTTTAATTTGAAATTAATTTATATAAACATGTCTAGAAAGTAGAAACTACGGCAAATCGAAATGACAGAAGTAAAACATTCAGCTAGTTTTTGCTGTAAGCCTTAATTTCTCACACGATACTAGCATGAGAGAAGATAACAGCCGATTCTTACAGAACTAGACCAGTTTACGAGCTTTAAACCGAGGAAGAAACCCTAACTTGGTGGAAACTGGAGAGAGGTCTTGGAAGCGCCGTGGGGGTGAGGAGGAGCGCGCACACACCGACTTTGTGCACGTCAACGAGAAAGAATGGAAAGATTCACGTTTTAGGCAAGCATTGCATAATTATTTTATAAGCGAAATATACCGGCATGGTAGGTAGGTTAGCTGGGGCACGACCTGATATCGCCGGTTCGAGAATGTATATTAACCGATAAAACCTGTTTAAGGTTGTAGAGGTGGACATCTTGGGAAGTCCGACGCTGGATTGGGATACTCGCCCACGAACTTGGCTTTCTAATCTTGAATCTTGATAGGAGACCTCTTGTTGTAAACGACAACTAGTTGGTGGCATGTGCCGTTACTTGTTTTGGTGGGCATGATTTGTACCAGTAAGTTCTATATTTTCCGAAGGGCATGGCTGGGTAATTACTAATTAGACTATTCTGATATAGGTACTTTTCAATTAATAAATTAATATCAAAATAAATGTTTTAATCTTTTTATTTGATAAAAATAAATTTATTAATTGACGTGATTTCACTATTTTGTAAAGTTATTTTTATTATAAAATAAATATAATGGATTATATAAGTTATGTCAATTTGTAAGTTTATTTTTATAAAATCTCTTTATAGTTATAGCATTTCTCTAATTTAATTGAAATTGGATGCAAATCCTCTCAGTTTTTAAAAATATTCCTCCCAAGGTCAATCCAACTTCAATCTAAAGAGATGTTTTGAGAATGAGATGAGATAAAAATTTTGTGAATAATAATAAAATAGTTTGAATTAAGTATTTATTGAGTTTTGAAAAATGAGTAGGAAAAAATTGAATAACAAGTATTATAAAGTTAAAGAAAAATTATATTCATAAGCCTCACACACCATATACCATCCTTTTTGTTATTTTTTTCTCTTATCAAATGAGTGGTATATAGATAATGAGTAAAATAATTCAATTATTTTAAGCAGAATAAAATAAAAAATAAATAAATAAAATAAAAGAAATTGTGAGGGGTTATGAATAGCAAAACTCAAAGTTAAAATATTGTTATAATAGAATTTTTGTTTTGAAATTTGAAAAAGTTAAATTATTTTTTGTTTAAAAATTTGAAAAATTCGTAATAATTAGTTTGAAAAATTTGTAGTGATTGATTTGAAAATATTTGTATTTAAATGATGTTTGAGAATAAAATTAAATAAAATAAAATAAGATGAGAATTATATCTCCAGACATCCCTTAAATCTTGTGTCGGAAGGAAATGATAAATAGTGGATAAATAAATATATTCATACGATTATTTTATAACGAATCATTGTGATGCTGGCATTATTTCCTTAAAAAATATCATAATTTTAAAAACCGTCCTCAATTTTATCTAAATTTTGAGTTAATTATTAATTTAGCGGAACGTCATGGTGATGTTATGAGTTTTTACATAATCTTATAAACTCTGGTTTTGCTTAAATATTAGATGGGCTGTGCTGCGCATCAGCCGGAAGCCGCAGCACACCACACAGATTTTTTTTTTTTTTTTCACTCAATCCACTGAGTGTGCGCCGGCTTCAATAAACAGTAGACTGATATTTATATTTTCTCATATTAGATAGGTTAGATTCTTTTCATTTGAGGGAATATTAAAATAGGATAGTGCTACTATGCTGTCTAAGTTTGCATATGTAAATTGTACTTTTTTTTAAATATTTTTTAAACATGTTTAAATATTTTTAAAAAAATATCAATATATTAATAGTTATTTTCTTAATTATTAAATAAAAATAATTTTAAAAAATAAAATAAAATGGATGAACAGTCAAATTGAAAAGGCAAAATCAATGAGCATATATAATTTTCGATTAAAATATTAGATCATTGTCTTATAACAGAACGAGGAGTTGTTTGAAAAAAATAATAATAATAGAACGAAGCATGCCATCACTATAACTAGAATCCTTTGATTGTCTAGTAAAGCCAAATCGCAAAGAACACGGGCCACCGTTATAACCGTTTTAACCGTTATTAGTTATTCATTAAAATTATTTGTAGTTTGGTAACACGGGTCCATTCACGCCGTCACGCATGAGTTCGAGTGTATGCGTGCGTGGCTTCGACTCACCATTGATTTCCTTCATTTGTTTTAGAACACGACCTATAGTAGTTTTTCAGTTAAATTATTAAAATTACCACTTTATTCAACGCTTTAAAACATCAATTTAGATATAATAAGCATACATATTTTAAGAGTAAAATAACAATTTCCATATGTTAATGGTTAATAAAAAAATCTTTAAAAGTAAAATGATTATAAAATATTTATTTCGGTCAAAACATGGTAAATGAAGTACGTGCTTTCATTTTCTTATGAAGCTTTTTTTCCTTGTTAAGGTTTATCTGTTATATATATATATATATTTATATACACGAACCAGGACTTATGCTATATGATCTAAAAAACCTTGACATCTGCTAGCGTTTATCTTTAAAGAAAATGACTACTGCATGTTTTATGCCAAGCAATACGGGACCAACAAAGCAAGACTTTGTAGACGAATGGAGACATCAAATTCTATAGAAAAGAAGAGTAACGCTACATGCACGAGTATGTAATTACTATATAGTTGTTTTGAAAAAAAATAAAATTTATTATTAAAAAATTATTATTTATTATGTGGATCTCGTATTTATTTATTTTTTTTAAAATAATTGTACGGTGCTTGCGCATTCACGACTACAATTATCATTTCTAAAAAAAAAAATGACAGAAAGTGTAACGAATCAATTTTTTATTTTTATTTATTTATTTTTTCATTTTTTGTTTTTTTTAAATGAAAAATTGGTTATACGAATCATTGATATTCAAACAAAATTTTTAAAAATCTATTTTTTTTATTCGGTCATAATTTTACGAGAGAAAGTATCAAACATGGCAAGTGAAGTCTCATGGAATAGAGGAATCAGAATCTGGCATTTATATTATTTTTATTTATTTATTTTTTCACTTTTTTTTTTAAAATGAAAAATTGGTTATACAAATCATCGATATTCAAACAAAATTTTAAAAAATCTATTTTTTTATTCGGTCATAATTTTACGAGAGAAAGTATCAAACGTGGCAAGTGAAATCTCATGGAATAGAGGAATCAGAATCTGACATTTACATGTTTGGACGTTGAACTGAATTAAATTGAGTTAAATTGAGATAGTAAAATATTATTAGAATATTATTTTTTAATATTATTATTATTTTATAATTTTAAAAAAATTAAATTATTTATTATATTTTATGTTAAAATTTTAAAAAATTATAATAATGAATTGAGATAAATTTAATTACCTAACGAAATCCGCACAATTAAGGCACAACTTGTCAAATACAAGAGCATAACTAAAGCCTTAAAAAAAAAACGTATGTAAAAATGAGGTAACTACGTATACTGTGCCAAGTGAATGGATGGACAAGATTCAACTTATTGAGTAAAGAGTAATTCTAAAGAAAAATATTAAATATAGTTAAGAAAAATTATAAAAAAACTTAGTTATCTATATATTAGTTATTAATACGTTGAAAATAATAAAATTTTAAATTTTAAAATTGAAATTTTAAAAGAAAAATAGTAAAGTTAGTCTAATAAGTAAAAATGTAAGTATATATAACACTATCCAATTCTAAATATAATATTAAGATTTGAAAGTCTCGTATATTTTTTAAAAAAAATTATAATCAAGTAGATTTTAAATTTGAAAAATAATATAACATACAATATTACTTTTCATAATATTTTACATAATTATATTTTAAAATTTAGAATTTTTTTTATAAAATATCTTATAAAAGTAATACTATGTTATAAAAATATCTCCATATTGTAAAATGTGTTTGATGGAGATTTTAACCGGAAATATTTAATAATTTTTTGGCGAAATATAAATGTAAATTTCAAATTGAATACCGCAGGTTTTATAGGATCGGCTAGTCGACCGTTGCATGCTTCTCCCGCTTCGACGGTCTTATTTTGCTCTTGCTCTGCTACTGAGAGATCTGTATCTTTTTGCTTCTGCTTCTTCTTATTTTTTATGTGATTTTCCATGGGCACGAATAAAGGTCCCGAGATCTCCTCCTACCGTCAGAAATGGGACAAGATCTTCGACGGTTTGGTGCATATGTTGCAAAGTCAACAGGCACAGGTCGAGACCCTCGCCAAAGAGAGGAAACTTCTGGAAGAACGTATCAGAGCGCAACACGAACGGTGGGTCTCCGATTTAAGCCTCTACGAAGACCGAATTTCTCAGGTATTCTCGCTTTTCTTCGAAAGATGTTGAAATTTAGGGTTTCGAGAATATTGGGGGTCTAGGGTCTCTTAAATTTGCTAAGCACTGTTCTTTTAATTTATTGCGCAGATTAAAGGGGTATTGGTAGTTCAAGAAATGGCACGCTCGCTCGAGGCGACTAAGTCAGATTTTGCCATGAGTTTGAAGCGAAGAGAGGCTTTTCTCGATAACCTGAAATTAGGTTGGTATTTCTATTTAATGTGATAGAGTTTTCCCAATTCATTTCACACTCGCACACACACACATGGATTGAACAAAAAGCCCTAGCTTCGTCAGAATTCCGAAGAGTTGTCGTAAAAGATAAGAAATTTGGGGATTAAATTGTATTTAAGAACTACGGATTGTATTATCTCTACCTGTGATTCCTCAGCAATTCAGTGCAGCATTGATTTCTTTCAAGAAATAATTTTCAATTGGAGAATAAAATAATAATAGTAACATTCTCTAAGGCTGGCCCTCGAGGGTTTTGCCCGTGTGTTGCAACATCGACTAGGAACTTTTTGCCGTTCACTGCGTGCCCAAATTGACATGGACGTTAGAAGAATGCAGCACAACGTGCAAAGGAGTATATTATTCTAAGTTGTGAGGGGCAGAAGTCCTGTAGCATTTTCATTTAATTTTGTTAAGGTTTCTATGAACCTTTGCTTCCCCAACGAGTCACTTATTCACCCCACATTTTCATGTCTTATTTTATTGGATCTGATATGTTATTTCTTTTTCTAATAATGATTGGAATATTTATTTTGTTGTGACCTTCCTTCAATATATTTACAGTCGTAGGTAGTGAATTTTCATAAAAATTTAAGGTTTTGGATAATATACTATATGTGGGTTTGGGCTTCATATTTGAACTCTGTAAGTATGCTACAAGGCGATCTGATTTTCCATTGTTGCAGAACATGCAGAGAGTGACTTGTCAGATTTCAAAGCATTGCTTGACTACCTTTCTCATAAATCCCCTGACCCAAAAGTATGTTCCACCACAATTTCGTTGAAATAGATTTTATTTTTTTACTTTTATTGTTGTTGAGAGCTTCCACTTTTCACAGGATCTTTCTCTGAGAAAAGTCGGTGATTTGGAGGGAGAAGAGCAGTGCTCTAAGCTATTGGAAGGTGAAATAAGGAGACTAACGCATGAATATGAGAAGCTTGCCTCAGAAAAGAGTTCAGAGGTTTCTGCGCTGTTGGCGGAGAAGAACTTTGTATGGAATCAGTATAAGATAATGGAAAATGATTACAACAGTAAATTAAGGAGTAATTATTCCGAAGTTAAGCAAGAAAATGAGACGATAAAGAAGCTTCTTGGAAATATGGAGCAACTGCAGTCACTGAATGATAAAAAGGATGAGATGATTGCAAGATTAACAAATAAAGTGGCTAAAATGGAGGCTGACATGAATAAATTAAATGAAGAAACTTCCAAACTCTCACAGGAGTTGGATTTTTTAAGGACGTCTGGAAGCGCTGCTGCAGTCACACCTGTTTTAAATCGTTGTATGGTAGGAGCTAAACCTTGTTTGGGAGCCAAGAATAGTGGCAGGGATAGAAGTAACATGAATGCCAAAAAAGAATCATCTGCTGCACGAGGCCCTGATTCTGTGAAGGACAATGAACAGGTATTTGTCAATTATTTTTCTTTTCCATAATGTAGTTGTGATTACTATCTCCTAATGCTTTTGATAGATTGTATTTGACCCAATGGAAGTTCCTAGGACGTTTCCATATGTTCCATGTAATACAGGATTCTTTCACTGCAAATGTCATAGATAATCTTTTAATGCTACTTCTGCTTTTGAAGGCCTTGGAAAAATGTTTAGTTAAATGGCTCTCATGAGCAAGAAGAGGTTTTGGTGCATGATTGGGAGTTGAATTTTTTCATAGGAAGCGAGACATTATTGTTATGGAGTGGTGCTACATGTGTAAAAAGAATGGGGAAATAGTTGACCATCTTCTTTTGCATTGTGAGGTGGCGAGGGCTTTGTGGTATGATGTCTTCCATAAAATAGGTTTGGAATGGGTAATGCCGTTGATAATGGTTGAGCTCCTTGCTTGTTGGAATGGGATTATTGGTTGTCTTCAAATGGGTGCAGCATGGAAGATGATCCCCTTGTGTCTGATGTGGTGTATTTGGATAAAAAGGAATAAGCAATGTTTCAATGATAAAGAGCGCCCATTAGAACAGATCTGGATTTTAATTTTGTATTTTCCTTTCTGTCTTGGGTTTCAGTTTTAGGGTCTAATGGTCTTTCGGATCATGACTTTCTGATGTCTTTTTCAGTTTTCTAGAATGTATTTAGGTGATTTCTTTTGTATACTTCTTGTGTACATGGGTTTCACCTATACATTCTTCATTAATAAAATTACATATTACTTAATAAAAAAAAATTAAATTTGAAGCAATTTGACGTAGTGTGTAATATCCTAAATAAAATTGCAATTAATGATACAACTTAATCAGCTGAGTACATGACACGAATGGCGAGAGAGACGGTTATAAAAAGAGAGAGAAAAATGGTAGTCGTCTTTCTGTTACTTGAAGAGGTTAAACACTTTGTTTAGGAAGCTTTCATCTTTACTGTGACAACCCACTCTCCTGTACTGACTAATTCTTAGTGTTCGTGATGGAGAATGGACATGCACCCTTTTTAGTCTCCAATTCATGCAGAAACCCATCAGTTTTGCTGTCGTGAATTTTCTGTACATAGTCAAAGTTGAACTTCCATCATTTTTGTAACGTTGTATTTGTAAGACGATGCTCAGTATGTACTTGGATGTATGCAGATGCACACAAATACCTAGAAGTGAAGAAGGATATTTTTTGTTCCCCTTGTTTGTACTTTGTATAACATGAAAGGCTAATATGTCAAGCTTTTTTCTTCTTTATTGGCCAGGGAAGCAGAGGCTTTAAGAGAAAGGGAGTCAATGTTACCATTTTAGAGACCCCAAAATTGTTCTCATCCAACTTCAAGGTTCCAAAGCTGAAGATGCATATAAGATGACTCTTGGACAACGTTTTCGAGTCTTTCAATTTGGAGAGGTTAGCTAGGTCATCCATGTATTTGTTTTTTGGCTTTACTTATGAATATTCTTTTGTGTATGTAACCATTTCTTAGTCATAGTCTTGACGCATATTTTTCTGTTCGTAACTTTTAATGAGCGTAATATAAATTCATATACTACTGTAATTTTGTTCACAAGTTCAAGATTATTGTTTGGTGTAGATTTACCTCACTAGCAGTGAATACCGAGTTAGATATAAATTCAAAAGTAATAATAAAATATTGAATAATAATGAGAAATTCTCCTCAATACCCAAACTAGGCTATAATCTTCGCTCCTCTGCTTCTCAATCTTCTTTTAAGAACTGGTCCCCCACTCAACTTTTTGTTATTATTATTTGCGTGGCCAAACTGTCAAATCCGTTGAAGCACAGTAGTTAGGCACAGCGACTGAGACTGGGGTCCTGGCGTCCTGGGCTAAGGGTATGTTGAGGAGCATTGTTATTCATAAGCCTATACACCACATATTAAAATTTTTTATTTTTTTTAAATTTTTTTAAAGTTTTTTTTGATTTTATTATTCTTAAAATAATTAAATTATTCTACTCATAATTTATATACCACATATTTAATAAGAGAATAAAATTAAAAAAATCATAAAAATGTTGGTGTGTGGTGTATGAGGCTTAGGAATAGAATTTTTCTTTGTGAAAATGGTGGCCTGGTTAGACTCTCATTAGGGCTCTACTCCTGTTGCTATTGAGGTCATTAAACGGAGATTCGGATGAAATTCAACATCCTCTCTGAGCAAGGTCTGGGCCGGATTGAGGCTTCCTGTACGTCACCCCTTGATATAGACTCCCAATTGACCTGCATGGGGTTGTGGTACTGGAAGGGTTGGATTCCTGTCATGTTTTGGTGCCCATCTAAACTACTCCCATTGGTGTGTTTCGTTTTTGACTTGGCCTCTGGTTCTGTTAATTTATTATGTGTGTCTGGGCTAATCTTTTGTCTCAATGACTTGTGGTTAAATAAAAATCTAATCACTCCATTAATTTTCACAAATTATTATTACAAGAAACTACTCGTCAAGACTAGCATTAACTAATACCCTATAAAATTAAGAGCAAGATTTAACTGGTAAAAACTTTACTAACTTTTAGGTCACCCAAGTCCCCCAGCAGAACGACTCTAAACTGGGGATGATGAACTAGTAAAAGCCCCAAATTTGTGGCCACCACATGGAATGAAAATAAGGCTGGTAAGAGAGCATGAGCACAAGCACAAGCACCAGCAAAGCCAGGCCCCAAGGTAAAAGCCCCAAGCTCTCGGCTTGATGAACCGTGTCATTCTTCGTTATAGGAGCAGCAATAACAATCCTGCCGTACTTGGTGATGGAGTGCATGAGAAAGATCAGCAGCACGGGCAGTACGAAAAGAAACAACTTGAAGGTGATGACTGTTTGCCGAATCTGTGACCTGTACGTCACATATGAATTGAGCAACAGTAAAAGGACCATGATGCCGGCTATGGCAACTAGCGGCAGAGGCGGTGGAGAGATTGAGGCTAAGGTTTGCTCCGTCCAGCCATGCTTCCATGCCGGACCCCTTCTTTCCCTAAAAAACCAACCCATCTCAATGTTTTTGTTTCTTCTTCTCTCTCAGCTTTATGCTCTACGTACCTCTCTTATTCTGAGATGGGTTTATATATACGGTGCCAGTTATAAAAAGGACGATTTTTAAATGGATGGTTGTGAAGTTTGCTTTAGCATAAATTCTGGGGTTTCGATTCTGTCCCAACCGACCTTTATTTTGGAGTGATTCCGCCAAGTTGGCGTCGATACCAAGTTAATGTAAGGGATGATTATGAATAAATCATCTGCATGGCTATCTTGATTTGATATATATCGCTTTTTTTTTTGGGTTCTTTTTCGTTGAAATGGTGAAATTATTCTTTCAATTATATGCAGAAAGTGATGCTAATTGGAAGGGTTAAAAACTCAAAAGGTTTAAGGGCCTGAGTTTGATCCTTTTCTGGTCCTCGTCATAGGGACTTAACCAATTGACGTAAGAGTATTCCCATGAATCCCATCCGGTTTCCAAAATTTTTTCCTAAATTTTAGTTATAAAGGACACTATAATTTTATCTTAAATTTTACTCATCTTCAAAAAATCTTCTACATCTCATTCCTATCATTTATCTATTCTATTTAAATATTATTATTCTATTCTTTCTTTATTATTTTTTTCTCTCACTTCCATTTCCATTCTTAATCACTAACTCTTTTGTCTTATTCTCTTCTTTTCAAATATCACATTTTATAAATACTTATACGATTTTTGTTTCCAAAATACAATATTATTTTTCAATCCAACATTGATATTCAAAATAATAATTTTTTTAATGTGTATTTTCTAACGCGATGGTATTTTTTAATATGATTTTGTCCGTATATACTTGAGTAATATTTAATTTGCATTTGTCTAACGGTAACATTTTTTTCATTTTCATATAATAGTAATATTTTTCTTAGTTTCTCTAACGGTAATACATATCCGTGCATTAATGATAAATTCATTTGTAAAATAGTACAATGGTAACATTTTGAATTACTGCCTCCAACGGTAATATGCTTTGTCATTTCTCTAACGGTAATTTTTTTTTATCTTTTCTCTAACGGAAACTTTTTTTTATCTTTTCTCCAACGATCACATTTTCTGTCTTATATTTGACGGTAACTTTTTCCTCTATAAAAACGTTTTCTACTTGCATTCACATTCTCAAAAACTCAAATCTTATCTCTAACTCCCTTCATCAAATGACTCGTTCTTTCTTTCTCAAATTGCTCACATACTTGTCATCTGATGATGAGTTGAATGTTGTTTTTAATGCTAAGGTCGATGGAGAGTCATTGAGACATCGTAGCAATCGCCAACGTCGTAAGTTTATTTGGTATAACCAAGCACAAATCATAACCAATAGCATCATCAGCTACAAACAAGATTTTGAAATATCAAGCACAGATCATAACCAACAACCCCAAAATCACAAACTAGATTTCAAAATTTTCAGAACAGATTATAACCAACAACCCCAAGATCACGTACAAGATTTTGAAATGCCAAGTACAGATCATAACCAACAACCCCATAATCACAAACTAGATTTCGAAATGCCAAGCACAGTGCATAACCAACACCTCAAAATACAAATTTAGTTATTCGAAATGTCAAGCACAGTAAATAACCAATAGCCACTCGAATCATAAACAATCAGTTGAAATGCCAAGCACTCGAATTCAAAAAGAAAAACCCCAAAAGATGCATAACTCTGACAAGTCAAAAAGTAACATAGATCATAAGCCATGACCTTTTGAGATCATTATTCACAACATATATGAATCGAAATGCCAAACCCTAAAGCACTGTCGTAAGCCCAAGTCTCAAAAATCAAAGATTTCGAAAGCCAAATGTGAGGAGATAAAATACAGTTGTCATATGCATTGGATTCAACCATGGGAGATGCAAATCATGCGGCGGAGACAACGAAATCCAACCATGGGAGCGGGGCTTCGGTGAGTAAAATAACAATGGGAGAGTGAGAAATACTTACATATATTTGGGCTGATGAAGAGAAACTACCGTTAATGGTGGCTACGGTATGACATAGGGAAATGTTGAAGAGGGCAGTAGAGAGCGGAGAGAGAGAGAGAAGAACACACGGGACTAACAGACGAAACATATGAGAGAGTTTTTGAGGATGTACAGTGGTTTCCCATATATGGAGAATCACTATAGTTTCTCTAAATCAAAATCTTAAAATAGGAAATGAGATGAGAGAGAGTTTTTCAATTCCTTTCTAAATTTTTTCCCATAATCTTGAAATAATAGTGATTTAAGACACCGAATGAGAATGCCCTAAACAGGATAGGTTTATGAACTATGATGCTCAACTTGGGTCCAAAGTCATGTCATGGTTTGACGAGCTCCGGTTATTGTACTCGACCCGAAGAGCATCCCTAACTTAAAAGTAGTTCAGGCCCAAAAATATAGCACAAAATGTTGACCGAGCTTGAATTTGTCTTTAACTATCGTTTAAAACTATTTTGGTAGAATTATTGTATATACCAAGTAATTCTTTCAATTGTTAAGCTATGTTTGTTTATTAAATCAAATTCAATTTTTCTCAAATTAATCATTTATTAGATTTATTATTTTTTTAATTTCTTATAAAAAAAATTAAATTCATCTCAACATATTTCATATATTTTAACCTAAAAAGTTAAATCCATCTCAATTTAAAAAAATTACACTCATTTCAATAAAATTTACAAAATATTATTATTCATAATTCAATTCATCTCAACATACAAACATAACCTAAAGTTCGTGGCCCTACGAGCTCTAGCATTACACTGTGGCAAACATAAAAACTCCTCCAATGTTTACAATCTAAAATGACGGGGTCAAATTATAAAAAGAAAATGATATTATAATTACTAAATATGCTCATAAGATGTGCTCACTCATATATGTTTATTTTTTTTTAATGATTAAAAATATTTTTAAATATTTTTAAAAAAATCATTTGCACTAACATACACGTTTAATAGACACATTTCATAGGCACCTAACATTATCCATTATAAAAAGAAAAAATTTAGAAACAAGATTTCGTTTGGTCGCTGACTCGCTACAGCGAAAATACCTACAGTTTTTTTATATTCTTTATATATTTTATTTGAAATCGATCAATATAATTGTAGATTGTAGATTAACAAGTGAAATTCTTTAAAAAAAAAAAAAAAAGTGAAATGATAAGTGCGCGGAGGGATACGGAAGGCGTTGTTATTCGAAACCCGAAAAACAGAGGGGCTATTAGTTCTCGTAAGTTTATTCAGCAAAATAAAATTCCGAAAGGTACCGGAATTTCTCTACTTCAAAAGGAAAAACCCTAATCGTCCTTTACATCTCACAAAATCTACTATTTCCTGCGGGTTTTAACCTTACGAAGAAGATGCCCTCCGAGGATTCGAAGTTCGTGAGGGTGGAGGTGGAGAACGAGGAAGAAGCCGACGACGAGCAGAGCCTGGGTTCTATTCTCGAAGGGCGCAAGAAGAAACCCTCTAATATAAGTGATGGTTCGGCCAAACCTCGGCCCAAAGAAGCCAAAGTGAAGAAAGAAGAGCCCCTAGGCGATAACGAGGATGATAATGGCAAACCCATTAAGGCTTCTCTTTCCTCCGTTTCACGCTCCAAAGTTAAGAAGGAAGATAATGACGATGACGATGACGATGACGATGACAAGCCCCTCGCAAAACGGAGCTCTAACACCAAGCCCGACAAGGTTCGAATCTTTTTTTTTTTCAACTTTAAAAGGCCTATGCTTTCTGGAATAAGGAGACACAATGGCTTTCTTCCCGGGAGAGGGGGTGGGGGGGGAGTTTTGGCCTAGCGAACAATGTAGTGGACTGTCTTGAATTTCTTGAACATTAATATATTTGTTCTTCGTATTTTCTGGTTTAGTTACCGGAGGTGACTATTGTTGATTAACGGGTGCGGTTTTGTTTTCTTTTGTGGAAGGAACTGAAGAAGGCAAAGATAAAGGAAGAGGGGAAGAAAAAGAAGAATGTAGATACGGCAGCAGAGAAGAAGAAGAGGGAGAAGAAGGTTTATGATTTGCCTGGTCAGAGGCGAGACCCTCCTGATGAGGTCTTATTCTGTCGTCTCTATTTACTTACCTAAAGATGTTTTATTCGAGGGTTTTTGAGTCTTGGGATTATTAATTGTTGCATTCTGGAATTTCAGAGAGATCCCCTCAGGATTTTTTACGAAACTCTTTATCAGCACAATCCAACTAGCGAAATGGCACAGTTCTGGTGAGTCATTTTTGCCCCAGTTGTGTAATCCTTTTGGTGCCGTAAACCCTGTTTTGATATTGAATGGATTACCTTTTGTTTTAGGATGTAGAAAAGGAAAGAAAACTGCATCCCTAAAAGAAAGGAATGCATTTGCGACGTTTCCGTTTCCTTCTCACCTCTCTTTAGATTAGTCAGAGCATGTGGATTTTAGTCATTTACCTGCTTACTACTTGTTAAAGAAGGATAACCTTGAGTGTGTGTGTAACTGAGAAATGAGTAAAAAAAAATACTGGTACCTTTTAAAAAGCTGATACTGCAATCCATTTGATTTGAAAGATTCCTTGAGTGGCGTCTGAAGCAATATTGACCTTCACAGACTCGTTATATTACGCATAGTATATATTTGTGGGTTGTATGTATCTTAGTAATTACCAACCACATCATGGAATGCATCACGTCGCATCCTGGGGCATTAAATGTACCAGGTACACGAATATTATATATGTAAATAAGGATTTTGGACTTCATGTCTTTTGTTTGATCTTCCTGTTTTCTAGTTCAGTTTCTGCTCATTCATTTTTGTTTGTCTGTTGTCTTTGTTAATGACTTGGATATTTGATTTCATATCCAACAAAACATATTTTTCAAGGCATGCATGTTTGATTTTATTCTTAGGCCAAGAACTGATTTAGTTTTTGGGTGAGAATTTTCCTAATGTTTTTGGTTTAGATTCTTACATTAGTAGAGATTATGGAGAATTCTTAATGCCTTCCCTACAATCTTTGTAATGCTATATATGCACTTGTTTATTTGGCAACAAAATTTTTTTGGCTTTCAGGATTTTTTTTATTTACTAGTTAAGTCATTTTGTTTTTTTAATACATTAAAATGGCATCATGTAATTTTAGACATCTATTTTGGGCTTTAAGTTGACGTCATACTAACCTGCATGCTGTGCCATGATTTTGGTGTTAATATTGATCAATCAAGTTCAAGGATTGCAGTATATATATTTAGGGTTTAGTCACACTTTACAGGTTGCATTTTGCAATGTCCTCCTTGGACATTGATGGTTGAGCTGCTTCTCTGTCCTTAATAGGAAATTTGGCTATTCCTAGTTCAAGATTTAAATAATCTCCACATAGATGGATGAATGAAATGAGTTTTTGCATTAATTTGGTACTGGCGGTTTATCTTCATTTAATCATTAGTGATTTAACCTTTCAGGTTGGATCATTTTATTGTTAAACTGGATTGAAGAACTAAGTTTTAGCTTATGTTGAAGTGCTCGTAGTTAGCTATCATAGTCACCATATTTTTTCTGTAAGAAGATAGCATCCCCTCTCCTCTGGTTGGTGGATGGAATATTGAAGATTGCCCTCTTTCGCCTCTGGTCCACTCTCCTATTTAGTCCTCTCTCCTCTAAAAGAAAAAAGAACAAGAAGAGATATATATAGAGCGCACCAATAACTTTGGTCTGCTGAGCACACTCACGAATGGATTGGATAGGTTTAATGTATAGCTATATGCATATTACACATCCCCCATCTTTTGGAATATTTGTGTGAGCTTTCCTTTTTTCCTTCATAATTTTATGTTGAACTTCCAGAATGTTTTAATGCTTATTAGAATGTGATGGATAATATGACCTGATTTAGTAAATTTGGCTCACTTGATAAGTGGCTACTTTGTCATATCTTATGTTTGATTTGACTATTGCTCTTGGATGATTTGGTATGTGTTTTTTTTAAAAATCTATTCTATGTAATATAATTACCGGTAGGGTTATGATGCAAAATTATTTATGAATTCAATTTGACTGCAGGATGATGGAATCTGGTTTGCTTTCCAAAGAGGAGTCAAAGAAGGTTCATGAGAAGAAGCAGAAGAAGAATAATCAGCAGAAGCTGAGTTCCCCAGCCAAAACTGTAGCTACTGTTAAGCGGAGTACTCAGTCTGTTAGTGTTAAAAGAAAACTACCATCTTCAAACAAAAAGAGGACGACAGACTCAATAGTTGCATCGAATAAGCAGAAGATTAAAGGTGGAAGCTCTGAGGATGAATCTGATGATGACATTGTTTTAGCTAGAAAGAAAAAATCATCATCCCCCTTACTTTCTTCTAATAAACAGAAGACAACAGTGTCCAAAGTTTCATCAAAGCAGTCTAAGAAGCGGAAACAGTTTGAAGATGAAAGCTCCGAGAATGAATCAGATGATGACTTTGAAATTGATTCGCGCAGAGTTTCTAAGAAGCAGCGAGCAGCTTAACCATGTTGGATAATATCTATTTTCCGATTAACAGCTATTAACGCTAATATTGTCAATGTCCTTATTGCACATTGATGTTATAGAAGATTCAACTGTAATTTTGACTTCTACGTTAGGCCAGCCCATTCTGAGCTAATTATTTTCTTCGATACAAAATTGACGTCGTTCTATGCTGTTAAGTATCGCCTCATTTGTAGTAGACGTGTTATTTTCTGGATTGGATTACTTCTTTTTAAGCAAGCAGGCTGGCTGGCTTGCTTAAATATCTTGTCCAAGTCTTGGCTTCATTAAACCTGACAAATGTTCTCTGATTTAAATCATCCGGTCAAAATTCTAGTTCTTGGCAATCCTACTGAGAGCATGAAACTGATTGTTGACAAATGATAGTAGTTTGTCAACGTTAGCGAGTTCTCGGGCCAGTTTGGATTGAGAGCTATTATTCATTACTATTTATAAATTTTAACTCATAAATTTTACTACTATTTATAAACTATCTCAACTCATCTTATCTCACATTTCAATCTAAACGGGCCTAATGTTTTCTCTTATCATATTCTTTTTGTTTGAATTTAGTGGAGTAGATGAAGATCCCGTTTATTGTGGCTGATGAGTTTTGGTCCCTTCTCTCGAGTGTTTAGAACCTTTTTAATATTTCTGTGTGCCACACATGTTTAGAATATTTATCTAAAGGAAAATGATAAAGCTACCGAGAATTGGGTCCCGACATGGGTCTCAACACTTTTTTTTTTAATTAGTAATTAAGGATGTATTAATATTGTAAATTTTTTTAAAATAATTAAGAATATAAAAAAATCTATTAAAAAAAAAAAATTGACCTTCTAAAGATCCATCCTCAGGCTGCACCCTCTATGAGTGTCCGAGGGTGTAGCACTACTCTTATCTAAAAATCAAATAAATATTTTACGAATTATATTAATGTGTTAATATATGTTGAAATTCTTGTTTTATCTAACAGGTTTAACACTTTAAACGACTCTCTTAAACGTGTTATATCGATCAAATACACTTAAGAAATGTCAACCGAACATTACTATACTTAATCATCCACTTTAAGTCTTTAACCGGCTTTACTTATTTTCAATAGTTAATGACTTAACATTGTGCACATACCTAGTATCAAATATTTTAATCTAGCTTATAATAGGTAATAAGACGAACTCGTGATGTGGTGTCTGTTTTAATACAAATCATTAAAGACCCAATTATTGATTCAAAAATTTTAGAATTAATAGATATTGATTTGGTTAAACTTTTAATCATCGAGATCATAATAATTAATTACACAAGCTGTGATGTAAGGTCAAATTATCAGATCCCAAACTCGATATTGAAGAACCAATCCCTTCGAGAGGTGCTTTTGGTTTCAAATTCACCCCTGTATATATGACATTTCCTCTTGTTAATCCTCTTTTTTTTTTTTTTTTTTTTTTTTTTAGTGAGAGATCGAGCGTTAGGGAACTTCCAAGGCACGAGATATGTATATGCATGGTCGGTATAGTTTTTTATTCCCTCGCTTCCCATGCGTTGCTAAGTGAGTTTGGATGTTGAAATGAATTGAGTTGAGTTAAGATGATAAAATATTGTTAGAATATTATTTTTTAATATTATTATTATTTTAAGATTTAAAAAAAATGAATTGTTTATTATATTTTATGTTGAAATTTAAAAAAATTATAATGATGAATTGAGATGAATTGAGATAAATTTAAGATCTAAAATTTTATGCACAAAAAACAAAACATGATGAGATGGTTATGACACATGACGCTCATCATTTTGTTTGTCAAATTCATCATTTCAAAAGTATAATTATCAAAAGAATTATTTTTTCACGCTAAATGTTTCAAGAATCTTCTGTTGGCCGAATGTTTATTATTATTTTTTTATTTTTTAAAAACGAATGCTTATTAATAGAGAGAGAAAGAAAACTGGATATTGCTGAATGTAGCATATCTTTAGTGCTCGTACATTTATTTAAGAGGCAAATGTTAAAAGCAGCATAGCCTCTGAGAACTAATGAGATGTGGAAGGCCAATGCATGTGCAAAATCTTGCATTAAGATTTACATATTTGTTACTCGAATCAAAATAATGGAAATGTATTGGATTTTGATAAAATACGTGGGTAAAATATGATGTTAATTCATTCGTATTTAAGTTGAGTTTGAAAGCAAACACGTGATCAGATTAACAAATGAGAAGAAGTCTGGAAGGTTCTCGTTATTTTCCTCCAATGAATAAACTGTACAAAAAAGTATGTGCATATATATATATATATATATATATATGAGTAATACTATATACAGTCGTGAAATGCGTAAATACTGTACAGTCGCTTTGAAAAAGAATAGAATTCACTTTTAAAAAATTAATTTATTTTCATGTAGTTTTCATATTTATTCAATTTTTTCAAAGCGACTGCGCGGCGCTTGCACACTCACGATTGCAAATATTATTTCTCTCTATATATATATACATGTCCAGCTCACGACTGCAAGTATCATTTTTCTATATATATATACATGTCCAGCTCAGCCAAGTGACTAACTTAAGTGCCAAATTAAATTAACAAGCTAAGTAAATAACAGACTAAGTAAAAAATACATGAAGATATTTAACATGTGTGGTGATACTCTCCTCAAGGAGAGAAAATGGAATTAACTCCTATCTTGGTGATTAATTGTAGAAACTGTTGATATCCAAGGGCATTAGTGAGCACATCTGCTAGTTGGTGTTGTGATGCCAGATGAAAAGTCTTGATTACTCCATTTTGTATCTTCTCTCGTATCAAACAACAATCTAGCTCAATGTGTTTAGTGCGTTCGTAAAACACCAGGTTGGCAACAATGTGAAAGGTAGCTTGACTGTCACAAAACAATTGAGCACTTTGAGTATGAGATATATGAAAATCAGAAAGAAGGGTAATAAACCAAATAATCTCGCAAGTAGTGGATGTCATTGATCTGTATTCAACTTCGGCAGATGAGCGAGAAACAATAGGTTGCTTTTTATTTATTTCCAAGAAACCAAAGAGTCACCAAGAAACCAGTTGTGGATCTACGACTGTCACGACAAGATGCCCAATCTGAATATGTAAAATCTTTAATGGTTAATGAGTTGTCAATTGGAAAGAAAAGACCATGTGCAGGAGTGTTTTTAATGTACTATAAAATACGATAAGCTGCTGCCAAATGAGGTTATCTGGGCTTGTCCATGTACTGACTGAGATGATGAGCTAAATAGGAAAGATTAGGCCTTGTAAGTTTAAGATGTCTACAAGAGCTTAATCGAACAGGTTGTCTACAAGAGCCTGCCCAATCAGAACTAAATAGGTTGTCTACAAGAGCCTACCAATCAACCTCCGATAAATTGTTGGATCTGTCAATAACTCCCCTTCATTTTTAGCAAGTCTAAGATTATGCTCCATTGGAAATAAGGCTGGTTTGGCCCCAAGGAAACTAGCATCTTGTAGAATCTCATGAGTATATTTTCTTTGACACAAGGAGATTCATTGTGGAGATCTAGCTACCTCCAAATCAAGAAAATATTTAAGCTGCCCGAGAGCCTTGAGTTCAAACACTCCACAGATTTGATGTCATTACTTGCTATCACAATATCATCAATATAAACAAGAAGGGCAATAAAGGAAGAGCCTTGGGATTTTGTAAAAAATGAGTAATCATCTTTGGACTGCACAAAACCCATGTCAATAAGGGTATTAGAAAATCTTGAGAACCATTGGCTTGAAGACCAGAGAGAGATTTGGTCAGTTTACAAACTTTGGACTCCCCCTTAATGTGGAAACCAAATGGCATTTTCATATAAACTTCTTCCAACAAATCTCCATGCAAAAAGACATTATTCACATCAACTTGAACTAAATGCAAATTCTGGACATCAGTTATAGCAAATAAAGTTCTAACAATAACCACTTTAGCCACTGGGGAAAAAGTTCAGAATAATCCAGTTCTTCATTTTGAGTGTAACTCTTGGCAATAAACATAGTTTTATGCCATTCTATAGAACCATCAGCACAATATTTGATTTTATAAACCCATTTACATCATATGGGATTTTTTGCAAGGGATAAAGTAGTAACAGTACAAGTAATATTAGCTTCCAAGGTTGCAATCTCAGCAGTCATATCATCTCTCCAATGAAAGTGCTTGACTACTTGATGATAAAATTCAGGTTCAATATCAACAATAATGGCTAATGCAAATGATTTATGACTAGAAGACAAGAGATGACAAGAGAGAAAGTTAGAAAGATCATATTGTGTCCTTGAAGAAGTAGAACCTGCTAACGAATCTGATGTAAAGTGTGCAGTAAAGGAGTTGTAATAAAAGTTCTGCAAGTAACAAGGGGCACCTCTAATTCTATTGGATCTCTGAGGAGGAATAGATGGAAAAGTATGATATTGAATAGTGGGGTTATGAGAATAATGTGCTATGGAATTAGGAATGGTAGAAGTAGGAGAAGGTTCCCCAAGAGTTGGAGAAGATACTGTTGAAGGCACAGTTAAAGAATCTATTGTTGAAGACACATCAAGTAGAGGTAAAGGAATAATGGAGGTTGAAGATGAGAGAATTAGAGATTTCTAAAGAAAAACATGTTCATGGAAAACAACATGTAGAGAGATAAAAGTCTGATTATTGACAATGTCTAAGAGCTTATAGCCTTTGATACCAAAAGAGTAACCAAGAAATATACACTTACGAGCTCTAGGATCAAATTTAGTTCGAAATCGATGTAATATGGAAGCAAAACACAAACATCCAAAAGTCCTTAAATGAGAATAAGAATAAGAGGTTTGAAATAGAAGATCAAGACGAGACTTGTGTTTCAGAACAAGGGCTGGAACTGGAAGTAGGGGTGATACCCGCATGGTGCGGGGTGGGGGGTACCCTCCCTCGCACCGCATCATGCAAGGGTTGGGGTTTTTCCTGGGCCCCCCACCCCGGTGCCGGGGGGCGGGGGAAAAAACCCCATCCGCCCAGCCCCCCGCCTAGGCCAACATATTGTGTTTACAAAAAAAAAAATTTGGTCTAAAATTATTTTTTTAGACAAAAATTATAATATAATATAAATAATAAATTAAAATTTATAAATATAAAAAGAACTTAAACACATTAGAGTTAGATTTTGGATTGCCTTGGCTTCGCTTCCTAAGTCAACATTTATATAGGAGGCCAAGGCAATACAATAGTCATCTTTAAGTAATGTGAGACTTACTACTAAGTCTCACATTACTTAAGGATGACTATTGTATTGCCTTGACCTCCTATATAAATGTTGGCCTAGGAGGCCAAGGCAATCCAATGACTTGAATACAATTTTTAAGTCTTTAATAATTTGTATATATCTATATACAATATATTTATATATATAAATAATAAAAAATTATATGTGTAGCGGGGGTGGGGCTCCACTGGGGTCATCCCGCCCCTCGCCCCCGCTAGGCCCTTTCCATGCGGGGCGGGGCAAAAGCGGGACGGGGCAGCGGGGATGGGGGCGGGGCCCCGTTGCCCCCGCCCCCGTTGCCCACACCTAGCTGGAAGTCTGTTTATGATGTGAGTGGATATGAGGACAGCATCACCCCAAAAATGAAGAGGCAAATGAGACTGAAACATTAAGGCTTGAGCTGTATTTAGAATATGCCAATGCTTTCTCTCCATAACATAATTATGTTGTGGAGTTTCAACATAACTTTTTATTTATGAATGACACCTTTGGAGGTGAGAAAGAATGACAGAAAAAATCTAGTACCATGATCAATACGATTTTTTTTTTTAGAATGGAATTGTGTTTTTATCATACGAAAAAAATTCTGAATAAGAAATGCAACTTCAGATTTGCTCTTAAAAAGATAAATCCAAGTAGCACATATGTAATCATCAATAATAGTTAAAAAAAATATGTAGCCTTCAAAAGTGAGAATGGAGAATGGTCTCCAAATATCACAATGAATAAATTCGAAAGGCAATTCAAAGACATTATTATTATTAGGGAATGGAAGCCTTTTTTGCTTAGCTAGTGGGCAAACTGAACTTGGTAAGTCAGATAAAACAAAACTAGGAACAAAGTTATGTAGAAAATGCATTCTCGAAACAGAAGGATGTCCCCATCTATTATGCTAGAGTTCAAACACAAAACATTTAAAAAATGCAGAACAAATATATGGTTGTAGTGTATTATTAGAACTAGAGATACAAGGTAAATTTGATGAAGGAGAAAAAGAGGAGCCTGACTCTTGCAATATGTAAAGGCCTCATCTTTGTCTACTCACTCCAATCAGCTTCCAATGGATTAGGTCTTGAATAAGGCATACATCAGAAGAAAAAAGAAAACATCATGTGAGAGATTTATTTAATTTGCTAATAGAAATTAACTTGAATGTAAAAGAAGGAACACGTAAAACATCTTGAAGGATAAGAAGATGTTCAGAAACTTCAACTTTACCAACATGTGTAACTGAAACACAATGGCCATTAGGAAGTTGGATAGTAGTGTTAATAGTAGAGGTGATAGAAGAAAAAAATGCAATAGATGGAACCATGTGGTATTAGGGGTGATAAACGGTCCGGTCGAACCGACCAGACCGAGACTTAGACCGGTCTGGTCCGGTCTGGTCCACATTTTAGAGGACCGAAAACATTCGGTCCGGTCCACGGTTTTTTCGGACCGGACCGGACATAATGAAAAATAAAAAATAAAAAATATTATATATATATTTTATATATAATAATTATACAATTAACAATATAAATTTTTAAATATATTATTAATACTTGTTAATATTCTATAAATTAACAATATTTTATATATATCTTCATCTAACCTATCACTATTAACAATATAAAATTTTAAATATGCTGTTAACACTTGTTAATATTCTATGAATTAATAAATATATAATATCAATTAGTTAATTATATAGTAATTATATAAATTAATATTATAATTTTCATCTAATTTATTATCATTGACCATATAAAATATTTTTTTATTGAGTTTGTTACATAATCCACATTAATAAGTCATTTAATTTAATTTAGTATTTTAAATAATTTTTTTTATTAATTATTTTAAAAAAAAAAAGGCCAGACCGACTGGACCGAACCAGACCAGATCGGATTGGACCGATAGCTATCGGTCCGGTCCGGTTCGGAAAAATGATGGACCGAAAATATTCGGTCCATTGCCGGACCGGACCTTTTGTAGCCCTATGTGGTATGTTGCTCCTGTGTCAAGAACTTAGGAAGAACAATTAGAAACAGAAAAAGCATTTTTGGTAGATGAAAATATGGAATAACTAGTATGAGAAGATATACCAAACATTGGAGATGAAGTAAAAGCTACAGTATTAATAGTAGGAGCAGCTTCAGAGGATGCATGAGAGTGAAGTATATCCAAGAGTTGCTGATATTGAGTCTGAGTTGATGAAAAATGAGATGCCAGTGTGGGAGAGTTGTTGCTAAGAACAACTTGATTGGGCATGGACTGTTGTCGAAATTTAGGTTTGTATCCTAGCGGAAATTCGTGAAGTTTATAACACTTCTCGATCGCATGACCAGTAAGTCCACAATGTCTACAAACCAGCCGTTCCTTTTTAAATGGAGGCTTTGTAGATATGGAAATATCAGACTTAACAGAAAATGCATGTGCCTCAATAGAAGACAAACATCCAACAGAGATATCACATTGTTGCTCCTCTTGTAAAACCAACGAAAACACTTTATTAAAGGGAGGCAAAGGCTCCATTAACATAATCTGAGCCCTTGCAGATGAAAATGACTCATTGAGGCCCATCAAAAATTGAAGAACATGTTCGTGTTGAACATGTTGGTTCAAAGCGTGAATTGAGTCACAAGAACAAGACGGAAGTGGCTTGTAATTGATTAACTCATCTCGCTTTCAGCTTAGTAAAAAAGGCATTCACAAAGAGTTGGTCTTGAGAGAGCGTGGAAATACTCTTCTATAATTGAAAAATATGCGGACCATTTTTTTGAGAAAATCTCTCTTTGAGATCTATTCAGATTTCATATGCAGTGGTTATATATAGAACACTAGTAGAGATTTCATTGGAAACGTAGTTGAGAATCCAAAAAATACCTTGTTGTTACAACGTGTCCAAGAAGAAAACAAAAGATTGGCAGTATTGACAAGTTTGAGAATTGTACCGTTGACGAACACTAGTTTATTTTTCGCAAACAACACCATGGTCATAGATCTGGACCATGTATGATAGTTGTCACCGATCAAGGACTGCGTGACAAGGATAACGCCAGACGGATAAAATGAAGGCAGTGCCATGGAAGACAAGATGCGGACTTGAGAGAATTCTATTTAGACAGACTTGAAAAAATCTGATACCATAACAAATGAGAAGAAGTCTGGAAGGTTCTCGTTATTTTCCTGTAAGGAATAAATTGTACAAAAAAGTATATATATATATACAAGCTCAGCCAAGTGACTGACTTAAGTACCAACTTAAATTAACATGCTAACAAGCTAAGTAACAAAATAACAGACTAAGTAAAACAATACATGAAGATATTTAACATGTATTGTGATACAGATTCTCTAAGATATTCCCTCCCCTCTCTATAAAATATTAACAACTCCTCCCTCATTCCAATTCAAGGCCAATGAGAAGTTGGCTCCTCCAATCTTCTCACCTTATATACTTCCTCCCACAAATCGTATTTCGTGGCTTTTTATAAGATTTCTTTCATTTCCTCTCCACTAAGTTAGAATATATATGATCTATATATTGTCCTCTTGGTGTGGAAATATCACGTCATTTTGTTGTTTGTCATTGGTATTTAAAATCAATGAACGTGAAAGTATTGTAAAACAATCAGCGTATGAAGCTCACGTGTCGCTCAACCAATGCAACAGTTTCGCACACAGTCATATATTTAGACCTCCAAATGCCACGCATGCAACATGAATTGACTATTCATATCAGGATTTGTTAGATTTGCCTTGTTGATCTGACCAATCTCTTTTGTGTTCGACATTGTTGCAATTGTTATTGATGATCAGCCACCATTACTCTTCGTTGTTTGATGTTATCAATCCAATTATGTTATAGTTTTATCTAACTACGGATCCAGAGGAAAAATATTTGGAGATCTCCATCAATGACACTATAACATTTATAGAATGTAATGATTCTCCAGTCTCCACCAAATGTTGCTTTAGGCTGCATACTAATGACACAAACCACTTTTTTAGCGATCCTCTAGCTTGGTCGAGCCGAGAACCTATATATTGGATTCATTGCTCATTATTTATTTTATCATTTTGCATCATTTGGACTTTTGTTGGGACCAACTCCCTCCCTTATCTTCTTACGTTTACTTTCATAAAATCTTGGCGGGAAAAAAAAAAAAAAGAAGTTAGGTTTTAGGTATACTTTGGAGAAAAATGAAGGTACTTTTAAAGAAAAAATTAATGAAAAACATGAAGCTGGATGATATTGTGGCAGGCTGCAGGCATTCATTAAGCAACTTGTAGTTGTTAAGAATTACATGTACCACCTCTTTTTTAAGCTATTGGTGGTAGGGGTGGTAATTCGTGTTCGCAACTAGTGTAAGTATCGTGTCAAGTCATGGACATTCAATTATATAAATCGATCCAAACCCGAATCATTAAATTAAATAGTAAAGACTTTTAAACCATAATACGACTCGTTTAAATAACGAGTCATGTTGTGTCACCAGTTTTGACCTATTTAATAATTAATTAGAAATGAGTCAACACAATTTGATTCATTTCAATCAATTTCATGTAAATGAAATGAATTAGCTCGGATAACACATTTGATCTAATTAACATAATTTCACATAAATATTAAAATTCATATTTATTAATAACCACAATATTTAAAAAAAAAAAGAGTAAAGACTACATACTAACAAAAAATATAAATATTTTTCAGATGTTAACCTATAAATAAAATCAATATTACAAACCCAACAATAACAAATATGAACATAAGTTCAAAATTACAATTTCAACATAAAAATATAAGTATATTAAGAAATACTAATATTATAACCCAACAATAATAAAATTATAATTTTGAAATAAAATATAAATGGGTTGTTGAGGACTGATTTCGAATTAGAGAATACCTTCCAGCCGGTCCGGCTGTCTATCCCCAAATAACAACCCCCCAATAATAACCCTACACGTAAGTGGTTCAATTTGTGTATCCTGCAACCACCCTATAGAAGATCACAAACTCCACAAAAGCTTATGTGCCCTCATCTTCCACCCTGACCAGAGAGACAAACCCAGAGAAAACCAAGTGCCGTGTCCCTTCGTCTTCCACCCTAACCAAATCCAGAGAACACATTGCCGAGCCGAGACAAGCTCTTTCTTGTCGAGCTAAGAAAGACGGAGATCGTCCCCCCCGAGCAGCGACGAACTGATCTCGAGACCCCCAAGCACCCATCCCAAACCCAAGGGTCTTGAAGTGTCCCATTCGAGAATACTGCCCCATTCGACAGTGACGGAGACCGAGAGAGCGACTTGTGATGGAGTCGAAGGCTGCCAGAAAATGGCAGCGAGCTGAGCATTGCAAATCTAAAAAATTGGCGGTGTAGTTTTCATAGGGTGATCAACAATCTGTTTTTTTTTTTTTGTATAAAAAATGAGATTTGTGTATTACAGTGGTGCTATCGACGATGGTGGAAGAAATTGTGCTATGTTTTTGCTCCTAAAAAACAGAGGTTTGTTGGGCGGCATCTGGGCTATTTTCATGGTGATGACGGACTGATTTTGAAATACTGCCCCATTCACCACTCTTTTTTTTTTTTTTGGTATGAAAAAAATGAGATTTGTGTATTACGGTGGTGTTGGGTGCTATTGGTGGTGGTGTTAGGAAGAAATTATGCTCTATTTTTGGAGGTTTGTTGGGCGGCGTCTGGGCTATTTTAATGATTGTTCAAAGGTTGCTACCGAGGTTAGACGTGGGGCTTCGCGATGCACTTTTCTTGCAGTGTCATGCAATGCTTGGTTGTCACAAGGTGGATCGATTTTTTTTTTTTTTTTTTTTATTGTGGCAAGGGTGGTGGCGCACGATGGTGGAACTGAGATGGTGTCGGACTGGTGGCGGTGGAACTATACTTTTTTATCGTACGACAGTGAAACTGGAAGTAATTTCCTATCGTGATGAGTCTCTTTTCTTTCCCATGTGAACGAGTGTATTGTAAATTTGATGTAATTTATGATGTGACAATATATGTATGGAAGGCTGTTAAACAAAGAAAATCAACCCAACTGGTTAGAAGGCCCTCCCTTCGGATTAAGCATGTTGACCAATTATTGACCTATTTAATAATCGTGTTTTAATGAGTCAATCATTTTTTTCATCCGATCCCATTTATGTCAAACTAAAACTATTAATTTTGTGTCGTATTCGTAATGAATTCACGGGTTGTACCCCTAATTGGTGGCACTTGTATGTACAGGAAACGACTTCATCTTACATTAGTTGTAGCACAATTTTTCCTGCCAATCAGCAGCCAGTGTAAAATCTTTTTAGATAAACGACTTGTAGCACAAAAGCAAACTAGAGGGTGAGCACGTGCGAAGTACGCACGCGCCTCCTCACTGGTCGTAGTAAACAGAGACCATGAACCCTAGACAGACCTCAATCTCCCATCTACGTTACACGTGTCCTCAGCCACAACCTTACTATGGCTTTCTATTTGCTTTTATGTGCATTAGCCCCGTCACCAAGCAACACAACACAGCACAATCTTGCTCTGCCTTCAATCCTCACCCAATCCTTTGCCGGCTCCTTCCCTCTCTCTTTCTCTCTTCTTTCTCTGCAACTTTTCCTCTGTGTAAGGAGATTTGACAGCGACAGAAAGCTTTCTCATGGATATGTATATGTAGAGAGAGAAACAGAGACATAAAACAATGATGGACGCTAGCGCTCCGTTCAGCGAGTTCACTACGGCTGAGATTGAGTTGGCCGACATCTTGCTCCAGCTGCCTCAATTGGTGTTTGAATCAGAGAGTCGCTGTAGATTTTGGTCATGGTCCGCCAAAAGAAGGAGATCTTCGTGGCGTTCGGTGCAATCTCTCGATTGTTTTCGTCTCGGGTACTCGTCCTCATCAGAGTTGCGTGGTGGGACTGATGTTGGCGGTGTGGGTCCTGTATGTGAGAGAGAAGGTGCACCGGCGGTCAAAGCCGAGGCTCCAAGCCCTGCGACCCCTCTTGCGTTCTCGCCCGGAAGCGAATCTGACGAGAAGCCCAAGCAGTTGTCGAAAAGAAAACCCCCTCTTAAAAGGGTATCTCTCTCTTGCCTTTCCAGTCTTTCGCAGTTTCTCTTCATGGTGTTTCAATTTTCTTGTGAGTGTTGACTGCTGGTTTTTCATTTCTTTTCAAAACTTCTTGCTAAAATTTGATTTTCTTGAGGTTTTGACTACGTCCATGTTTCTTGGTGTTTGGTATAAGAGATTCTGATGGCTTCTTTTTCCTTTTTTTAATTTTTATTTATGATTTTCTGTTAACTGATTTGTACTTCTTGGCTGTCGTTGATGTTGTAGAAGAGAGAGGATTGGTTGGAGATCATAGATGAGTTAAATCGGCGTAGGGATTCGCTAAAAGGGGTGAGTTTTTTTTTTTCTTTTTTTTGTTGCTTTTACTTTATCAGTTTCATAGAATTTTACCCTCAAAGTACGTGTGTTGGGTATTTTTTCTTTTTACTTTTATTTCAACTGCAAGAAAATTTGGAGCTATAATTACTCTCTAACAATCCTTCTGAAACCCAAACAGGAGATTGAATGTATGAGGAGTTATTGCACCTATTTGAGAGCTTCCAATTTGGAGATGAAAGCAAGGGTATTTTTTTTTCTGATGAAGATTTTATCAACTTTTTTTCTTTTTTTGGGGTTTTTTTTTTATCCTTAAATAGTTAAATATAATTTAAAAAAACTCTTTACAGTTGAGTCTTGGACCCGTTTTGAAGACCGTCGATCCTCACGGTGGTGAAAATCAAGACACGGATCGGACGGTTCAAATGAAGTCCTCGTTGCCATCTAGCTCTAACAGTGGATTTGGCGAAATTGGTGCGGTCAATGACAAGGCGGTCCCATCTGGTCTCCCTGATCTCAACGTCTCTGCAGAGGGGATGGACTTTTCAGGACCGTTTGATCTAAACGTGAACAACAAGAGCATGATGAGTAGGGTAATGGCGGCTCAAGCTAGACACAGAAGGATGCAGATCTACAGGGCAAAGAAACTCAATTGCCGCTAATAATAAAAAGCAAGCAAGCAAGCAACACGAAGAGCCGAAGGATTTTTTATTTTTAATTTTTAATTTTTAATGGGGAGGCTTTACTCACCGTTTTAGGATATTAATATGTTATTAATCGGGGGTATGTTTTTTTGTTTTTTTGTTTTTTGTTTTTTGTTTTTTAAGGAATATATTGTTAAGGTGGGTGATGTCTAGATGTAAGTTTGGAAGAGCCCCATGATTTTTGTTTGGTCTGCTGAGGAAAGTTTCTATGATATATATATATATATACAGCAAGTTCATGAAAATTTGTCGGGGTTTTTCTTCATTGCCCTCAATGACGCCTCCGATATTGTGTAGAAAACGTCCGATTACCCGATGCGGGAATAAATGTATTATATTTATATATGTGAAATGTTGATGGTTGGTTGCTACCGTTTTAGGCAACGTGTGAATCCAACATTTGGTCGGAACCATCTAGTTCCACGCCTATATTGGTTGTCTTTAACTATAACTTCTTCTTTCTTTTTTTTCTTTTTTTTTTTTTTAATTTTAAGAGTTTTAACTATAAAAAGATTTTATAAAGTTAAATTTATAAATTGACGTGGTTTTGATATGCTACGTTAGATTTTTATTTTTTTTAACAAGAAGACGATACTCCAATTTTATTGATAGTTCTAACTTATGGCAAAAGAATATCGTGGTTACAATAATAATATCTGAGGATTACATGTAATCATAAAATCCAAATCCAAATATAAAAAACATTATTATAATCACTCTAATTATTACACAAAGAGTTGAACTATCGATATTAATGACAAATTAAGAAAACAATTCTGCTACGAGTAGACAAACTCACGCACCCCTTGCACACCCCCTGTTGAGCTGGCGGGGCAATTTTGAAGGAAAAAAACAAAAAAAAAGAATTAAGGATAGGAAATGAACCGTAGCAGTGAAGCTTCTCATTTTCGCTCAATGCATGAACCAAGAACGATAGCCAGCCCTTTCTCGTCTCCACAACCGACACGTCTGGGCACGTCTCTCTCGCCATCAGCACGTTTGGGCACCTCGGATTCGGGTTTCGTAGTCATCAAAACGAGGCCTTTGACAATCTTATGTAAAATGTGTCTGGCACTTTTAAGGTTCTGATGTATTAGTCTTAATAAAACCTGGAACAAATTTTTAGCTTGGCATGGTCAGGACCCATGTCTGAAGGAAAAGTTCGATTCTCATCTCAATATTTTCTTCAACCTGGATTTTGATGTTCATGGATGTTTTTGTATCCTCCTAAATTCCTGACGATGTCGTTAATAGGCCTACTTTTAATTCTTTGTTGGATGATGGAAGTGATTGGAAGTGAAGGTGTTGAGTGAGTCTGCTTCCTATTTGAAAAATAATGCCAAGTTACTCTCAAGGTGAAGGGTGAACCTTAGATCTTGAACTTGTCAAAAAAGCTCATGGCTGGTGGCATCACTCACAAACTGCGATCTCGTAGGATGAATTTCGAGTTTTGGCTTGCAGAAGTTACGGTTGGGAATGGGATGAAGGAGAAGAGCTTCTAGGGGAATGGGGAAGAAGGACAAGGGTTTGGGAAGAAGGAAAGGGTGAAACGTACCGTTTCAATTTGGTCTTTAGTTTCGTCTCCCACCAAAAGCAATCCGCACCGTTTTATTAAGCTCATTACATGTCATCAAGGGTGCGCAAATTCGACTACGAATAGAGTTTTCGTTAAGAAAAATCGACAAAACTACTTGCATAAAAACAATCAAAATGGTTAAATTAAAGACAAAACATAAAAGAAAGCAAACATGTACTAAGCTGCTATCTGCATCGAATAACGTGTAATCCAGTCTGGTCCATTTGAAGAGCACCCAAAATGTCTTTCGGAAGACCATGTTTATTAGCAAAGAAAATATCATTCTCATTAAATTCCAACTTGGTGAATCTGTCAACTATGTGATTCTTTTCTCTAAAAATATGGGAGATCCTTATCACCAGTGAACTGGCCTTCAACTTAGCCTCATGCCAATATGTGTGACTCCTCCAAGGGACTTGGTCGTTCTAATCCCACCCACTTGACCACCAGTTTAGAGTCAATTTCAACTTCGATATGCGTAATATTCATCTATACACATAAATTAAGATCATCAAGGATAGCTTTGATCTTAGCATTATTATTTGAACTGATGCCATAGTATTTGACAAAATCAAAAATCATGTGCCCCATTCGCATCTCTAAGAAAACCTTTGCCCCCACTCCTTCTATGTAGGGGTGTAAATTTAAACTGAAAAATCAGAAAATCGGCCTGGACCAGACCCGTTGGTCCGGTTTTGAACCAGTCCGGTTCGAAATCGATTCTTATATTATGAAAACCGGCCAAATCCGGTCCAGTTTCAGTTCTATAGTTTTTGGGACTGGACTGAACCAGACCAGTTGGAAAAAATATATATAAATTAATTTTATATATTATACAAAATATTTATATATATAAGTTCTATATATAATATATTATTATATATTAAATTTTTTTATATAATGTATATAATTATATATCATATATGAAATAATTTCATATTATAATCTATAAATTATAACATAAAATGTTAATCTTAAATATGAACATTTGTAATTTGTTTGATCATATGTTATTAATATAACTATATATAAGATAATATTATTATGATTTATAAAATAAAATTTTAATCTTAAAGATGAAAATTTAATTGATCATATACTTTAAACATAATATATATATATATTAAATTATTAATAAGATTTTATCATAAGAAGTAACACTTTATTATATGTTTTTTACATTTTAAAAAAATTAGAAAATCGGACCGGAATCCGATAAAATCAGAGGTACTAGTTTATGAGGGTAACCTGAGCGTAATCGGTTTTGAAAAATGTAAAATTGGTACATATCGGTTCAGTCAACATTAAGTTTGGCATAACCCTGATCTGGTCGCATCCATTTCAAAATCTGAAGTCTTTTGCTTAGCTGACATTTTCATTAAGCCAAGTTGTTTCAAAATCACATCTTTGGAGCACTTGATAAAATGTTTATTCGTTCTGTTTTGGAAAATTTGAGAATTGAGATTTGAGATTTGAGATTCTTTATTTTAAAACACACTTGCTCCCTGGTTTCAAAAATCTCCTCCATGCGAGCTTTACATTTGGTTAACCACAGGAACCAGCTGATCAAAGAAGGAAGAAGACCAATCACCACATTGAGTTGGGATACCGTTTGGGCTTTGGAGAACCATTGTTATATTTTTCCACCCCAAGTACGATTTGGTCGATAATTCAGACCCAAAACTGACTCAAAAAATCCCTAGACAGAATTGGGAAGTTCACCCAAAAGAAGCAAGTGATCCAAAGTCTCACAGGTGGCCACTTTACAACATTCACACTTAAGAGGCTACAACTACATTCAAACTCATAATATTTTGATCAAAAGGTAAATCTTTATGCATACCTTTCCACATAAACGTAGAAATTTTACTGGAAAGTATTCTATGCCATATCCATTTAGCCCATGGTACTTTGACACTTTGAAATAAATGTCTTGCCAAACTGACGAAGTAGAAAATTTACCATTTGTTTCAGCTTTCCAAATAGGAATATCGTCACCAGAGGAAATGTTGATCTTTTGAAGTTTTAGCTCTTGACATAGAGAATTCCTAACAAGCTCCTAAATTCTCTCTTTCTCTCCCAATTTGCTCTCGTATCTGAATATAAATCCATCACAGTTAACGAGGAATCAATACTATATGAAATTTCTCCCAAAATTCCCAATGAGGACCGGTTCTCAAACCAAAAAGACATCTTACCTTCATTAATGATCTGGCTTAATCCTCTAAGAATTGGCCTCACTAACGGTTTTAAAGCTTTCCAGAAATGAGATTCATAAGAGCATGAACGAAGAATGAGATTCTCAATGTGTTACGTTAGATTGTAAAATTAGTTTTATTGTAAAGTAAATCTAATGTATCATATGAAATCATGTCAGTTTATGAGTTTACTTTTGTAATGTCTCTTTATAACTGTAACATTTTTCTTTCTAAAAATCGCAATAAGCAGATTATGTCTTTTGTGTGATAATACGTCCTATTGATATATTCTAATCACACGGAGGTATTTTCAGGGTAATAAACAATAATTGATATATTTAAATTATCAAATTATAGAATCCATTGAAAAAAAGGCATGATAATCAAATTTATGACATCTTAAATAGCTTGTGATTATCAAGTTAGATAATTTATTATGAAATTAAAAAAAAAAGAAATTGATAACCTCATGTGCATATAACTATAATTTCTCCAAAAATGTAATTAGTGGAAGAGGATTTTTAAGTTTTGAAGATCATGGCTACATCAACGAGACAAATATGTGTGGGGTTTGAAAGTGAGAACAATTTGACTACCAATTATGTGAATGGGCCTTGCCCATATCACAGCAGTAGTAGAAATACGAGACCCATAAAAGGGTATAGCTGGACTGGACCTTAACAACATATAAAGTGAGCCCAGTACTCAGACTCAGAGCCTCCACGCAAAAGTCCACAATCTCTCTAACCCTAGAGTTCTGTACTTAAAAGAGTTTTGCATATAAAGAAACGGAAGCATCCTGCCCCCTCCTCCACTTCGAAACCCTGCCGCATTCCAGAGTCAACTAAACACCATATTCTATTCCTCTGTTTGAGCGTGCGTTTTGTGTGTGTGTGGGACGAATGAAGGGCGTGCAGATGATGAGGAATTTTTTTTTGTAGAAGCTTTACATTTTGGAAAAAAATGTGAGCGGTGTTCTACCTCATACTTCCATGACTCTGATGCACTGCCTCTTATTTCTTTATTTGTTTCTTGTTCTAGTGTTTTTTTTTTTTTTTCTTTCGTCATCGTTAACCGTGTATTTTGCCGGAAAATAAATCAGATTTTGAATAAATTCGTACGAATTATGATTTCTGTCAGAAGGTATTCAATTCTTCGAACTTGACTTTCGTTTTAAAACTTAGGAAAATGCTAGAGCTCCCGCTGGGGGCTCCGCTGGAGCTCTAGTGTATTTTTTTTATGTATATTTTTAAATTTTTTTTATGTAGATGTTTTTAATGATTTTAAATATTTTTAAAAAATAAAAAAATTTATAATATTATTAAATAATACTTGCTTAATCACGAAGTAAAATATAAAATATTTTTAAATATTTTATATTTTACTTCGTGATTAAGGAAGTATTTTTTAATAATTTTTTTTTTTTACTTCTTGATTAAGAAAGTGTTTTTAATAATGTTCTAAATTTATTTTATTTTTTAAAAAATATTAAAAAATATTAAAAAAAATTATATAAAAAATAACTTAAAAAAAAAACACACACAAAAATACACTACAGCCCCAGCGGGAGCCCCCAGCGGGGGCTGTAGCACGATCCTAAAACTTAGGCCGATTGGGATTATCATCGTATCTGACATGTGTTGTCAATTTGAGATCATTATTTCACTGTTACTGTTTTTTTTAATGTTTTAAAATCTAAGGCTTTGAATCAGGGGATGGTTGAATGTTTGGAAGGAGAAGTGAGGATGATTCATGAACGAATATTCTGGCCTCCACTCTCCAGGTCATACAAATGTGATCGCCCTTTTCAGCCATTCTTAAAAACCGAGACGCCGTTTTCGGATTTTGTAAAACGACGATTATTTTTTCTGGGCGAGAATTTTGTTCACACGTTCAGTCTATCTAGAGGATTGTTTTTTTTTTTTTTCTTCTCTCTCTCTCTCTAATTTTTGTAATGATTTTTCTTCCAATTCCATAAGCAATGCCCTTTTCACTCCCAAGTCCCATGGAATTGGACTGGAAGAAAGTTGGCGTAGTAGGACGTTGATCAGGGGGTTTGTATCGACAATGAGCACATAAATTAAGAGAAACCTTTGATTAGGCCTGTGGAAGAAACAACCTAACCCGATCTGTCCGCTTGATTTGACTCAACTCGAACCGAAAAACACGGGTTTGAATGATGCACGAGTTCGACCCGTCCAACCTGCTAAGTCTCAGCAACATGTTAATGTCACTCAAAACTAACCAAGGTCTTCCAAATTATACTTTTGCAAACAAAGAAGATATGGAAAAAAACCCAGATCCACACAAACTACCGAAGATCGAAGTCAGGTGGAAGCTGGCTGAATTGGCCGAAACTATTGGTGCCGATATCAATCCATCCATACTTGATATCTTGCCCACTGAAGAAGAGGTAGTGGTTGCGAATTGTGTGCTCAAGCTTCACCCTAGTTGGCTAGACTCGGAGCAATCAACACGGTGTTTTCCTCCATCAAGGCCATGAAGCCCAAGATCGTCGCAGTGGTGGAGCAAGAAGCCCAAGATCGTCGCGTTTGTCCCTCCAACTCAAGACTTGATGACTGGAGCGGCACGAGACGTTAAGTATGCAATGGAATACTCGGATGGGATCGTCTGGATTCAAACCGGTCCACCTAGGGTCCAACACATTCAAGCAAGCCAATATGTTGCTGGCTCGGGTGGGAATGAGTATACAGTGGATGAGAGCTGTAGACAATCTCTCATCATATTCATCGCATATATAAAAACTGGTGACCCAATATCAGGTCAGGTCGGGTCGGGTTGATGCGCTTCTAGAAATTGTTGGGGTTGGGTCGGCCCAATATACTAGCCGGTTTGGTCGGGTTGCAACCCTGTCTTTATTATGATATATTAGAATGTACAGTTTATACAACTTGCAAATGGGGAATTAAATGCCGTAGTTATAGGGAAGCATCTATCCGTTGAAACAATAGGAAAAACTATGAATTTTTTGGGTTGCCAAAAGCCGAACATTCGACCGGTTAGCACTGGATACTCGTGGTCCAAAACTTAGATCGTTGCCATGACTTTCTGACTTTAATAATGGACTTCAAAGTCCAATAGCCAAGTAAAACGCTCCAACGCTAATCACAAATGACAACCTACCTAAAAGAATGCCATTACTAGTAGAACTAGGCTCAGTTGGAGTCCATCAATTCCCAACTGGAATTATATGGACAAACATTTTAACCGCCGCATAATAAGCATGCCCTAACCAAACTGTTATTGTGATAAACATTACAATATCATACCTCGTCTCAGCTAAAGCCCATTGGCATGACTGTAGAGTTTGAAATA
This sequence comes from Juglans regia, assembly GCF_001411555.2. Classification (NCBI taxonomy): domain Eukaryota; kingdom Viridiplantae; phylum Streptophyta; class Magnoliopsida; order Fagales; family Juglandaceae; genus Juglans; species Juglans regia. The sequence goes on along the minus strand of NC_049911.1, from coordinate 28,638,026 downwards.
AAGAAATCCTGCAGACTGCTTATATTTCCCAAATAACAGCCCACCAATAATATACTAACACGTAGGTTGTTTACCACAACAATCTTGTGATGCACTGCACAGAACCTGATCAACCTGTATCTGCCTTCTTCATCTTCCCATTTTCCCAAACAGTTCTTCCCCTTTTCCCTTCATCTTCTCCACCACTATTTCTTCTTCAACTTTCTTTCGGTACTAAATTTTGCTTCAAATCATTCATCAAGTACCTTGCTCAGAGTCCCAACTTACACTAACATTCTTCTAATCACTTCATCTTCGAATAAGTACAAAGAAACGCTTGATCCAAACAACACAAAACCCAACTATCAAAACAATATAATAAACTACAAATACCCAGTAGAGACGACAACACCAAGAAAAAAGAAGTTCAATATCATTTATTTTTACAGAGATTTCATCATTTCCAATGCTCTGTAGATTTTTATTTCACCTGTTCTCGTTTTGTGGGCTATCCTTTCTTTATTTGAGATCTATGAGGCGTGAGCAAGGGACAAGGGCAAATTTTAAGAACCAAAACAAAATAAAAAAAAGTAGGATCCCACATTTTCTCACCGTCCAAACAACAATATATTTTCTTAACATTCAAACAAAAATAAATTTTCTTAGCATCCAAATAAAAACGACATTTTTTCAGCATCTAAACGATGCATTTAAAGGTAACAAAATCATCCAAAAACATAGATAAACATCAAGGCTGAGAAATTTGTGTGGGATGGTATTCGTTCAGTGGGTTTCCTTTCTTTAGCTTTCCTATTGTTGTCCTTGTCTATCCCATGTGAACGAGTGTAGATTAAATTTGGTGTAATTTCTGAGGTGGCAGTATGTGAGTGGAGGGTTGTTATTTGGGGAAGAGTAGACTGACCGCTTAGAAGCAGTTCTCTAATATCCTATTGTGAGCACTCTCAATGCTTTTGTATTATACAAAAATTTAAATTATATGAAGAATTGCTCTAAAAAAGAGTTCCATCTAATTATGTAAAATGAATTGTAAAATACAATTAGCTACGGTAACCCACTACATATAGCAGATACTGTTCATCCTGTAAAAATTTGTTTATTATTGATATTTCATTTACTCCCTCATTTTCTTTTACTTTGATTTTTATCATGTAAGTAAATTCTTTTTATTGTTCTTCATTTAAAACACATATATTTCATTTTTTCTAAAAAATATCTTGAAAATATTTTTAAACTAATTTTTTCATATTTCGATTTTATTTTTAATTTTTATTTGGCTTATATATTTTTGTTTTACGTGTATAGAACTAAATTATTTTACATTGTATATAAAAACAAATTACAAATATAAAAAAATATATATATATTATAAATTTATTGGTAGAAATGAAATATTTAAAAAGAATAAAAAAAATATTTAAATGATATAGAGAAAAAATAAATAAACTGATGGATGAGATGAGCCATTATTAGACTCTTTAAATGGGATTTCTGACAAAAATGACTTTTTCTTATTGATACATTCAAATAGAACAACAAACATCATCATACAATACCAAATATCAAACACTCTGGAATGGTATAAAGCTGAAGATTGAACTATAATAACCAAACAAATAGACAATGAACAAACAGAAGAAATATTGATAGCCACGTAGTAGTAGATATGGAGCTGGAAAACCTCATTCGGCTGTCAGCCAGAGTTGTTTCAGGCTCTAACTTTCATAAGCTTCTTCTTCCCCTTCCTCGTACTCGCCCTCATCATCAGCTGTTGCATCCTGGTACTGCTGGTACTCAGCCACCAAATCATTCATGTTGCTCTCCGCCTCAGTGAACTCCATCTCATCCATACCTTCCCCGGTATACCAGTGCAAGAAGGCCTTGCGACGGAACATGGCTGTGAACTGTTCGCTCACCCTCCTAAACATCTCCTGGATTGATGTAGAGTTCCCAACAAAAGTGGATGCCATCTTCAGACCCTTAGGTGGGATATCACACACACTTGACTTCACGTTGTTAGGAATCCACTCGACAAAGTATGATGAATTCTTGTTCTGCACATTTATCATCTGCTCATCCACCTCTTTGGTACTCATCTTTCCCCTGAACATTGCAGAGACGGTCAGGTAGCGGCCATGGCGAGGGTCAGCAGCACACATCATGTTCTTGGCATCCCACATTTGCTGAGTCAGCTCCGGGACAGTGAGGGAAATGTATTGCTGGGACCCACGAGAGGTGAGTGGTGCAAAGCCCACCATGAAGAAATGAAGACGTGGGAAGGGAATTAGATTGACAGCCAATTTCCGGAGGTCGGAATTCAGCTGGCCAGGGAACCTCAGGCAACATGTTACCCCACTCATAGTTGCAGAGATCAAATGGTTAAGGTCACCAACTGCAAAATGAAAGGTACAAAAAGGCAAGCTTTAAATACTCTGCAGTTCTTCAAGTTGAAAATGAATATAAAAATGATTTGATACTCACAGCTTGGAGTGCTGAGCTTTAGGGTCCTGAAGCAAATGTCATAAAGTGCTTCATTGTCAAGAACCATGCATTCATCAGCATTCTCCACCAACTGGTGAACTGAGAGGGTGGCATTGTATGGCTCCACAACCGTGTCAGACACCTTTGGAGAAGGGAAAACAGAGAACGTGAGCATCATCCTGTCAGGGTACTCCTCTCTAATCTTCGAAATCAGCAGGGTTCCCATGCCTGACCCTGTGCCTCCTCCAAGTGAGTGACATACCTGAAAACCTGTCCAAAATAGGATCAACAGGTAAGTTCAACCAGAATATTTAGCATGGGATTTACAATTATTAGCAAAAAGTTCATTACTCCACAGAAGAGCGGAAATAACATTGTCTGGTCTAAAGCAAAAAGTTCTCATGCTTTATAAAGTTAGAAGTCACTTGAAGGAAAAGAGCATTTAACGGTCACAACTCATAGAAGAGCGGAATCAGTTCATTACACCAGAACCTAGTAGAACCAGAATAACTGAAAGGATACCTCATACCCAAAGGCCAAAGAAAGGACATAAAGTTTTGATTCTACACCAGAACCTAGTAGAACCAGAATAACTGAAAGGATACCTCATACCCAAAGGCCAAAGAAAGGACATAAAGTTTTGATTCTGCCACACGAAACAGAACGTAATACAGATTGCCGCCAAAGCAGAAATTACACTAAAAAATACATGATAGATAGTGTCGTCTTGATTACAGAGTGTTCACTACACATGGCATCTTGTAAAATACACCCTATAAGAGGATATCATTTACCGACAAGAATCACAATTAACAATAAACCTAGAAGTAATATTTTAGCAGTCCAGCATTATCACAGGTTACTTATTACTGGCGTTCACTATAGCACGTCTCACATAATGATCACTTTTGTTGTCCAAAAATCCTTTTTCCGTTTCTAACTCAGATGCAGATCCAGGTGCTGGGTATAAGGTTAAACCAATAAAGTTGGGGGTCGGAGTAACTAACGTCATATGCAATGATTCCCTTCATGATTGCTTTTATCACAACTGATATCAAATAGTTCTAAATCTAGGATTCCTCTTCACTGTAGACGGAGGGCCCACGAGACGGCCAAATTAATGGATGCCATAAGATTTACTGCTTCTGTAAGTTTGCTTAAGAAGCCATGCCGGCAACATGTAATCTTTAATCGGGCCATCGTAATCATGTTATGACCAATACAGTTATTTATAGATATTTTTATTTGATTATACATCACAAAAGATGTGATAAAGATTCTTGTCTCCACACCAGACAAAGAAGGGGCCGGCGAACAATCAACCCTATTCTCATGATAGATTTATACATAAAAAAACATATATTATAAAATTAAGAGCATCAACAGTTAGTCACAATAATGAAAATAGAAAAGCTTAAAAAAAGATCTGATAGAAATAAATCTATAAATTGAATTAATATAGTATACAAAATAAAAATACTTTTTTAAGTTTTTAACTACAAATACATCACGCCCGTCACAAGATTCATGGTTTTAATTTTGTTGAATATCGTTTCTAGTACCATCAGGTTCATGGATCTGCGTTCTACTGTGTCAATTTGGTACACAATGACGAGAATGTAACATTGCAATTACAGCGTATCTTGTTCAGTATTTAGAGATCACTGCAGCACTGAGAATTTTTGAGTTCTTGTAAAATAATCCACAAGCTTTTCAAATGAATGGAATGATGTAGTTAAATTTGCGATAAAATTAAAATAATTCAAACGTATAATTAGAAAAAAAGAGAAGTAGAATGAAAACAAATCAAAATACAATGCCAGAATACCTTGCAGGCAATCACAGTTCTCAGCCTCTTTGCGAACAACATCGAGAACTGCATCGATCAGCTCCGCTCCCTCAGTGTAATGTCCTTTGGCCCAATTGTTGCCCGCACCAGATTGGCCGAACACGAAGTTATCGGGGCGAAAGATCTGGCCGTAGGGGCCGGATCGGATGCTGTCCATGGTGCCCGGTTCAAGGTCCATGAGCACCGCCCTGGGAACGTACCTACCACCAGAAGCCTCGTTGTAGTAGACATTGATCCTCTCCAATTGAAGATCGGAAGAGGAACCGTCGCCCTGGTACCTCCCCGTGGGGTCTACCCCGTGCTCGTCGCAAATCACCTCCCAGAACTTGGAACCGATCTGGTTCCCGCACTGGCCACCTTGAATGTGCAGGATCTCCCTCATTGTGTTTTGGAGGTTGGTGGCTATGGGCGTCGATGAATTTGACGGAGGTTTTACAGAAGGAGGGAGATAGAGAGAGGGAGAGACAAGAGGCGGAGGTATAAATGAAGGGCGAGGGAGAGGGGGAGAGGGAGATTCGGATGTTGGCTTTAGGGATGTTAGGGGACAGGATGGTAAATAATGGGGGTCCAGGATAGGATAGGATATTTTCATGTGTTATACACTATAATTGCGTGCGGTGACAGCCAGACTGTACGACACCCAAACTCACCGTCTTCTCGCTTTGTGTGTTCACGCCAAGGCAGTGGGCCTCCACCCTTCTCAAACTTTCTACCATTGATTCAGCGCTTCTGTTTTCCTTTGCGATTTGTTTAGATATCTAGTCAGTTAACGTGATTTGACGTTTTTTACTATAAAATATTTGATTTATGCTTATTTTTATTTAATATCTTTGTATAAATTTAGCACTCCTCTTTTACTTTAATATTTTTCTAATTTTCCAATTTCTATCAAATGTTGTGGTTTGGGTATTGTGGCTACTCGAATCGAAAGCGTCTACCCAAATTGGTAAGTATTATGTCAATTATAGAAATTTATTTGCTATTTCAGAAGGTGGATGAAGTGCTATATTTATTTTATTATGATACCAAAAATGACAACATGACATATTATGATTGGGCAAGATTAGTTTAGTCATCAATTAATTTCATTTGGTAGGGCAATGTAGCCTCAAATTTAAAGGATTTTCAATATGAAAAATAAAAAATTTTGAGGAAGATAATCTCTTTTTTTTTTTTCATATATAGGTATTACATATCTTTATTTCGAGGTCTTGAGCGAGAGGATAAGAGAAATAGAAACAAGAGCATTATTTCGGAGTGAACTATTATACTTCTCAATCATATATTTAATGTGGCTAGATTCATATAGACTGTTAAGATCTGTTTTGTATGAACAAGTTGGAAAGGGAGAAGAAATCATTCCCGATTCTTGGTGATAATTCGAGCCTTGATCCGTATCATTTGGAGTCATCAATTGTGGTCCGGAGCAGTAATACAATATCGATACGTACGTCCATTTCAGTAAATAAAAAATAAATATATCAAATATAAATGAGAATGAGATACACATATTTACATGGTTCAGCACAAGGCTTACATCCATGGATCGTTTGGAGGGAAAATCTATTATAAATAAGAGTATTTTACAGTCTCTCATAATCTCTTATAGCTAACTGTATAGATGAATCGATGACCCTTGCTACCTAGAGTTTCCTTCAGGAAGTTGAAGAAGTTCTCTCCTCAAGTCGCCCAAAAGACCCCTGAATAATTCAAATTTATGTAATTTCGATGTCCTCTCCTACGTGTCTGACTGTCTTTCCTTCTCTTTTTTCCATCACTTCATTTATTTTTCCCTAATACTTTTCTTTTCTCTTAACTTTTGTCCCTCATTTCCTTCTATCTCTTCCTTCATGTTGAGACTTCTCGTTTGAGTTAGGCTTAGGATGCCATATTGAGTCAGGGCATTTTTATCCCTTTCATAAACATTAATCAATATTGTAAAATTTAGGTTATATTCCTATTTGTCACTATATGTATCACGTAATACATTTATGCACAAAATTGCAGAACTTTTTATTTTAAAGTTACTATATAGTATATCACATCAGATTACTTCAATAATTTATAAGCGTTGTATTTTTATAGATCTAATATTTGACTTAAGCTGGCATTTCCATGGTCTAATTTAAAAGGAAATCCATGTGGATCCATTGCCCGTGATTCTTTTATGTATCAACATTTGCATGTAGATCTAAATCGGCGTGGCATTGCCAATTGGCCATTTTTCCCAATCCCGATCTATCTTTTGCATCTTTTAAATTATGATGATGTGTGCATATGTTATACATAAGTCCCATACGCCGTCCTGCCAACTTTATAAGCAGTTTATATTTTACTAATATTATTAAATACAATCGTTTATACAAATGTCGTGGACTCATTTAACAAATAAAAGTAAAATTCAGTATTAAAAAATTTATTTATTTTCATAAATTTCATATTTACTCATTTATTTTTAAATAAAAAAAAAAGACTCGCAACTATCATTTGGGACATCCCCGAGCCAGAAAACAATAAAACTGGAAGGAATCAATTTTATCCTCAGAAAAGGAAGCGACGTAGAAAATAGAACCACAACTAATTTTTGTATAAGAAATGATACTTGCAGTCGTGAATGTACAAACGCCGTGCAGTCATTTTGAAAAAAGTGAATAAATGTAAGATCCACATGATGCTTACGCATTCCACGACTGTATATAGTATTATTCTTTTTGTATAGATGTAAATCGAGACGAATAATAGCTCATTCCTTAACGCAAGAGCTCATCAAGGATGCTCAGAATCCTAGAAAAATATGAATAAATAAAGTTCCAGATCTTGTCATTGCAGATTTTTAATCGACGCTGGCCATTCTCCTCTTTCCGTCTAGCTTAGATGTTGTATGAAGTCTCAAAACGCACCCAGCATAGGGGTTCACTGCATGGCACTCCATTGAGAACAGAAAATTTGCTTAACAATGAATCTTAACAAATCTATCACCACAAGGGAAGACAGATATTCTGAGGTCAATCACTGGAATTCACTTTCACAGGCATTGCATCATTGTGCAAGCTACATTCAATTGAAGGTCCATATCAAGCAAAAGAACGAACCAACGAAGGTTGTCATGCACTGGGAGTCAATTCTTACATACCCATTTTTAATATACAGTAATATCAAAGAAGCGAAGCAAGAATTTCGCTGAAGGAAATTTACACACTTCCATTAATATGAACTGAACTGAAGGAACCTTAACAACACGCTAGTGTTGAAGTTGAGACTCGTTGCAGTGCCTTTTGAAGTTCAAAGCCTCATCCGCCAAAAACTCACTGAATATTTAACCATGTTCGAATAATTATGCATGAAAACATTATTGCAAGAGCCAAATATAATCGAAATAACTCACCAAATACGCTCAGCCATTTGTGGTGTTTCCCATCTCGGACTCCATGGATACTCAGTCATAAGAGATGATTTGATTGGTACACCTTGGGAGGTCAAATGCTACAAATTAAATTAATATGATCTGATTAGCAAGTGATTTTGCAGACCTCTGACTGTACAATGATGAAAGAATTTTGTTCTTAACGATACACATTAGCCTAAATGTTTTCTTGATCAAGCTTTCAAGGCCAGTGGTTCCTTTTATTGCTTATTGATATTATTTGCATAGAGATCTCGTTTGATTTTTCTTTTTCCTAAGCAAGATGGTGATAGTGCCATTTAAATTAGTTGATGATGCCTCTTACCAGAGGCTTTCATTACATAAAGCACTCGTAGGATTTTGACAAATAAGGATATCAGATATTGGGGTGTACATAGGTTTGAAGGTCTCAATATTTTCTGGTCTATTCGTAAATTCAAATTCTCTAATACCTCATAAAGGCTTGTATCTTATTTGTTCTATTTGATGAACTGGATTATCACAACTTGGTTACCACTTCAATCGGGTTAGAAAAGTCCTAAAATGTCATAGGTTTGGGATACTATCTTTTGCCAAGTATTGCCATTTTTTCCCAATTTGTATCATAAACTATCAAAGCTGTCAATTTGCACCTTAGTGTACCAAAGTTTTGCAATTTACAACCCCAGCTAAGATCTGACTGTTAAATCAATGAAGATCGGGACACTGAGCTCAAACTTAACGATAAAATATTAACTGAGTATGCAAATTACCAAAATTTGGTAGTTTATAATTCGAGAGTGCAAAATATAATTTCCCCTTTCACTTTTGAAGAACTTAAATCAAGAATAAAATAATAAACATTCTCGATGTACCAAATGACATCTGCGTTGTGCCCAACAGCAAAAAAGCTAAAAGTCATTTCAAACTATTACTAAGCAGTACCTCTTCTCTGGTCAAAAGCACACACAAGATATGTAGGAAATAAATATGAATTGCCAACTATTGTGAAACAAAACTGGTGGGAGTTAATTGAACTTGATCCCACCACCTCCTAAAACCAGGACCAGCGAAAATACAACCAAAACCAAACCATACAAGAACCACTCAAAACATTCTGTAAAATAACACAAATGAAGTAATCCAGCACATGGGGTTTAGCAATTTCATCCAAGGCAATGCAATTGTTCATGTATGGCCGCATTGTATACACCGATGGCAATGATCTGTATCTATCTATCTTTACACATGCACACACATCATAAATCTTTAGACTTGAGAAAAACTTATACCTGACAACTGTGAAGCATCAAAGCTGGTTGCTGCTTTGGAAACTGAGTTGAAATCATAAAGTGCACCTACAGTAAGAGGAGTCTTAAGAGTATGCTCACTTGCAAACAAGAAAGTTGATCTCAGAATCAAACAATGCAAGTTACACTTAAACTAGATGATATCTTAACCATAGAGAAATCTAAACTTATTACAATACCCTTTATTTGCCGTACCATCTACTGACACAGAATGCAGCAAGCAACTATGAATGAAAGATAAAAAGCTAGTCCATGGCTGTCAATCAAGACCTATGTGCATAGGCCCGACATCCACATAAACTTATAAATCAGAAGCTGCCACATTCACAAATACACCCTTCCCAAAAAAAAAGCACGCAATAAAATCAAACCTCTTAGCTTCCATATCAATATTAGAAGCTAGAATATGGCACCCCAAATATACAAGACATAGCAGGATATTTTATAAGCATTAAAAGGGGAAAAAAAAAAGGACCATGGGAGTGGAATTTTAGATATGACACAAAAAGTAAATTCATCAGTTTGACCATTTATTATCTGGTTAAAAATATCACTTACAAGGTTTATTACTCAATCTAGTTAAAAACATATACTATAGGCAGTTCATCAAGGATGTTTAGGAAAAGAGATATTCATTACGGAATGAACATTATAAAAATTATTCTGATAAACAATTGTTCTCTCTCTTTTCATATCGGAAAGTTTGTATCGTGTGTTTCATGTAAAGAAAAAGTTATGAAAAATGAAATTTAAAATAGGTCTTCCAACCAGTGATATTTTTGTTGTCAGCTGTGTCATTTGTGTTATAAAATCAATTTTTAAGTTACCTTATGAGCACAAATAACTTAACTTTCAACAGTTCCCCCTTCAGCCAAAAGTAGGGCTGAACTTGGTTCAGTAGATCTTCATCTTTACTCAATTACAGATCTACTGTGAATCAAAATCCACTGGACCTATTGCAACCGGACACGAAGTTTGAGATCATTATGTTAAGATTAATTTCTCAACTCCTAATCTCAGTTTGGCCTTAAAGGGACAATACTGGTATTGATTTTTTGAGAAAATAAAAAAATACCAGGAATGTGAACACCCCAGAGCCAGCTAGAAATGTTGCCTTTCGGCAAAAAACCTGGCAAGAATAGTGAAAAGAACAAACAGTAAGTTCAGATGGTTCAAACAATTATACAATGAATTATAATTTCTGTGATGCATACCGGATCAGCTTCTAATGGCCATCCAAACTGAGGGACTAATGCCTCAATAAAGCGCCTTCTAACATCAATTAGTGAAACTGCCTCCAAGATCTTCAATAAAAAAGAACTATATGATGTTGGAAAGCACTCATACTTAACATGCAACTATAGACTAAACGCATCACTAGATGAAGGAAATACAGCTGACCTGTTTCTCAAGAGATTCTTCCAGATGGGGAAGATATTCAGCCATGCACCTATGAAGGAGAAAAAGAACTATGAACATGATATGGCGAAAGATATCATCCTATGAAGTCAAAGTGATACAATGACATACATTCCATCTGACCATGGTGGAAGCTTGACATCTTCAATGGAAAAGAAAGACTTCAATTCAGAGCTAGATACCAATTTTAGACGAGGCGCCAAAGGAGCAGTGACGTGTTTTTTCCCAACAGGGTATATAACCTTCATCAAACAGGAATTTCAAAGACAACTACTCATGCTGCTGAAGGGGAACAAGCAGAGGAATATTGAAAACAGAAAGAAAGAAAGAAGAAAAATAAAAGAAGGGCAATAGAACCTGCAAGTATATCTTTGGTGGACCTCTCCAAGGGCAACCAGGCACCATCCTATCAATCTTCATGTCTGTTATGGGTACTGCAAATTTGACCTCCTCTGGCTGCGCTAGAATTCATAGGCACAAAAACCACAAATACAATAAAAAGCTACATAAAGAAGTTTCAATCATTATTGCTCAGCTCATAGGATCAATTAGAGAAATGTCAACATGTTATTTTAAAGTGATACCTTCTCAGCACCTGAACTCAAAGCCATTTCAATTCCCTGCAGGACAAAGAAGGAAATTAAGACAAAAAATCCAATTGCTGAATTGGCCACTTGCCATATAATATAGAACTTCAGGGTATAAACAGTAAAAATTGGTAACTGTATGAAGGGAGTGCATAAACTATGACTACTTAACCTAGCCAGTTAAGCTTCTAAATTTTGGGTGATTAAAGACAATGAAATGGAATTAAAGACACATACCTAGGATGCGAATTAAGCGAACAAAAAATTAACCAAAAGAAAATCAAATTTTATGGTGAGAAAACGACACTGAAAATTAATAATAATGAATGTAGACCATACAAAGCACTTTAACAAAATTAATACAGAGATTACTCAAGAATCATCCCAGAAGTATAAAAGAAATAAACAAAAAAACATCGTTAGTTATCAGAATATGAAGAATAAGATCCAAACCACAAGTTCGCTAAAATGTTCATAAGCTGACCCCGTTCCGCGAACAGAAAAGCAATGTCATCAGGGCACAGTTCACTCATTCTGCTTCACACATGCACAAATCAAGTCATACCCAAAAATCCCCCCCTCTTTCTATTTGTTTCATTTATTTCCAAAAACGAAACTGAAAAAGATACTCCTTGTTATAAGCAAGGAGTAATAAGTGCTACATGTGTTACATGCCAAACAGTAAACACACATGATGATCTCATGTTTCCTCACAAACCCACTTTTCTTCCCTCTTCATATTCTGAAACACAGAAAGGGATAAGCATACACGGAGAGAGTCTTAGAGAAAGAAAAGAATATATTATAATATAATCCAACTATTTTACTTCAAGTACTCAAAAGCCAACTCCTTGCGTACTTCCAGCATCAGGACTACGGAAAAGAGTTAGCCCTTCTCGCTGTTCTTGACCTCTCCCATGACCCATCACTGCCATACAAAACTTTGCAAATGGAAAACATAACTCAATATTTTCCACACCATCTCATGTACTATTCCATTTCCTATTCGAATGACCTAAAAAAGACATCTTTCACTAAGCTAGTCAACTGAGATGGCTAGTTTTAGCTGCACATTTTCCATCTTGTTTCCCCCCTTAAATTGCCTATAAAAACATAGCGTGAATGTCTTCAATGTTTTCATCAGAAACACAAGAAGAGAACTAAATGTTCGATCTCTAATATAAACTTCAAATATCAAAGGCTAAGAAAGATTAGTAGTGAAATGCTGCTAATATCTGTCCTTTAAGTACAATACAGATACCTCAATAACAAAAGTCTACAATCATATCGATAGCTTTATAATCAAGCCGAACTATTACCTCCCTAAACACAATAGTGCTAATTTCGAAGTTCAACCTAGCATCATCGACATCCCCAACACGCTTTCTCTGGTAGTCCACGTATCGATCCCTATAAAACAAAAAAATTGCATTTCATACTAACTCTTTTTAAGTAAACCGACTCCGAGTAAGATTTAGAAAGCTTCGACCTGAGTTCTTGAATTAGAGCCATTAGACGCGTAGGGTCTCTGCTATTCCAATCATCAAGTAAACTACAATTCTTGGGTGACTTTGCGCTAAATGGATGAAAGCTTTCATCTTCGGGTCCAAATATAATATCCGGCGCGGACATTGGCGAATCCGCGTTGTACATGACATCCCCTACAACAAATCAAACACAAAAAAATTTAGCCACAGATAGAATCCAAGTAGAACTAAATGCCGGGTGCAATAGATCTCACAGACATTTTACAACGTCAAGGCAGAAGGGGATGGCTATCGTGAACCGGTCAAGGACTCCAGGGTAGCATTTGTTACCGGACCACATCTGCTCAACCTGCAAACAAATGTACACAGAATTTGAATCTAGGTTTTGTTTTTCTTTGTTTGTTTTGGTTCGGAGAAAAGGGAGGGAAAGGTATATAAAACGAGACTCTAGGTTCAACTTTCCGAGATTATTATAATTTCTTGGAAAAATGAGGAGTACGATTTTCTAAGAGTTACCTTAACGTCGAGGGAATGGTGATTGAGAAGGTAATTGAGCTGAGCAGCGATCAAAGGAGGAAGACCACCGGAAGCCATGGGTGAACACCGCCGTGGAGTTCTCTTTCCTCCTGGCTATCTACTAATAGGAGTGATATGCTAGCCCCCGTTTGACACGGCGGCGTTCATTAAAATCGGATATGGACAGGTGAACATGGGGTAAAACTCAAACGGCACCGTTCTCCATAACATATACGCTCTTTCCAAGGAAATCTTCCAAGAGGACTATGAGCCGGGCTTTTAATTGAATTGGGCTGAATATGAAGCCCATATAGGGGCACAATCGTCATATATGATCTGGTGGAAACCCTAATGACGAAGCCCATGCCCTTTAAAATCATCAATCGCCCTTTCTGCTTCCAAAGCCACGCTGTTGGTGCTAAAAAATCCCTAGCCAGGCGAGGAATGAGGCTGCGAAATCCTCCACACTAATAACCCTAGCGCGGCAGCGCTCCCCCTCGTTCCATCCCTCCCTTCTCCTCCCCTCTCTCTCTCTCTCTCTCTCCGTGTTTTATTTGAAGTACAGTGAAATCAGATGATGAATTTGGATTGAAATTTCTCACGACGGTCGTCTGAGACACGTTAAGTGTCGTTGCTGATGCAATGATCCAATGCTTCTGATGGTTTCAACTGTGGTTTTATGAATTTTTTTATTCACAAAAGCTTTTCTTTGATATTGCGCATGATACATATTAGGGTTTATTGGGATTATGGAGACCGTGGTTGGGCAGGCATAGTGATGACGAATTTGAGATCAGTCCGATTAAGTTCATGACAGGAAGATAATACCTCCTACTCATTCTGAACGCTTACTTACTCACCATTGATTTTTGCTTCTTCAACCATTTTTTCTTGCAAGATTTTGTTTATGATTTGAAAAAAAAATCAACTTTTTATTTTTGTTGCCTATCTCGTTTTCTAATTTAGAAAATTATGTATGAGATCCAGAAAGAGGTATGAAATTCTTGAAAATCATGAAGTCCATTTCATGAAGCCCATATAGGGGCACAATCGTCATATATGATCTGGTGGAAACCCTAATGACGAAGCCCATGCCCTTTAAAATCATCAATCGCCCTTTCTGCTTCCAAAGCCACGCTGTTGGTGCTAAAAAATCCATAGCCGGTCGAGGAATGAGGCTGCGAAATCCTCCACACTAATAACCCTAGCGTGGCAGCGCTCCCCCTCCTTCCCTCCCTCCCTTCTCCTCCCCTTTCCTCTCTCTCTCTCTCTCTCTCTCTCTCTCTCCCCGTGTTTTATTTGAAGTACAGTGAAATCAGATGATGAATTTGGATTGAAATTTCTCACGACGGTCGTCTGAGACACGTTGAGTGTCGTTGCTGATGCAATGATCCAATGCTTCTGATGGTTTCAACTGTGGTTTTATGAATTTTTTTATTCACAAAAGCTTTTCTTTGTTATTGCGCATGATATAAGTTAGGGTTTATTGGGATTATGGAGACCGTGGTTGGGCAGGCGTGGTGATAATTTGACATTAGTCCGATTAAGTTCATGACAGGAAGATAATACCTCCTACTCATTCTGAACTCTTACTTACTCACCATTGATTTTTGCTTCTTCAACCATTTTTTCTTATTTTAAAAAAAAATCAACTTTTTATTTTTGTTGCCCATCCCGTTTTCTAATTTAGAAAATTATGTATGAGATCCAGAAAGAGGTATGAAATTCTTGAAAATTATGAAGTCCATTTCATTCCGAGGGCCTCCCATATTAGTTCGGCTCGTAGAATTTTATTAAGGGAAAAAAAGTGATCAAATTGATAATTAATCTAAATTTCTAGGGTTGATTTTAGGGAAATTATAATTGTGGGGCCAAAGTTGTAATAACGATCAGAAATTAAGGCTTCTTGTTTTTACATCTCTTCTCAATTCATTTCATCTAAATTTTTATATAAAATATAATAAATAATTTAATAAAAATAATATTAAAAAATATATTTTAATAATATTTTATTTAATTTTTAATTTTAATCTCAATTCAACTTATTTATAAAAAGAAACAAATAATTAAGGCCTCAATTATTTTGAAAAAATATTTCATCTCATCTAATCATTATAACTTTTTTAACTTCTAATACAAAATAAAATAAATAATTTAATTTTTTCAAATTTCAAAATAAAAATAATATTAAAAAATATACTCTAACAATATTTTAACTTTAATCTTATCTCATCTCAATTCCGAAAACAAACGAGCCCTAAATTAAAAGATAAGATAAGCTTCTAGCAGTTGTTCGACCTAGCATTCTGATGGTAAATAGAACAAATTTATTTATGGTTCCAGAAGTGTATTCACAAAAATACCAAAAGAGAAAGAAAAGAAGGATGTTGAGTGAGTAATTATTAGCTAATTTCAAGGATATATCTTGCTGTTATCCTGTCATATAAGCTAAAATCGAATAGGAGTACCATATAATCCATATGTGGGCGATTCATGTCCAAGGAGTATTTATATATGCAATATGCACAAAGCTGTCCCTACATGCTTGTAGCTGATTAAAATCCATTTAACTTTGCTCTTCAATTGAGGGTAATGAATCTTCAATCCGGCTGGGTCTGACAAAAAAAAGAGAGAAGCTTTGAACACTTTGATGTACACGGCGGTTTAAATCCATATCCATGGTTGGCCACGTTTAGTCTAGTGTCCAAACCTGCAAAACAATTCAAAGAAAATACATTAATTTGTGAATTTTGGATAGACAGGATTCCTGTTAATGATAGTTTAGATTAGATGAAGAGTGATTTATTTTCTTAAATTGTCACTAACATAAATCTTGCCGTCAGAGGAACCGGCAAAAAGCATGAAGTCATCCATATCCGATGTCAATGAGGTAATCTTTGAATGTCCCCCACCAGCCATTTTGATGGAACCAACTTTTGCAACTCCTCCTTTTAACCAAACTTCAATGATTCCACATTTTGTGGCAGTGAAAACGTAGTCATTGTTGACGGCTATGCGTTGGATATCAAGTCCAGTTGAGAATGATCCAATTACTGTCTTGGTGGAAAGGGAAATTACCTTCCATATGCAAAATGGGACCAAAATCGATCAGCTACCAAATTGAAAGGGATTTTAATTTTGGGTTTGCAAACAAAGAGCAACATTGAGAGTTGCGTACCTTTCCAGCTGTTGCATCCACTGAAGAACCACCAGCAAACAGGAGGTCATCATGAACATGCAGGGAATATATGGTTTGTTTTCCCAACAATTTTCTTGTTCCAGAGTAGATTGTGTTTGATGTGTAATTGCACAAATTAACTTCCTGTCAATTTTTTTTTTTTGTAATTCAAACGATCAATAAGCTTTTATATATAACTGCTACCTGAAAAGGAAGGTCCAAATCACCAGATTTATTGCAAAGAATGCTTACCTGGATACTGTAACCATTACAACCGCAGTAAAGTTTATCCCCCGATAGGGCAAGGCATTTCACGTTCTTGTTGAAATTTACATGCTTTGGAGGCCCAGACCAGTCATACACCTGTTGATAATCCAAATTTCAGCAAAAGCTCTTTCTGCTGTGGGCTGTATATTTATCCTAGCTGTTCAAATAAAACTCTTGAGCACTTACCTTAACTCCAGTTGTTTGAGAAATGTAGCATGCCACATTAGCATTGGCTATCAAGTCGTTTACTGCCTCTTTCATGTCATGGACTTGAAGACAGTGAATTTCTTCATGTTTGATTGCCCACACCTGTAGTCAAGAAATGCATACAGCAACTCCTTAGTGAGATTTAGTAAAACAAAATATTTGGGAACAAGTAGTTACTTTTTTCCAGGAATTTGTGTTTTAGCTTTATCTCAAACGTTAAACGTGGGACTTGTCGTTTATCATGGAAGAATTGCGGTAGAGAGAGAGAGAGAGAGAGAGGGAGCAAAAAAAAGAATAAGCTCTTCTATAGCTTGTTCTATCAGAGAAGAGAATATTTCTCCACTGCATTCACATGTCAACCCAAACAGCCAAAAAAGAGCAAGTGAAGCAAGGGCTGTGATTTTTCTTTAAATAGCAAACATGAGGTGGCTTACCCGAATTGTTTTGTCATGGGAACCGCTATATAGTTTGTCACCTGAAGATGGGACACAGAGACATGTGACAGCCTTCGTGTGTTCATGAACTTCTTGAATTAACCTTATTACCCTCTTCCCGATTTCCCACACCTAGAAGCAAAGATGCTATAGCCTTAGCTGTTGGATAAGAAATAGACAGCCCAATATTTGCCTAGCGTGTGTTTGCAAGTGTAGGTGTATGTATATTTATATGAATGGAATGATTTGTGTTCATGCAGTAGTCTGTGACCTTCAGCAGGCATAAACAATTGAATATGTTCTGTTTAGGTGCAAACCTTTATGGTTCCATCAGAGTGGCTGCTTATAAGCCGACCATTTAGGTGAAGCAAAGAAAGAACCTCACCATTTGATGATGAATCTAACTCAGTCATTTCAGTACAACTCCACAACTCTGTCTAAAAAACAGAATGTTAGTAGTATCTAGTCATCTATCTACAATACCTATTTTTATATAGAATCTATCTATATTGCACCCCACTTACTGCATCCACAGATGACAAATTCATCAACGCTTTCATTATATCTGTGACCACCACTGAATTCCTCTTAAGCTCTCTCAAGGTTCTGTAGATGTGTTTAGCATATTCTCCCAGTGTTTCAAGTGCAGCTAAAATTGAGGGTTTGAGTTAATTTTATTTGAAGAGACATTGAAATTTTTTGTGTGCAAAATTTTAGCTTTAGACTGCACTTACTTGGATCACTAATAAATGTTTTAATAGCAAGGGTCGCTAGAATCTTCTCCTCCATGTTCTTAGAGGATAGAAGGACATTGATGAATTCATCAAGCAAGAACTTGCGAGCAGCACCTCTAACACCAGTATGAGGAAGAGTAGAAAGCATGTACGTGAGCCATGCGGCAAGGACAAGGCATGACTTTGCCATCTCTAACGAATCACTCTTAAGGCATTCCTTCAAGGCCTTGAAAATAGAGCCCTTTTCGTGGTTGCAAAGTTCAAAAGCTACCCTTCTCTCCCAAGAGCTTGTAGCTTTCTCTTCCTCTTCCTATATGTAAGTATATAAGATTCAGGATTGATGCATGCTTGAATATAATGAGTAACTAGCTCCATAACAAACTAATACCAGACGAATGCAAACCGTTGTTTCCACCAAATCATCGTCCTGTTTTCTCAGCTGCTCTGCCTTCATCAAAGCATTGTAAGGCTGATCAAATCCGGCAATCTTGAGTAACCAGGCTTCAATATAGGATTCCCCTGAGATGGTCAGACGCCCAGAAAGAGATAATAAAGTATCTATAGCCATCATCTGAGAATTAGAGAAGTCCTTTCTCCTGAGTGCTTCGATTAATGCATCTATTGCTTCTTCCTTGTATATGCTCATCTTGCGTGGCTCAACCTGGAAAATTGTTAATCTTAGGAATCTGTGGTACACCATAAGATCCTTTAGTGGCACAGAGTCTAAAAGTATTATTAAAAACTTTAGATTTTAATGGTTGATTTCAGAGAATCAAGGCAAACCAGGAGATCAAGCTGTAGAAGAAGAGCAGCAACTGCAGGTTGCTGCTTCACAGGAGCCATTTGAAGATACACAAGAAATGCATGCATGGTGCTAAATGCTCCTTCATCTTTAATTATCTGCAAGATGTGGTTGCAGAATGTCCTCCTGTGACAACGTAGGAAAGAAAAGTATTGAAATTTACATTAAATGATTGAATTCTCTTTTCCCACCAACTTAAACTTTCAGAAAAATTGGAGATTTAACATGGTATTGTAGCAAAAATGATCATGAGTTTTAACCTAACTCCACCCTTTATCCCACCAGCTTAATTTTGGAACAAAGTGGTCATCTAACAACTAGAATCTTCAACATGGGTGTTGGAAGGGTGATTGAGAAAAGATGAAAATAAATCATTAGGTGCTTGTATTCCATACAAAGTAGCACACATGTAAATTTGTGCGTGCTGTCTGATACGAATAAAAATTATTAGGAGAACGATCAAAGCATTTGAGATCCTACTCCAAAGCACTCCCGGCAAACATATCATACCAAGGTTGGTAAGTTATGCAAACCAGTGATCTTAAACCCACAACTCTCCCTTCACCCTCATTCTCAGAGGGGATGACTAGATGAGGTATTGTCACAACTATAGTTTCATCGGTGTGCCAGTGCAATTTATTTACTAAATTTATAATAGAAGTAACATACTTTAGAATTTATCACAAATGAGAAGTGAAGATTTCAGGTAAAGAATACCTGTTCAACCGAACTAGATCCGAGATAAAATCTACACATATTCCTTTCACACTATCATTTCCAGCATGAAATAATTCGAGCAAAGGGGACAATTCAATTATATTTGCTATCAAGTTCCGACAACTTTTTTCAGCTTGCATGCAACATAAAAGTATGGAAACGCTGGATCTTCTTCTCTCCAACTTATCCAAAAACTTGACTAAAGTAGGAATTCCATTTGCAGAAATGACACTCAAGGCATTGAGAGACCTGCTGCATTCATCCCCTCCCAGCAAAATCTGCTCAAGTATTGCCAAAGCAGCATCCTGGGGCATAATTACTAACTGAAGATCATCCAAATCTTCTTTTTTGTTTATAATGATCTGGACAAGAGAGGGTATAAAGTCATGAGCTGAAAGCTGAGCAAATGCTGGCCTCAGCTGGTATATAAGAACAGCAGCTTCAGCTAGGCCATGCTTTAGCAGAGCAGCCAGGCAATCAAAATCGGAGTCTACACTGGTAAGAGCTTCCCCTACAGTTTCATCAGCAAATACTAGCTCTGAGAGAATGCAAACTGATGTTCTGAGAACTTCTCTTGTCGTAGAAGCTGAAAGTATTTCCGCAAACCCATTTACAATTGCTGGATTGGATAAATAAGAATGAACCCCAGAATCACCCTTTGAGTCCTTCCATAATCTGCCTATTTCTAACACAGCTGATTCACACTCTTGCAAGTTGTCAGAATCACAGAGACACGAAACGTAGCGTTTTAAACCATTGATAATAGTTTCCACTGCAGCTTGAGATATCACACTGGTTGGTGATGTAGATACTGCTGCTCGCATAAATCTTTTGCTCCTATAGTGAAGATGCTCACCTATGCTCTTGTGGCCGGAGAAATCACTTGTTCTGGTTAGGGTGGAGACCAAGGGTATTTCTTTTGTGAAGGGTAAACTAAGTGAGTTCATTGGTGTTTCGGAATATGAATACTCCTGAGCGAGATCAGGATACTGTTCTTTCCAAGATGTTATTAGCCTCTTCAAAACATAGTTTGTTTTGGGCAGTGTAGTGGCAGAAAGAGGTTGCCGTGTAATAGGGCATGTCTCATTTCCTCTTTCCAGCCATTCTTGAATTGCTTTTCTCTCATATGTCTGACCTGTTTCAAGGGTAACAGGATCACAAAAGATGTGGCTTGTGATGGGGCAAACAAAATCCTTAGGCGGTCTTGTTCGAGTAGTCAGCTTCTCAGAAATTGGGAGAGAAATGAAGTGCTGGCTTCCCTCCTCCCCTTCATGAATGGAACTAAAGAATCCACAGAAGTTTGAGTGTAAGTGGAAAGGGACTTCAATGTTTCTAAAAAAAATTATGGGTGACATGCTGGTCGTCTATTTGCAAGACAAGCAAAATCAGATTAGTTGCAAACTCCCAAAAAACAATAAACTAAAAGAAACAAAGTGCTGATTACCTATTTACTAATACTTGGCTATTCACACTGTCGTGACTCATTGTCCGTGTGTGGCCATAGATTTTCCTGCAAATATTCTGTATTTTCATTTAGAATCCAGCATCCAAACGGGAGTTTGGATAACACAAACTAAATTATACAAGAAAAAAGCTAGAGTAGATGAGTGGTAGTAAAAAAATTGTAAGAAGATCTTAAATCTGGAAACACACCATCACTTCACCATCAGACTCTGCTGAGCTGATACTGTAATCATTCCTCGTGTGTGGAGATTCAGGCAACGGGGTGGCTACAGTGGAATCCGTGATCCGGTTGGAAAAAAGACGCAACATAGAAATGGGTTCCTTTTGACAATACTCATCTCCGTTTGTAGATAGATTCTTTGGAGAAGTAGTTCCAGGGGAATCCAGGGGAGAGAAGATTGAGGAAGAGTGTACTTGATTCTTTATTTCAGATGAAAGTCCTTTTGGCCTAGCTTCCTTGTCATCAACCATCTTCACGCCCCTAAGATGTAATCTTCTGGTTGATGTATCCTCGCAATCCGCATAACCATCATCAGGCTCATATTCAGACTCATCTTCATTCTCATCGAGTGACCCGTCCTGGAATCGTTTACAAGAATAGAGCTTACAGTATTCAAAAATTACAAAACCTGTATGTAAAACCCAGAAAAAAAAAGATAGAAAAAGAAAAGGAAAGAAAGATGTACAACTATAATCAAGCTTTTGTTGTGGAAATATAAATGCACTGCTCTAATTTTTCTTTACCTGAGGTTCCCATCTAGCAGACTCCTCAAGAATCTGAGAGGTAATGGAACTTGCATTCTTTCTGCTAGAAGCCAAGTTACTGAAAAAGTACTACTTACATAAGAGCCTCCAATTAAATTAGAAGTTCAAAGATCACATTCTTCTCCATAAAATTCAGAACCAATATATCAATCATAAATAGGGAGTTTTCATGTAAAAATAATTTAAAGGAAGTTTGGACAAGACATGAAATTTTCAAAATTCTCAATTTTTTTAATAATTTTATTGTCAAATACAACTCAAATATAAAACGCTTCTTAATTTTGAATTTTAATTTTTTTTATCTAAATATTAACTAAACATTATCCAAACATAAAAATCTATACAATTTTTCTAAATTTCAAAATAAAATTAATATTAAAAAATTATATTTAAACAATTTTTAAAATTTTATAATATTTTTATTTAATTTTTTCTCTATTTTTTAAAATTCAATAAAATATCTTAACTCAAGCCATTGCTATTTACAGAATATTGAGATAATCCAATTACAGGTTTCAAATGCACTAACCTGCTTGCTTCTCTTGCACCATACTTAGATTTAAGAATTGCAGAAAATCCAGCACTCTTGGGCAAGATAGGACCGAATTTTACATAATCTGGAATCGAACGGCTGACCTCATGCAAAGGAGTCATTGGAGGCTCTGCAATTGGCAACATCGGAATCACCCTCTTGTTCGAGGATAAATCAGAGCTCATGAGATCCTTATAATATTTAGCAAAAAGCCGTGTATTCTCATCCAATGCTTCCCCGTAAAGCTTTTCCAGCTTTTGCAGTTTCTCCATCTGATCTGGCCTCAATGAGAAAATCACAGACTCGTTGAAAAACTGATCCAAATCAGCAGTCAAGGACAAATCAGAACAGTCAGGAATTGCTTCCATCATAAGTCTCTGCCTCTCCTCCGAATACCACCCTACAATCGAGCTCATCTGTGGAAGAAACAGGTCTTTCCAAAGTTCAGGAGCAAAATCGATCCGCGAGAAGAAAGGGTCTACTATAAACATCTCAAGAACGTGAAGAACTGAATTGTGAACGTTGCCCCTTAATTTCCACATGTATGAAAGGTTGAGATGAGCCCAAGCAGAGAGATAGAAGTTGGGAACCCCAGCAGTTTCCTGTGTGGAGTTCAGCATGGCACACACTTGCAGCATCTTCTCTGCATAGTCCAATCGTGCAAGTTTAGTTTCCATATTAGAGGTGTTGATTGCTTCTTCAAGGGCTTCGATACCCCAGTCCAAATTTGCCAACACTGCTTGATCCGAGTACCGAACCTCTGTGTCTTTGTCACAGCTTCCATCTTCAGCTGCCAACCTCTCTGCACACTGTTCTTTTTGTTGGGTTCTCTGTTCTTTACTAATCAACCGATCTCGGCTGAAGTTGTCGACGGTAGCAATCAACAACCTAACCATATCCTTTTGGTCCATCGTAGAGCCATACCTAGCATTCATTTTTCTGTCTTGACGAGACAATCTAAGGGAACAAATTCCAAGGTTAATCTTAACAGCTAGAGCATGGATTAACAGTTTTCAACTGGTCTTTCTCTGATTGCTATAAGGAAACATATGAAAGGAAAAATGAGAACTTTACTATTTCACATCCTTCTCTTTGCCACATCTTTTTTGAGTAACTCAACAATTTACGTCCATAATTCGACACCATCACACGCACAATCTCAAAATGCAATTCTAGCATCTAAATAGAAAGACAGAAAGAAGTGCATAAAACTGATTACCCATTATCAATCCTGTGACTACCACCAAGAGGGATAAGTGTATATTGATATCAACAACAGCAAATAGATTCATTGCCATGGTAGAAAAGGCAAACGAACAAGGAAAACAAAAATTCACAGATGGAGAAGAGTACTTACTTATTGAAGAAGTAACACTGGTACTCTGCTATGGAGATGATCAATGCCCCATTTTTCTTGAGGAAACTAGTTTCGTCACTTTTGAGAGAGAGAGAGAGAGAGAGAGAGAGAGAGAGCCGGCCATTGGAGATGGTGTAAGCAGTGCCGGCCTTAGCTTGCTGTGTGATGTTCGAAGTAAATGGTGGACAAATTTAATATATTACCAGTTCACTATAGTCTATTGATATTTGCATTGGCCAGTCTTGAATACCAATTCATATCAAAATTTAATAATTAAAAAAAAGGAATATTATACGAATAAAAAAAATTCGGATTGAAGAGTCGTTTGGTAAATGACAAGAGAGCATCTTTACCCAAAAATAAAATAGACAACGAAGAAGCACTGCCCTTTTGGCCTATTGGACGTTTCTTTTTTTTTTTTTTTTTTTTTTTCCTCGGCCTTGTACGTGTTTATAACAAACACAAGAACAGATCAAATCTAACTGTAATCATATTTCATTAAAATAACAGAACTGTGATCGTGTTGCGTTACACAAGGACGAAAAATGGTCTTGATTTTCTATCACTCTTTTTTACTGCTAAAATTAACAACATTTCTCATGATCATATTTTGCTAATTATTTAGTAGTTTCCTAATATTGATGAAATATTACTACTTTAATTATTTATTTATTTTCATCGGACCCATGTGTCATATTGACTGATGGTCCAGTTCATTTGGTAATGCCTGTAATTTGATTGAGCTAGCCCATAAAATTAGGCCCGGCCTAAACTATCTGGGTAACCCCGATATCAAGCCTTTATCTTTTCCTCTCATTTTCGTCTTTCGAGAAAGAAAAATACTATTTAGTTATTAAGTATCATGTAAAGAAAAATTATATTCATCATTTTTATATATCATATTTTTTGTGAGATATATATATGATGAGTTTAAGAATATAATAAATCTAAGAAAAATAAAATTTAAAAAAAAATTAAAAGTCTATGGTTTAGTTGGTATAACTTCTAACTTTTAAAATAGGGGTATGGAATCCGATACTCTTTCTAAAAAAAAAAAAAAAAAATTGATGGTACACTTTCATCAGCAACTAATTACCCAATAATAGTACTAAGCTTTTAAACATAATAAAGAACTCCAATCTTCTCTTATCAATCTAATAAATAAATAAATATCATCTTCGTCATCAATAATATTACTGATCTCCTAAGATACATAATATTATACAGTTTATATATATATATATATATATATATTTTCATTTTGCAAGTAAACGCTTCTTAAGGCATAATCTTTGGGAACTCCCCCATCAGCTCGGAAAAAGCTAGAAATCTTTTTTATTTTAGATGTTGACTTTTTTTCCCCATAATTTATCATTCGACTCGAAAGTAGTGACGTCCAAGAAAGCAATATTTATCATCTGAGTTTATCTGGGTCCGTACACGTGGATCGACCATACAATATTTAAACAAGTCATTGAAAAATGATCAGATTCTGGCCAATTAGAAAAGAAAAAGACCAATGATTCAATTTTTTTATAACTTTTTTTATAACTATATTTTAAAATAAAATATTTATGAAAATTGGTGTTATTTTTATAAATTATTTTATAAACATGTCTCTCGTTTAAAATCTAATTGTATAAAAGATTGTAATTTTTATTTTATGTTTATCATTTTTCAAAGAAAAAACAAGAGGGAAGAGCGTGCTCCGTGCAAGTTCTCTTCATCTTTTTAATTTTCAATTAAGGAAAATTCTAAGTAGTTATTGATATTGCCTCTATTAATTTGATTGTTCATGTATTTTATTTTATTTTATTTTATTTTTTAATAATTAATAAAGTGATTACAAGTGAATATCTGTATTTTAAAAAAATTAGAAATATTTTTAAAATATTTAAAAGAAACAAATAATTCAAATGCACTAAAAGTGGGTCTTGCAGCTACTACTGGTATCGATAAAAGGTATCATAGTTTGGACTGATCACTATAGATTATTATTTTTTTACATATTTTTAAATATTTAAATACATATATATTTACTAATAATCACTACCTTAATGATTAAATAACAAAAAAAAAAACATTTGTATGGTCCATAGGTCAGTTTATCAGTTCCAAGCATTTTCTACGGGCTCATTTGTTTTTAAAATTTATCTCAAATCATCTCATCTAATTATTATAATTTTTTTTTAATTTTTATGCAAAATAAAATAAATAATTTAATTTTTTCAAATTTCAAAATAAAAATAATATAAAAAATATATATTCTAACAATATTTTATTTAACTTTTAATTTTAATCTCACTTCATTTCATATAATTTGCAAAAACAAATTATACATAAAATACATTCTCCGCGGCTCCTAACATTGTCCTTTAATTTCTTAAAAAAAAAACAATTATTCTATACACAGTCGACTCATGTAGACGCCGTGTAGTCGGTTGATGTGGTGTCATGCCACGTCAGCTGATATTTAAAAAAAAATGAAAACAAAGGAGAAAATAGACTTGAAAGGCCAAAAACAAAGAACAACCACAAACACTATTACTGGAACCACCTGTTCATGGTTGCTCCCAAAGTTTCTTACATATTCAGACACCACCATCGTTGTCGTTTCTGTCAGCTCTGCAGCAGTACGAATGAGTGAAAACTAGTCGCTTCCAAGATTTCTTACATATTCAGACACCACCATCGTTACCGTTTTTCTCTTATTCCCTCCATTTGTCACTAGTTTTAAGCAAATGAAAGAAAATATATGCACTCTTTTTCTATTTCATGCCTTTCTATGACTTTTTTTTACAAGTAAAGAATTGCACGGCGAAAAATTATGGTATAAAAGGGTTGATTGCAAAATTTGTGAATGATCTATGCAAATTGATTTGTTCTCTTTCTTTAACTCGGTTCGTAAACCCATACTTCGGCACATCATAGTAAATTTTTTTCTTTTTTCTTGTTTACCAGTTTTCTTTATTGATTGTTTAATATTTATAGGAATTCATTTATATGAATTCACTTATGAACTAAAAATTATATTTCCAAGTGAGCTCTAGTCATGACAGGCTATAAGAGGCAAAGTGTAAAGTTAGTTTTAGAATGAGAAAGGTTTGCTGTTTATATCTTATTCCATTTACATTTGAATACTATGAAAGTTATCTAAATATTTTTGCTTGTGATTTGCAGGCATGGAAGCTTGCTGCAAGTGAAAAATACAAAACTCAAGTATCGTACTTATAGTCCTGCATCTTGGAAGGATAGCAAAAGTTTAGGTTGCGAAGAAGGAAGAATAAGGGAATGAAGTTTTTAGAATTGTAAAGATGAAACCATGGTGATTGGAAAGGAAGTTTTATTTGTGGAAGAAAATAAAAGAAGCTTTAAAGAGAGAGAAACAAGCAAAAGGAGAGAAAGAGGTGCGATGAAGGAGAGAATAAGGGAGAAGTGGCGTCACAATGTGTTTTGCCAAAACGGTTTGCCGAAAATGAAATCATTTTCCAGATGGGCCACAATTGCATGCCAACTCCTCCACGCTATTGCAAGAAGCATATTTTTTTTTTTTAAAACATTGTCATTTAATTAATGCATCCTGCTTTTATTGGTACCGAAAGCTAGACTGATAAAAATGATTTTTTTTTTGTATTTTTAAAATATTTTAAAAAAATTAATTTATTAATAAATACTTTCTTAATTATTAACAAAAAATCACTATCGGTCGATTTGGAATTCTCATCGGTCCCCATCATTTTCCTTAATTAATTGCCAAATCGAAGTTGGTCAAACGTCAAGGTCAACACGGAGCCACCTTCTTGTAATTAGAATCTGCAAAAATATCCATGCTATCAAATTAAAGTTGTAAATTGTTTGGGTTAGTTTAGGCAGTAGACTATTTTGAGAATAATCTATTATTATTTATTATTTTTTTATTAATTTTTATTTAATTTTTTATTATTATTATTTATAAAATATTTAAGATTATTTCACTATCTAAATGCAACTTAAAACGGATACTTAAAAAGTCTTTAACTAATAAAATCCACCTTCCTTGAAAAGAACATTCTGCACGTCTTTGAGATACGAATATATATTTACAGTATAGATTTTATACACAAAACTGTATTTAATATTATTCAATATATATAGACATTACACTTTGAAACGCTTACTTTTCAAAAGAAATTAGAATTTTAGAAAATATTTGTTGATGCTACATTGCTACCTAGTCTAGCCACCTTAAGAAATCTAAAAAGGCTGAATGCTAGATATGTCAAGTACACCGACAACGGAAAATAATTCACGTGCCACTTGCATGGTTGCCATCATGTTCCATGCCATCATGTTGCGAGATTTCAAACCTTACACCGTTTGTAAACGTTGTGTTTCATATGTTTTTTAGTCAAATTCTAACAACTTAGTTATTTAAAATTAGGCTTATAAAAATAACGAAGAAGATAATTGAGAGAGAGTGACCTTGGAGTTAAAGAAGTCTTGATATGAAAGTCAGTAAAGTCTCTTAAAAATTTGTAAATAAGTATAAGAGTTTAAGAATAAAAAAAAATTTCTCGCACTTAAGAATTACTATTTATATTGGGGGTCTAGGAAGGGGACAGATCGTGTTTGTCCCTATGGAGTCTGTATCTTTTATATTGTTCATTTTGTCAAAGTCATTTAATGTTGTGTGGCTCTGCAACATCGTCATTAATATAATGTGTAACTCGGATAATTGTCCTTGATCTTACTTTATCTTCAGTGGTCGGTCAATGTTCCCATGTCAGATGATCAAGTGTTCTCCATCTTTTCTGCTATGCCCTGTACAAGTCCCCACTATCAAAGTGTGGTCAAGATATGTCAAGCATGTCCGTCCCATTAATCACCCAGTTGCTTTTCCTTGTAAGCGCATTTCTTCATAGATAAGCTTAGACCCTGGGGCCGGGTATCGAACCGAGGCCCATTGGGCTTGTGAAGTGAAAAAAAATCCCCTTACACCGTTATTTCGAAGCCCTGTATTTTTCTTAACTTCCCATATATAACACAATAAAGATTAGCTAGTATGTGTTGTACGTGTATATATATGTGCATCCCTAGTTGGATTATTGACCGATTAAGTACATTATTCCCAGTTTTAGTGCCTCGATAATCTTGACCCTCAGGCTTCCCTTTTTTTCTATAAATTTTCCAAGGTACATATGTCCTAGATCGATCTTATATATATATATATACATGATATCCTTTTCGATTGATTATATATCTCAAGTACTCAAGAAGATAGATTGTGGCCAATAAAAGTTTGGTCAACCAATAAAAAAATGTCCAATACGTACTCTATGTATCAATTATCATATTTTCCACTTCACGCTATTATAACTCTAATTTGTTTATATCTCTTTCCTCTCTAACACACATGCACACACACATGAAACACACACACACACAGATATATATATATATATAAATGATATATATATATAATAATAACAAAGTAAATGATGTTGCATAATTTCTTCATCGTTTGACGAATTAATAATAAGTAAGGGAACATGCAAATTTAATTCCCTTTTTTGGCTTTCATTTAAAATGGAAGTCCATTTTGAAATTGATTGATTGTGCATATATATATATATATATATATATATAGGTACAGTTGGAAATAAAAAGAAACCTAAAGGACATAAAGGAAGATATATGCAATAATAAAATCAAGACATTAAGAAAAGATTACACATTTCATCCGATGCATTTAATCTCAATCATTCATGTACTGTCATATTTTTTCACAACACTCATAAGTACTGATCGATGGATTGATCGATCGATCTAAGCAGTTTGATAATCTACACGATACTAAATATTTATGTGAGGCCAACGTACTTATCCAAAATCCCTGATAATTTAATTAAATAAATACTGTCTAAACTATAATCTACATATTCAGTTATGTCTCCCCTGCTTGAACACATAGTCCGCTGTATAAGCTAGTTAACATCTGATTGACTATTTTTTCACAATAATATTAAAAATACCAAGTTTTATTTAAGCTCAAGTCTGAAAAAAGTTTATATACATAATAATAATAAATAAAATAATACTACGTATAATCGTAGAGTGTATAAATATCATATAAAAAAAAAGTAAAGTTTATTATTAAATAATTAATTTTTCTTTTTATCTCGTATTTATTTTTTAAAAATTATGTAATATTTTCGAACTCATGACGGTAAATATAATTGACCTACGTGAAGTGTAAAATTTTTTAAATATAATTATTATTTTAAAAGTAATATTATATATAATTGTAAAATACGTAAATATCGTGCAGTCATTTAAAAAAATATGAGATCTACTTATAAAAATTTAATTTAATTTTATATAAATTTTATATTTATTTATTTTTTTTAAAATAATTATACAATACTTGTATGTTTACGATTGCATTTAATTATAGGCCAATAGTTTTATGAACGTGGCAAGTGTTGTGCCGTTTCTTACTTAGCTTTGAGTTTGACCTTCTTCCGCTTGGACTGGAGATTTTAATCTGGGGTGGCGAAATCCCGGTAAGGTACACCGAACGACTTTGAGGTAGAGAACAGAACAACGAGGGGTATAATAGTAATAGTGAAATTCAACGTCTGACTACGACAGTCACCTCAAAAACTCAGAGACGGTGGGCGGGACTGGGACTCGGAACTTCCATTATCTGTCTCTTCTGTCTCTCGCGCTTCACGGTGTTTGGTGTAAGTCTTTGTTTTCGGCTCGTTTTTCACATTTGATTCTATACAGAAATATTTTCCCACGAAAGATTTGAACTGTCTCTTTGCAACGCGGTGTTTGGCAATCATGAAGAAAATCCGTAATCTACATCACGCAGTCAAAACTGTGGAGTATATATCCTTTTCTCGTTCGGTGTAGCAAGTCTGAAACTTTCTCCTCATCCGTCTTCTCATATTATTCTTCTTCTTCTTTCTTCACTCTTGCAGTTATATGAACTTCATCGGGTTTGTTCTTCAAAATCACTTGGTTTCTGTCTCTAGTTTTTTCAGGAACTAAGAATACAAAGGAATCGATACTCGGAGTCTGTCTGGTTATGTTGACTCTTTTCAACAAATTCCGAACACAGCTTGGGTGAACTGTTATATTAGTCTCAGCCGATTGAACTTACGTATTTTCATTCGAGAAAAAAAATTAATTTCTTCAAAATTATGCTACACGCAAGAAGTTGAAAACTCTTTCACTTTGTACCGTTTGGGACAACAATGGGAGCGGTGTGCTCCGGTGGGGTGGCGAAGGGTAATGCCAAAGTTAGAGAAAATATTTCTGAGAAGCTCGAGAAGATAAAGGGTGTTAGTAAGCTGAAAGGGGATGGTTATTCGGATTCTGATTCGGATGCTTTCATCAAAACGATGCGAAATACTGATTCGCCTGTGGTGCGAAAGTCGTTGACCAGTGGCTTGAAGCCATCGTCGCCGACTTGGTCAAAGTCGTCGCCTGCCACGCCGACTCGGTCGAAGCCTTCGACTCCAAGCAGGACAAGCAAGGTACGTTCGACGACTGTTAATTTGATTATGGTTGTTGATTTCAATGTTACATTTTTTAGTATATATTTATGTATGCATGTATGCGTGTGTGTGTGTATTCGTTTCGTGGTAGTCAATTAGCAGTTTATTTTAAAGGAAAATTCATGATCAGATTGGCATATGCATCTCGATGATACTCTCCGCAGAGTAATCGATAGATATAGCGCTGTTGATGAGTAGAGAAGTTTAATAGAACTGCATGTGCAAAGAAATACTTAAAAGATAACTGCATAGAAGGAAAAGCTATTGTATTTTGACAATTCAAGAAAATTTACGCCGGCAAAGAAAATTAAAGATGCAAAATAATGAACCTAGAAGACCAATTTCATTGTGGGACATCCCATTATCATTTTGGCTCAAGTTTTTTCTCCTACCAAGGTATTTGTGATCCTCATGACTGGAGTTGATGTTATTAACTTATTGGAAACTTTATGTTTCCCATCATTAGTGAGTTGAGAATGTATTCATTGGAACAGGATGGTTGGTTCAATAAGCATGAACTGGGGGACTCAACAAATTATGCCATCTCTGGATTTTGGAATTGGTTACTTCATCCTCGCACATATTCCTGGAAAAGGATAATTTTACTCGGTTTAGGGGATATATAATGGAATTCGTTTGCCTGCTTAATATTCGGTGCATGAAGCTTATATTCTCACCCAAAGAAAGGAAATGAATCTTGTATCTCGTTTGAAAATTATTATGACAGCACCTGAGGCATCCTAACAGTAAACTGATCCTGAATTGTTCTATGGTTTGAACGGGTAATATAAGATGCGTTGTACTCAATGATTTGATACAGCCAAGAACAAAACATAAAAGGCCCTGATATGTATTTAATGACAATTTTATGTGGCTAAGATGATTTCTGTTGTCAAGTCTAAAACATTAAATAGACCGAATCTTTCAGGCCAAAATGTTTCTATCATACATAATCTGGATGCAATAATCATTCGGTATCTGTCTGGGTTTGCATTACTAGATTATCAAATAAGTTGAATGCAAGGATTTAGAATTCTGTTCAAGGGAATAACGTTACTTTATTAGCGTTCGATACACTGTCACTTTTCTATACTATGGTTTATTTTGTTTTCTGCTTTTGCAGATTATTCAGAAGGGACTAGGAAGAGCTGGTGAGAGGGCAGGAGATGTTCTGGACTCACTTGGAACTCACATGCCAAAGTTTAATGCCTATAGTGGGTTTGGTTTGGCTTCAAGATGGAATAAAATATCCATATTTGCATTTGAAGTAGCTAACACAATAGCCAAAGGCACATACTTGTTGCAATCTCTTTCTAAAGAAAATATCCAGGCCCTGAAAAAAGAGATTTTACATTCGAGCGTAAAACAATTAGTTTCCACCAATGTGGAGGAATTGCTGAGTTTTGCTGCTGCCGACAAAAGGTTGTTTCTTGTTAGAGAGAATAATTTGCTTTTGATATGAAGTTTGGCTGTCTTTTATGTCTAGTTTGATAGGATTTAATTGTAACTCTTTTCTTTACCTTTCATACCATATAATTTCTATCTTCTCTTTTTCTTTTTTTGACCTCGGGGCATTTTTAGGCAGGAGTTTGAAGTTTTCTTGCGGGAAGTAATTAGATTTGGAGATATGTGCAAAGATCCACAGTGGCACAATATGGGTGAATACTTTTCCAAGTAAGTTGACTTTATAAAATATGGTATGGTCAGTATATTTTGCTGAGCATGCGAATATAGATCTGAACAGTTTGTAATAAATATTTCAGATTAGATACTGACGGTCCAAACCGCAAAAAAATTATAGTTGATGCAGAAACAACAGTTCAGGAGTTGACTACGCTGGCTCAGCACACTTCTGTAAGTTAATTTAAAGCTTTGCATTTATATGTGCTGCTAGTTGGTGAAGTACTGTTGTGTAATTTCATAGGGAAGCATTTGATCATCCTTTACAAAGGCTACATGATGCTAGTAGTTCCTCCTATCTGCTTTATGCATTTTATTGCTTAATCTTTGGCAGTACATAAAAATACAAGTAAATATGCTTGTATATATAGTTCGCTTCTACTAGCATTGAAACACGTAATATGTTTCCACTTCTGAAACATACTGAAGATGTCTTATTGAATCATGTTAAGTGTATACTCTGCAGTTTTTTACTGTAATACTAATTTTTCATGCTTTATATAAATTTTCCATTTTGTCTATCTCCACTTGAATTTGGATTTTATCCCTTGGGCTACGACTAGCATGCATTACTCTAAGAAGCTATAACTTGTTCATTCGTGTAGGAATTATACCACGAGTTGAATGCTTTTGAAAGATTTGAACAAGATTATCGACGACAGCTTGAGGAAATGGAGTCCTTAAATCTCCCTCGACGAGGTTGGGCATAAAATTCTTATTCTCTTACCACAGACTGCTTTTAATATATCTATAATACTGTGAAAACTTGGATCTGTTTAGTTCATTCAAAGTAATAGTTTCATATGCTATGGGACCAAGATGCCCATCTCAACATTTCAGTAATCACGTATTATGCTATACAAATTCTACCTTGGAAAATAGATATAATCTCTTTCTTTAAACCCTGGAAAAACTACTGTCCTGTAAGCAGTATTCTTCATTTTCTACCTTCCGTTGTGCTTTGTGGCCTTCTGTCTCATCATTTGCTACTACTCTATCAACCTCTAAACTTAGAAGATAATATCTTGTCCACGGATTAAATTTTGAAAAAGTTTTTAAAGTTCTAACCACTGATTGTTAAATGTGTCCAGTTTCTTCAAGAAGTCTGTTAAGTGGCAGCAGTGCACTAAATTCATTAACAGGTCATTTCGTTTGTAATTGTAGGAGAGAGTCTTACAGTTTTTCAAAGCGAGCTTAAAGAACAAAGAAAGCTTGTACAGAGATTGAAAAAGAAGTCTCTTTGGTCTAAAAGTTTTGAAGAGGTATATAACTGTGAGCACGTGTCATTATTTCTGAAGAGATAAAACTGTGATATTTGGATACCTAGTTGGAAAACTTCATTAGAATCTGCTTCTATGTACTTTGTGCTTCGATTTATCATTTAAACTGCCAGTTTTATTTAGTCTTTATACTACCTTCCTTGGCGGAAATGGCAGTCAAATATAAACACATTTATTTGATATAGAATCTGTCATAGGTCAAGGAGGAAGGTGCCTACATTATTAGTCTTATGTTCCACAGAATAGAGTGGAATATTATTCTCTCTGTAGTTTTACTTATATTTTCAAATTATTTTGCTTATTGCAGATTGTAAAGAAGCTTTTGGATGTTGTCACCCACATACATAAAGCTATCTGGGAAGCTTTTGGAAACAATGGTATGAGTTGTACATCTCGTAATGAGACTAGCCACAAAGCTCATCTAAGTATTTAATCCTAAAAAGAAATATTTAAATTGCCTCATAAATGTAGAATCTAAGTTACAAGAAAATATAGCGTAGAATCTTCTTTGCAGACTTTGTTTTTTACACTACACATGCCCTGGTTTTGAAATGTTCCAAAGTATGTAGAATCTCGGTTATGAGAAAGAAAAATTCTAAACATAAGCCTCACACTCCTGCACACCACTTAAAAACATGTGATTTTACTCTTCTATCCTCATATTTCATAAAATATAGTGTAGCAATACTCCATGAGAAAATATGGCATAGAATATTCTTTGCGGCCTTGATCTTTTCTACATGTGCACTGGTTTTGCTGAAGTCTCTGCCTATTGCCAACTATCCCTTAGTCATGTCCGAGGCATTGGTTTTGGTTGAATCGTGTTTGTCTTTTTCTGTTTGGCATCCTATTTTATGAACAGTTAAGCTAGCAAATTAACCGGTCAGTTGTTTCTTGCTATGTAGATAGATCAGAAAGTCGAAGTACATTATCTGTGACAAAAATTTCTGCACGTAGATCCTTTGTTACTGCATGGTTTTATCATGTCAAGGCAGTTTTTGAAATATTTTTAGAATTGCCGATGTCCATATATTTTTTTAATTTATATATGGTCGAATACAAGTCATTTGGACATGGTTGAAGTTGTTGGCTTTGAAGTATGTGATTCAAATCATTCAATCATAAATTCTTAGAGTTGTTGATTCATGGCAGGTATAACATTGGTTAGTGAGGAGGAAAGGAAGGGTCCTCAAAGACTTGGTGAAACAGGTCTTGCATTACACTATGCTAATATTATCAACCAGACAAGTATAATTGTAAGTATAAATCTCCCTGTTTTCAGATAATTGATTTTCCCAAGTATGTGTCCATGAATGGAAGGTTATATGTTGACAGGCATCTTGCCCAACCACCTTTCCCCAAAATATGAGGGACCAATTATATCGGGCATTGCCAAATGGTGTTAAGAAGGTTCTACATTCCCGAATGCTTGATCTCAATGAACAGGTATGCCCTCTGAAGAATGGTTGAAACCTTGGCATTTCTTCTGTTCTCTACTTATTCATTTCTCTTCATGGATATTTAGCTCAAGCGTTTCTTTCTTTTTTCTAACATATTTAATTGCTTCACCTTCTGTTTCTGTACAGCTTTCGATTTTTCAGGTCAATGCTGAAATGGAAAGGACTCTTAAGTTGCTACTTCCACTTGCCACAAATACTCTTAAGTAGGTTATACTATTTCACTGGGAATTTTTTTGTATTTACCTAATCTCTACATACTGCTATTTATTTTCTTGTACAAATATAAGCTAATATCTTTTGTTAGTCTTTCATTTTACACAAACACTCAATTTTCCTTCTGTTGCTTTTGGTGACAGAGCACATCAAGGTTTCGGGTGGGTTGGAGAATGGGCAAGGGCTAGGTTTGTTTTACTCTCGCTCTCTGTCTTTCTCTGTCACTAGAATGATACTTCAGAGTGTTTTTTTCTTATTGAACAGTATCGAGTTCGACAACAGTTCAACCGCATCCTGTAACCCGATCCGTCTCCAGACGCTATATTATGCAGACAAGGAGAAGACGGATCAATACATCCTTAAATTGGTGACCTTGCTACACCATTTGATCATCTTAAAAAGACGTAGAGATCCTGCTTTAAAGCCTCTGCCTTTACGATCTCCAACTGGAAAGACAGTCGATTTTCACTCCAAGATGAAGCATTTCATATCCTTGAACTCTACTTCTAAAACCCATGGAATGCAACTTTCTCAGGAAGATAAGAAATTGTTAGATGAGGTGATTAGTAGCTTGATGGCCCCTGGAATCAGCAAAAGTCAGCACTTTGCCAAGGCCAAAAATGGAGGAACCACGGTTTTGAGCAGGAGCACAGGTTGTTCCCCAAGCAGAGAATCGAGTGCACGATGATCAGCTTTTAATTTCGACTTCCAAGCGTAGAAGCTGTCAAAGTAATACAAGGGTAAATCCCAAGATCGAATTCACAGGGACAATGAGAATTTAGCAAACATTTCATTTTCGCAAGACCACATATTACCGTTTGGAGTGACACGAAAATTTAAAATAATCAGCAAAGAGAAATAAATTCCTAAACTTAACCACTAACAATATTAACACCTAAATGTGGATATTTACTAAGGGAGTGTAGAGTGAATTATGAGTGAAATTGTCGGGACGTTCAAGCATAAGCAAAGCTGAAAATAAAAGAGAATCTATTTTTCTAAAATTGCTAAGATTAAAGGGATTTAAAGAAATCGTATGGAAGTTGACTTAAACTTGTAAAAAACAATTAAACAAACACTTGGGATGCAATTTTCACCCACTAATTTGATGATGGATTTACTTCTCTTTTTATTTTCTCTCGACCATTTTCTCATTCCTAGAAATCATAGTCGGATAATATAACAATGAACCACAATTTTATTTTAATAAAACTACTTGATAAATTATATAACAATCATAGAAAATGAAAGAAAATTATTAAAGTCATGTTACTTGTTCAAGTATCAATTGTGCCTTTACGTCAACAATTGATCTAAACCAAGAACAAAGAACTCTAATATTTTCTAGATGCACATTGAGATATAATCCATCAAGTTAATCATCAAAAGCACTAAATATTGAAGTAAATCTAATCCCAAATAGTCACGGGTTATTCATTGAATCCCAAGCTAAAAATCTAGCCTATCATCTCTATATTAACAAAATGCTCAAGAAAATTAAAATCTAACATCATTATATACTGTTTCAAATGAAATTCACTGAATAAAAATATACTGTATCAATCAGATATGCTGAAATTCAAAACCCAAAAACATACAAACTTGCAGAAAAATAAATTGAACTGGAAAAATAAATTGAAGAGGAAGATGAACACTGTGCGAAAATAAAACTGAAAAGAAGAAAAAAAACTGTGCGGAAGAAGACTAAAAAATAAAAAACTGCCGAACTAAAATATCTGAAGAAAAAAAAAGAACCCCCCAAGCGCTGTGCGAAAAAAAATCCTTTTATACTGTGCGTTCTCTCCCCCGTTTCATGCGTCCCTGCGTGCGTTTTGACTCTCGCACGTCTCAACTCCCGCACGTCTCAACTCCCGCGTTTTAATCTGCCTTGCGTGCGTGCGTACGTTTCGTTTCAGCTCCCGCACGTCTCTTGCGTTTCATGCCTTCGTTGCTTGCGTTTTGAGCCAGCCCACGTGAGTTTCGTTCTAAGCCTTCTGCGTTTCGTTCTCTCTGCAGCCCAGCTTTTCATGCCTTCGGTTCCGCCCAGTTCGTTCCAGCCCAGTTCGTTCCACTTGGTCTGCGTTTCACGTCCCTGCAGCTCTGCGTTTTGCAACACCAAATTCTCGCAGTGAAGCCACGATGCCTTGCAACATAAGTAAATTATCAAAGTAAAATTTGGGATATTAATCAGAATTTAACATTGAGTCAAGTATTAAAAATTACTACATAATTAAATGCTCATTCACATTTTGGTTAAACAAATCACTCACTTTAGCAATTTAATCATGTAGTTTTTGACATTTTATCACACCCCCCAACTAGCTTTTTGCTAGTCTCTAGCAAACAATGCGACAAAAATATTGTAGGTTCCAAGAATGAGCTACTAAACTCAAAAATCTCTACAAAAGATCAATCATATTGAAATCATGGGCATTAGAATATAGTCAAGTCAAGTTTTAGCTCAACACAAAAGCTTATAAAATTCTCAAAAGCTCAAACAAGGAAAATGTACTTAAGCTGGAGATCTTTGAGTGCACCAAGTGTGTGAACAGATTTTCATTTGTTGGTTTCAAGATCTCTCACAATAGTTTCAACTTAGCAACTTTTTTCAAGAAAGACCAAAAGGTCTTCACTCCAATTCAAAACCATTACGTTGGCGGCTTTCACGCTATCACACTTTGAAAGACCCATTTTTTTTTTTAACAGATCCCGGTGATAGGCAGCCTTTTCCAATGTACATGCACCATTTTTTTTATTTTTTTATTTTTTTATTTTGTATTTTTGCATGATCTCTAGCTTGTCCCTTTTTTTCATGTACTCTTGCAACCCTTTTTTTTTTTTTATCACACTTTTCCTAAGCCATTAAGATATGGTTCATTGAAGTTCTTGCTAGTTGCTTAGAAGAAACCACTGATTGTCGTCAAACAAACCACAAAAAGTATCTGTTTGTGTCAGTTAAGGTCATCAATCAATAGCTTTGAAGTAACTTTCCCAAGTTTGAGTTGCTAAGACATATCATAAGGTCAAGTGTCAAACTTAAAACTAACCAATGAGAATTAATGTAGCCCAAAACTGCAACTATCTGATCTTAAGTAGAGAAGTGTGAAAATAGTAGCTTGGTAGCAACAAAAAAAATCAGACCCCACAATAATTAATCCTGAGAGACTAATGGTAGAA
Source organism: Juglans regia (assembly GCF_001411555.2). Classification (NCBI taxonomy): domain Eukaryota; kingdom Viridiplantae; phylum Streptophyta; class Magnoliopsida; order Fagales; family Juglandaceae; genus Juglans; species Juglans regia. The sequence goes on along the minus strand of NC_049911.1, from coordinate 28,599,187 downwards.
GGCTCTCCTTACCCCCCCAACTAAAAATGAGCAGTGTCCTCAATGCAAATCATGAATGCAATAAAGCATGAAAGAAAATAGGGCCGAAGGGAAATACCTGAGATAGCTGAAAGAATTGTGAACGTAAAAATGAAACCATAAAAGAATAAACAGTGCTGAACCTGAAAAGATATACTGAAGAGAAAGAAAAAGAAAGAAAGAACAAAACATAGAACTGAAACAAATAAAAGCAGAAAAATAAAAGGGAAAGAAAGAGAAAAAGAAAAAGAAAAAATAATTAAAACAAAACAACAATGAGTTAAGAACCATGAGAATAAATGGGATCTTCCAAAGGAATAGAAGTATCCTCATGTGAAAGTTTTGGCAAAAAATGTTTAAGTCGTTGGCCATTAACTTTGAAAGTGTTTCCATTTTGAGGATTAGTAATCTCAACAGCTCCATATGGAAACACAGTCTTAACTACATAAGGCCCACTCCACCTCGATCTTAATTTGCCTGGAAATAGATGGAGGCGGGAATTGTAAAGTAAGACTTGCTCATTGGGCTCAAAACTCTTTCTTTGGATGTGCTTGTCATGTAATACCTTCATGCGTTCCTTTGACAATTTAGAATTGTCATATGCATCTCGCCTAAGCTCATCCAACTCTGAAATCTGAAATTTTCTCATAGAACCAGCATGGTCAATAGAAAAATTAACTTGTTTAACAGCCCAATATGCCTTATGTTCAAGCTCAACTGGAAGGTGACATGCCTTTCCATAGACCAAGCGATAAGGAGACATGTTAAGAGAGGTTTTAAAGGCTGTCCTATAAGCCCAAAGCGCATCAGTAAGCCTTAAAGACCAATCTTTTCTGTTGGGGTTGACTGTTTTTTCTAAGATGTGCTTAAGTTCCCTATTAGCTAATTCAGCTTGCCCATTCGTTTGCGGGTGATATGGAGTGGAAACTTTATGGTGTATACCATATTTTTTCATGAGGGCAGCAAATGGTTTGTTGCAAAAATGAGTTCCATTATCACTAATGATAGCTCTAGGCATGCCAAATCTAGCAAAAATGTTTTCTTTCAAAAACTTAAGCACAATCTTATGGTCATTTGTTTTACATGGAATGGCTTCAACCCATTTAGAAACATAATCAACAGCCACGAGGATATACAAATAACCAAAAGAAGATGGAAATGGCCCCATAAAATCAATCCCCCAACAATCAAAAATCTCAATGACCAAAATGGGTTGTAAAGGCATCATATTTCTCTTAGTGACTGTGCCTAGTTTTTGACATGGCTCACAAGTTTTGCAAAAATTATACGCATCCTTAAACATATGTGGCCAATAAAACCCACTTTGTAAAATTTTTGCAACAGTTTTATTTGCAGAAAAATGCCCCCCACAAGCCTCATTATGACAAAAAGAAAGAACAGCTTGTATCTCATGATCAGGCACACATTTCCTTATGATTTGGTCAGAACAATATTTAAACAAGTAAGGATCGTCATAAAAAAATGACTTTACCTCATGCTTGAATTTCCGCATGTCTTGAGCACTCCAATGGGGTGGAGTTTGTCCTGTCACCAAAAAATTAACTATGTCAGCAAACCAAGGCAAATTTTCAACTGACATTAATTGTTCATCAGGAAAAGAGTCAATGATAGGGTTAGTGTGATCATTTTCAGCAAATGTAAGCCGAGACAAGTGGTCGGCAACTACGTTTTCAGCACCCTTCTTGTCTTTGATGATAAGGTCAAATTCTTGGAGAAGAAGAATCCATCGGATTAAACGTGGTTTAGCATCCTTCTTTGACAATAAGTACTTTAACGCTGCATGGTCAGTGAAAACAACCACAGGAGAACCAAGAATATAAGTTCGAAACTTGTCTAATGCAAAAACTACAGCAAGCAATTCCTTTTCTGTGGTAGAATAATTTCTTTGGGCTCCATTTAAAGTTTTACTTGCATAAGAAATGACATGTGGGAACTTATTTATACGCTGTCCAAGAACAGCTCCTATGGCTACATCACTAGCATCACACATTATCTCAAAAGGAATAGACCAAACAGGGGGCTGCATGATAGGAGCTGTGGTGAGCAAAATTTTCAGCTTATCAAAAGCATCTTGACAAGAAGAGGTCCATTCAAAAGCAACATCATGCATAAGTAACTCACACAAAGGCTTAGAGATAGAACTAAAATTTTGAATGAATCTCCTATAAAACCCAGCATGCCCAAGAAATGATCTGATTTCTTTTACTGTTTTGGGTATAGGAAGCTTGGAAATAAGTTCAATTTTAGCTTTATCAACTTCAATACCTCGTGATGAGACTATGTGACCCAGAACTATGCCTTGTTGAACCATGAAATGACACTTTTCCCAATTGAGAAGCAAATGCTTCTCTTCACACCTGGCTAAAACAGCTTGTAAATTAGTCAAACATGCATCAAAAGAACTGCCAAACACTGAAAAATCATCCATGAATATTTCCAAACAGTTTTCAATCATGTCACTGAAAATACTAAGCATACATCTTTGAAAAGTAGCAGGTGCATTACATAGTCCAAAAGGCATTCTTCTAAATGCAAAAGTGCCAAACGGGCAAGTAAAAGTTGTTTTCTCTTGATCTTCGGGTGCTATTTCTATTTGGTAAAAACCAGAATATCCATCAAGAAAGCAATAGAAATCATGACCCGCAACTTTTTCTAGCACTTGATCAAGAAATGGCAAAGGGAAATGATCTTTCCTAGTGGCGGCATTCAACTTCCTATAATCTATACACATTCGCCAACCAGTAGAAATCCTAGTAGGAATTAATTCATCTTTCTCATTTTTCACAATGGTAAGCCCAGATTTTTTTGGAATTACATGAATGGGACTTACCCACTTGCTGTCCGCAATAGGGTAGATGATTCCCACGTCAAGTAACTTTAAAATCTCTGTTTTTACCACCTCTTTCATGGTAGGATTTAATCTCCTTTGCATCTCCCTAGAAACTTTAGCATTTTCTTCTAAGTAAATCCTATGAGTGCACACAAGAGGATTTATACCTTTTATATCTGCTATTGTCCACCCAATGGCACATTTGTGTTGCTTTAAGACTTCCATCAATTTGCCTTCTTGATCATGAGAGAGTTGGGCTGAAATCACCACTGGAAAGGTGCTGTCCGGTCCCAGAAATGCATATTTCAAGTCACTTGGCAATGGTTTCAGCTCTAGTGTGGGGATTTCATTTGCTGAAGGTTTCAAACTTGCTGTCAATGGTGGGAGTTGCTCAATCTTTGGCCTCCATTTAGTCTCCAATTTATTTTCTGCATTAAAAACATGAGAAACATCAATGGGGGTGTCATCATTGAGAAGTTCACAAAAATTTTCTAACTCAAACAGCAGGTTAGTGGGTTGATATGCCAAATAAGTCTCCTCCTCAAGGATGCTTTCCAACAGATTCACTTCTTGTACATCTTCCAAGTCTTGAGGTTGCCTACAAATATTGAAAATATTTAGTTCAAGAGTCATGTTCCCAAAACTCAGCTTTAAAACACCACTCCTACAATTTATTAATGCATTTGAAGTAGCAAGAAAAGGTCTCCCAAGAATCACAGGTGCTTGAAAAGAAGATTTTGGTGTCAAGTAAACATCCAACACAACAAAATCAACGGGATAAAAGAATTTATCCACTTGAACCAAAACATCCTCAACAACTCCTCTTGGCATTTTAATAGACCTATCTGCTAGTTGTAAAATTATAGGAGTTGGTTTTAATTCACCCAAACCAAGTTGCTCATAAACATTATAAGGCAGCAAATTCACACTTGAACCTAGATCTAACAATGCTTGACCAATTTTTGAACTTCCTATAACACAAGCAATTGTTGGTGAACCGGGATCTTTATATTTTGGTGGGGTATTACTCTGAATTATGGCACTGACCTGCTCAGTAAGAAAAGCTTTCTTTTGCACATTTAATTTTCTTTTAACTGTACACAAATCTTTTAGAAACTTAGCATATGCAGGAATTTGTTGAATAGCATCCAACAAAGGGATATTAATCCTAACATTTTTGAATATTTCTAAAATTTCAGCTTGGTGTTTGTCTTTGTGCAGAGAAACCAATCTTTGAGGAAAAGGAGCAGGTACAAGACATGAAATATTTTCAGTTTCAGTTTCATTTTGTTCAAACTCACCATTTTCAGCCTCATTTAGTACAAGTTTAGAGACCTTACCAGCCTTGTCTGAACCTTGAGCTGGAATGTTCACCACCTTACCATTTCTCAAAGTAGTGACCGCCTTCACTTGCCTCACATTTGAACTCTCAACCGCTCCTTGTGGTGGCTGACTTTGTGGGTTGGGTTGAGGTTGTGCAGGAAGTTTTCCTTTCTCTTGAGAACTCCAAGCCGTTGTCATCTTTGTAAGTGTGCTCCGAATGTCATTTATCGCTTGAGAGTTTTGATTGTTGATTGTTGCTTGACCTTGCATAAATTGCTGCAAGGTGTTTGACAATTGATGCATCGTCTCCTCAAGACCCTTCTTTTGCATTGGAGGTGCTTGAATTGCGAGTTGAGAGGGTCCTGGAGCCAAGGCTGCTGGAGCTAATTGCTGGTCATTCCTCCACCCAAAATTTGGGTGGTTTCTCCATCCTGGATTATAAGAATTAGAATAAGGACCAGAATATGGTTTTTGTATCATATTTACAGCATTAGATTGGTCCAACAATACCTCTTTGAATGCGGGGATCGTGGGACACTCATTAGTTGCATGCCCATGATCCTCACATATGCCACACTTCTCTAAATTTTTATGGACAGCATGCACTTCATTTACCTTTTTCAATTCCATAGCTTCCATTTTTCTAGACAACAAGGTTAACTTAGCACGCAAATCATCATCTTCTTTTAAAGTGTATTTTCCATGACCAGACTCAATTTGCCTAGACCTATCATGCACATCAGCTGTGTCCCAAGATTGAGCATTTTCAGCAAGGTAATCAAAATATTCAAATGCTTCCTCAGGCTCTTTGTCAAAAAATTCTCCATTACACATGGTTTGTACAAATTGGCGCATTTTAGGTGTCAAACTTTCATAAAAAAACTTATCAAACGCCAATTTTCATAACCATGATGAGGACAAGCATTTAAAAGATCCTTGAACCTTTCCCAACTTTGATAAAAAGTTTCAGAATCTTTTTGGGCAAAGTTCATGATTTGTCTTTTAAGTGCATTTGTCCTATGTATTGGAAAAAATTTCTTCAAAAATTCAGTTTGCATTTCCTGCCATGTGCCTATAGATCTAGGTCTTAATGCATTTAACCATGTTTTAGCCTTATCTTTCAAGGAAAATGGAAACAACTTTAGTCTAATAACCTCCTCAGTGCATGTTGGGTCCATGAATGTAGAACAAACCTCTTCAAATTCTTTGATATGAAGGTACGGATTCTCGAATCCATGCCATGAAAATGTGGAATTAATGGAATCATTCCAGGTTTGAAATTAAAGACATTTGCATTCAAAGGTAGGATTATGCATGAGGGGGTACTAGTTCTGACAGGTTGTAAATAATCTCTAAGTGTCCTATTCTGATTCACTACTTCCCGATCATGATTCTCATTTTCAGCCATGGTACTATTAGTGTCAGAAGATGACTCAAAAGAAAGTGATGCTGAGGTAAAATATGCTTGTGATTCTGTCCTAACCAACCGAGAAGTTTGGTCCCTAGTCCAACCAGTCATACAAACAAGAACAGAAAATAAAAGAATATGCAAGACAAACAACAACAAAACAAAGAAAAAAAACAAAATAAAAATAAAATAAAGAAAAAAAATAAATTAAGAAAAATGTCACCCAAGTTGTGAAGAGGTTCACAACGCCACAAACGTCTTCTCAACAATATGAGAATGCTTTGCTAAACACCAGTTGTCCCTGGCAACGGCGCCAAAAACTTGATCAGCTTTTAATTTCGACTTCCAAGCGTAGAAGCTGTCAAAGTAATACAAGGGTAAATCCCAAGATCGAATTCACAGGGACAATAAGAATTTAGCAAACATTTCATTTTCGCAAGACCACATATTACCGTTTGGAGTGACACGAAAATTTAAAATAATCAGCAAAGAGAAATAAATTCCTAAACTTAACCACTAACAATATTAACACCTAAATGTGGATATTTACTAAGGGAGGGTAGAGTGAATTATGAGTGAAATTGTCGGGACGTTCAAGCATAAGCAAAGCTGAAAATAAAAGAGAATCTATTTTTCTAAAATTGCTAAGATTAAAGGGATTTAAAGAAATCGGATGGAAGTTGACTTAAACTTGTAAGAAACAATTAAACAAACACTTGGGATGCAATTTTCACCCACTAATTTGATGATGGATTTACTTCTCTTTTTATTTTCTCTCGACCATTTTCTCATTCCTAGAAATCATAGTCGGATAATATAAAAATGAACCACAATTTTATTTTAATAAAACTACTTGATAAATTATATAACAATCATAGAAAATGAAAGAAAATTATTAAAGACATGTTACTTGTTCAAGTATCAATTGTGCCTTTACGTCAACAATTGATCTAAACCAAGAACAAAGAACTCTAATATTTTCTAGATGCACATTGAGATATAATCCATCAAGTTAATCATCAAAAGCACTAAATATTGAAGTAAATCTAATCTCAAATAGTCACGGGTTACTCATTGAATCCCAAGCTAAAAATCTAGCCTATCATCTCTAGATTAACAAAATGCTCAAGAAAATTAAAATCTAACATCATCATATACTGTTTCAAATGAAATTCACTGAATAAAAATATACTGTATCAATCAGATATGCTGAAATTCAAAACCCAAAAACATACAAACTTGCAGAAAAATAAATTGAACTG